>NC_141618.1:7813265-8141327 GCF_047967505.1 Dipteris shenzhenensis | reverse complement strand
GATCAAAGGTACTCAGCATTTTAAGAAGGGTTGGAGGGCATGCAAAGGATTCTTAGTCTATAGCAGAGGCATTGGATGGATAGCATCATGTGAGGGACACGAGGAGGTCATTCCATCCTGGGATGGAGAGAGTTGTGATGCATGTGTGTAGTGTTGCACCTTGAGTGCATGTAATTGAGTTCATACATTATGGATGAAGAAATATAACACGTGGCTTCTCTCTCATATGCCGGTGTCATGTTGTTAATCTATGGATGTTCTACCTTGTGCTTAGAGGGAATGAATATAGAGTTTGTGAGAATGGCATGGTGTCACGGATGTCAAGCAAAGCGAGTCTACATATCGAGGAAAAAAGCGTGTTGTATGGGTTGTAGATAGTTGGTGCATGTGTTGAGAGACCGCATCATTGTCTATAGTTTGAAGGCGAAGTCTATTGATGTAAAAGGAGGTCTGCCATTTGCGTCTTCTATTCCTCAAACTTGCATGTCTACTAAAGACCCAAAGTAAACTTTTTTAGATTTTATACATAGCACCTTTTGAAGGGAGGTCCAACCCTACTCCTCCTCATCACTCTCCCTATTTCTTATGTTACAACCACTTGGCCATGCTAAGGCAAGAATCCATTCCTATTCTATCCTTTCTTCAGCTCTTGTTCTTGAGGTGTAACATGCCCCCCTTCCTATATTTGATCCATCCTTGAATCAAGATGTGCAAAGAAGGCTGATCGTGAGTGTTGATTTGATGAGGGAGTGGCAGTTGAAGAGTCATTTTGCAAGATTCAGCAAAAAGGGAATCGGGGCTCCCAAAAGTGTGTGTCATGCATGTCCTTAAATTTGTGGTGCGCATGGAGATTGTGTAGTCAGAGGTACATGCGAATGACCTATTTGAAAATGGCCCCCTCATCCATGTTGAATACAATGTCATGGCAAATTTGCATATTTTATTCTTTGAGCATGAGATGTTGCTCCGGAACATCATGTAACAAAATGATGAGGAGGCAGAAGTAATGGATGGATGCGATGATGGCGGGATTGGGAACTTCTATGAATCGATCGATGTAGTCTTGCATCTAGGTAATGAGGCCATACGATCTTCTAGGGGGGAAAATTTGAAGCAAGGAAAATTGTATGTGACATTAGTGTCATTCTCCCACATTTCTCGAAAGACGGACCACTTCCACCGATGGGGCATAAAATTCTTGCTTTTTCAAAAATGGTACCCTCCAAGCAGATTGAATACCTGCTTCCTATCAATAGTGGATACTTGAGAGGGGTTTAGTTCGTCATAGCCTCCTCATTCTTTGGGTCATCCCACTTATGGTAAGTTCGACTGATGAAGGCGTTAAGTGCACGAACTTCCATTATATCAACCACCTTGAGGTCGAAGCTTTGGAGCTTGCCTTTCCATAGGCTTAAATTGGTCAGGTCCTTGAAGGGTTGGCATTGATGGAGGAACCTATACCACCTTGGATTGACTCCTGGAATGTTGCCGTGGTTATCTTTGCCACCATCGTCTAGAAAGTGATCAGAGCTTGTGGTGGGTGGTGGCTACTATGGAACATCATCAGGAGGTACAAATGCCAATCTTTAAATTTTTTGAACCTACTCTAGCATGAAATCATTGAGAGGGTTGTCTTGTAAAGGAACTATAGAAGCCTCGCCCAACTCTAGATGCATGGTAGTGGAGGGGTGGGAGAAGAGGGTTGTGTGGAGAACAATTGTGTAGAGGTACTAGATGTGGTAGGGTGAGGGAAATTGAGATATGTGTTAAGGGGGGAAGCAGAGGAACGGTTGGGATTAGTTCATGGATGAGAAAGGTGTGTGGTGTTGGGGTGGGCTATGGAATTAAATATGGCGATGGCTATATTAGACTCTTCATCAGTTAGGGAGCTAGGATAAGTGACATGCTAGGTTTCAAAATGGCTAAAGCCCTCATCATCGCAAGCATGTTTTGCATGGCTTCTAAGACCTTATTATACAATTGGACAATTCCAACAGGATGGTTTTGCACCACTCCATGCACCAAAAGAAATTGATAGGTCTGTTGAGCCTCCTCTCCACCACATTCACACATCCACCCAAGGCCTTTGGCCCCACAGAATGTGGGGAACACACCCAAGTAGGGAGGTCATTAGGTTAGTGAGTTCCAAAATTTCAGAGTCTGTGGGAAAAATTGAGGACTCAAGAATACACTAGCTACAAAAATTGAGGAAGATGGGTTGCATGGGGAGATGGTGGATGTCTTGGTCCTCTTGAAATTGGAGGTCACTGCTAAAAAAGGCCATGGCTGAAATTCAATGTGCATGGAGAGAATGGAGATGAATGACATGTACACCTACACCAGCTACAAAAATTGAGTAGGATGGGATGTAGGGGGAGATGGTGGATGTCTTGGTTCTCTTGAAAGTCGAGGTCTTCGTGCTAAAAAAGGCCATGGCCAAAATTTGATGTGCGTGGAGAATGAAGATGGATGACATCTAAAATGTATGTGGATAGAAGGGGTTTGCCTCGGCAATGAGCATGGTACCCACAAGGACCTGATCCCAAAAGGGGTACAGATCCATAGGAACCTACCATTGCTTCTATGCCCTTGCCATTGGCACAAGGCACCAATCCTCTTGCCAAGACCATGGAGTCTCGGTAGATCCCCCATTTTATAATGAACTTCAAGAAATCCTACGGTCAATTGAAATAGGTGATCAACGAAAGAAATTTGATATGGACATGTTAGCAACACCACGAATGCAGGCCCCAAAGTCATAAATCTCCATGCTTTTCACTGGTACCATGAGCAAATATGTAGCTTGGAGGAATGCTAGGTGTGCTGACCCTTCCAAGTTTTTAATCTCATCCTACCTCTCGCATGCGATAAGCAATAAGTTCATAGCACTTTCCCTACCCTGTGTAGGTGAAAATAGGAGTCTATCCTAGTCACTCCCTAGATGAATAGCACCTCACCCTCTTTTTCCCCCCAATGCCACTCACAAGCACTAAGGTGAATAGGTCCCGCCACTCTAGCAATTTCGGTCCCTCCCCCTGTTTCCTTTTCTTCTCTCTCCTTCTTCTTCCACATCTTCTTCTTCCTCTCCTCCATCTGGTTCCACATAGTCCCAAGAAATGTCAAGAATCTATGGGTTATTATCTCCATGGACACACTAGGATACCAATGCAGCGTGCATCGAGATACCATCGCAATGTCCACCAAGTTATTAGCATAGTGTCCATTGGGTTATTAGCACAGTGTACACTAGATTACAAAACATAGCATCCCTTGGGTTATTAGCGCAATGTGCACCAGATTACAAAACTATAAAAGGAGGACCCTTGGCCAAAATCCGTTGCATTAAATGTTGTAGCCAAACCCTTGCAAAATTTTCCCAGAAATCTCCAGCTGTGACAACCCTGCCTTCATAGCCATCTTGCTTGCTTTCCCCCACCCCGCTCTCCTTTTGTCTACATGAGTTTCCTTCAAAGTTTAGACAACTCTCTGAGCGACCTTTTCATAATCTACCAATCCTTCGGTCCCATGGAGTCTGCCAAAGCCACATCTTCATTGCAAGCTTGTTCGGTCCATCTACTACTCCATCCATCACCCACGGCTCACCATCTTCTCCCCTTTCTACTCCATCCATCACTCTACCCCTGTGTCTCCCCCTTCTTGGTCACATAACCCAACAAGAGTTGGTAGAGGAAACCCATGGCTAGCCCCGCTCTGAAGAGAGTGGTCAAGCTACTTCGACCTCTCACCCCATCAAGTGCTAAAAAGTTGTCCCCTCTGCTCCCCTCTATATTGAGCATTCTATCACAACTGCCAATACTTCCCCCCTCGCTCATGAGTGGCTTCCTGCACTCAATGGCTTGGCCATTCATTCATCTTTTTCATACAAGCCCAACCTAGACTTCCATTACTCATTTGGGAACCTGGGGAAGCGAAGCATAACCAAGAAACGGGGAACATGGTGTGTCCATGTCCTCCACTATAAAGCGATGGTACCAAGGAAAGAGATACACTGAATGGGGGCCAAGGAGGATAGGGCTCTGCTCCACAAGTGTCAAGGCTATATCGGGGGAGCTCAGCTGGATGAGGAAGTTGCCTCTTCCATAGATGGTGACCTCCTGAATGTAAGCTCGCTTGGATCCACTCTCACACCTATCTCCTTATAGGCATGAGGCCCACAATTCTGCCCACGAGTGCCTTGTCCTAGAGGGACTGAATTTCCTACTATACCTACTACTTTTTAGCTAGGGAAAGAAGAACCTTAATGGCTATGGGATTTGAGGCTGCTGCCATATAGCCCCTCTGGCTAGGCCAAGGGTCACCACCAAGGTTTTTCTCTCGCCTTAACAAGCTCAAATGCTCCCACTGTAAGGAGGAAGAAGAAAAATAGAAAAGGTGAGGAAGAGCTTCATAGGGGGAGGCGGGGACGAGGCGGGGTGAAGGAGGGAGCAAGGACGGAAGTGGAAGAAGGATGAGGGCAAGGGGGGGATGGCAGGAGGCATAAGAGGAGGGGGGACAAGAATGCGAGGAGGGAGAGAAGGAGCAAGAAAGAAGGAGAGAAGAAGGGAAGGAGAGGGCAAAAGAGTGGAGAGGAGGCAGGGGAGGGGAGCCCAAGGGGGAGAGGGAGAGGAAGGTGGAAGAGGTAGGGGGTGGAGGTGGAGGTAGAGTTGGTGGAGGCAGTGAGAGATAGGGTGAAGGGAGGGAGGTAGAGCGGCGGAGTAGATGGGGCTGGCAGGGGTGCAAGGGTGGAGGCAGTAGAGGGTGGAGGCAGTAAGTGGAGGGTGGAGATAGCGAGTGGAGGGTGGAGATAGCGAGTGGAGGGTGGAGACAACGAGCAGAGGGTGGAGGCGCAGCAAGCAGAAAGTGGTAGGGACGGCGAGGGGCTATAGAGAGGGCAGAAGGGGTGGGTGGGGTGAGGCAATGGGACAATCAAGGGGGGCGGCTCAGCAACTTGAAGCCCATACTTTTTGAGGAATTGTGTTGAGTTTTACTTTCTTCCTCTCCTCCTCCCTTCTCCTCCCTTACCTTCTCCCTGCTCCTCCCTTACCTCCTCCCTTCTCCTCCCTCTCCTCCTCCCTCCTCCCTCCTCCTTCCTCCCTCCTCCTCCCTTCTCCTCCCTTCTCCTCCTCTCGAGTCCCTTCTTCTCCTCCCTCTCCCTCCGTTCTCCTCCCTTCTCCTCGTCCATGCTCTTACACCTTCTTCCTCTCCCACTCTTATGCTCCTCCTAAACCCTTCTCCCTTAGATTAGTCCCTCAACCCTTGACGTCCATGATCTACGAGGGAGACAAGTTCTCCACCATGTACTCTACTATGAACCTTGGATCCTCCTTCTAACCCTTAAAATCCTTCTAAGCCCTAGAACCTCTCTAAACCCTGAAATTCCTTCTGAATCCTAAAAACCTTTTGAACCCTGGGTCTCCCTCTAACCCTTAAAACTCTTTCTAAACCTTTCAACCCCCAATGGAGGCAAAAGCCTTCATTACCCAAACCATGATGCACGTTCCTTTCATACAAACATGTGCAATGTTTGCTTACCATACTTAAGCCTAGGTCTCTCATCTAAATACGACCCGAGATCCTAGGCTACACTTATACTACAAATGATGACACCAATAGATCTATAGGTGACAAAAGTCCTCGGAATCCTGCATACCTAGAACACCTTGCTCTTCATGCGGAAGCCATGGGAACAGTAGCCATTAAGGTCATTTGTAGTATAAAGTGTAGCTTAGGACCTCGGGTCATATTTTGATATTAAGCTACACTTTATACTACAAATGACGACACCAATATATCTGTAGGTGATAAAAAGCCTCAAAATCTTGCATACCTAGAACACCCTACTCTTCCTACGAAAGCTGTGGAAAAGAACCAACATTTGGCACCATAGCCGAGGATACTAGTGTCTCAAGTAACAAGTAAACATATGCAAGTATGTGTGAAGAACAAACCACCATAAACTATGATGAACATATCATTCAAGGGCAAGGAGAGTAAGATTTGTTTCCAACTCTAGCCAAAAATACCAACCCCAAGCATCAACCTTGGGTTACTATCTTAATAAATTTTTTATTTCTTAAAAAGAAGGCACTTAAAGAATAAGCGAGTACAAGTACTTGTGAGCACTGCCTTATGTTCTGCAAAATGCTTACAATGGAAGCTTGTGTGTAAACTCTGTGTGTGTGTGTGTGCATATGCATGTGACTGTCTTCATTACTTCAAAATTTTGAGCTTTTATGAAGCATTGGAGTATATTGATAGAGGAGGATAATGTTGATGAGTTGATTGGGGTGTGGGGGTGAGAGAGAGAGAGAGAGAGAGAGAGAGAGAGAGAGAGAGAGATTGGGGGAAGTGGAGAGAGGGAGAGAGAGGGGGGAGGAGAGAGAAAGACTAGAATATAATGTAGTTGACCAAGGCATGTGGTGTCCAAAAACTATTAGGACACTTTTTTTCAAAACTCTTAGTAGAGCACTACCATTGCAAGGCAGTGCTCACAAATCAAGCTATCTAATGGAAACCAATGTGTAGAGCTCAAAATTTTTAACATTTTACCTTTTTATAGAAGAGCGATCCGAGCTAACCATGAAAAGTTATGGCATGAGAAGGTTCTAGGGTTTAGCCCTAACCTAAACCCCCCACCTCCATTCCTATAAAAACCCACTCCACCCCTCATTCTTTATTTTCCACATCTAGCCTCCATCCTTTTTCCCATTTTGAGCCTTATGCAAGGCCCTCCTCCCGCTTCATTGACCACCACCCTACTCACATCCTCATCGTTAAGTTGCTTCGAGCCCTTCTCGCAAAGCGATAACCTAGCCATCCACCCACCGTCCATTTTCCCTCAACAATCTTGTTACATCGAGAAAGAATTGGGATAGCGTTGTAGGCGATCATCCCTTCCTCCCTTTGAATTTCCATCAAGTTTTTCGTCCGTCAAGTTTCCACCCCCCCTCTACCACCAGCCCCTCCACCCACCACCACCCCAGCCGACCCCACACCCCCACCCCTTTCACGCCCCCCCTCCACCTCCACCTCCACTTCCATCCCTTCCACTCCCGCCCCCTTCATCATTGAAATCTCCATTTGTTGAAAACTTGCCCGTCGAAATCTTCATCATTGAAATCTTCGTCTGCTGAAAACCCGCCCATCAAAATCTTTGCTATTGGCAACTCACTTACCAAAATCTTGCCCGTCGAAATCTCGCACATCAGAAAGTCATCGCTGAAATCTCGCTCGCCAAATTCTCCGCCCGCCACCATGCATCTATGCCTCTTCAACTACCGGCACTCTGCCTTTATCTCCAGTGCTCCGCTAGTGTGACTACCCGCTATTGAGATATCGAGCTCCACTCGCAATATGCCAGGGTGACCGTTGTGCATTTATGTCACCGACTTGTTAGCTGCAGATGCAGTTGGTACACCGCCCATGAATAATAGCTGGGGATGACAGCTATCCTTATCTACTCTAGTTCGTGGCTCAGTTAGTATGCCACCTTAGTTAGTTGAGTTTGGTTTGAGACCCACATATAGGGTTCTTCTATTTCTTTGTATAAGAGTTCTTTTGGCTTTCATAACTAAGAAGAGAAAAACTATTTTCAGCCTCCACCTGTGTGTGTATTCCCCCATTGTGTGTGTGAGAAAGCCGCAAGTGAGACTCCTTCCCTCTCTCCCACTATCTTCACATGGTATCAGAGCCTTGTTCATGGTAAGGAGCTCAAGAAAGCAAACCAAGTTCACGGTGTCCTGGTAAGAGGACCAGTGTTGCTTTCCTATTTCGAGTTTGGGAGCAAATCCGGAGTTGCACAATGTGTAGAGAGAAAATTTGAGCATTAATGACTACCACATGAAGGTGAAGAAAATTGCAGATGCACTTGCTTCCATTGGGTCGCTAGTGGAAGATGATGATCTAGTTTCTGTGACCTTGAATGGTCTAGGAAAGGATTATGCACAGTTCCGGACATTCATTGCCGTCCGTGAAAAATTTCTTGATTTTGAAGAGTTTTTTGCTCTTATAATTTCTGAAGAGCAGAGAAATGGGGGTGCATCTTCTTCAGGAGGAACTTCAAAAGAAACTATCTTCTACTCAAATGCTGGAAGAGGTAGAGGCAGAGGTAGAGAAGGCCGATCTGCAGGCCATGATAGAAATCAGAATATGCAGCAAACTCAAGAAAACCAGTCCTATGCAAGAGGATGTGGCAACTCTAGAGGCAAGGGGAGCCAAAGAGGCCATGGTGGATGGCAGAGAGGCCAAAATGCAAACAACAATGTTGAATGCTACTACTGTGGTAAAATGGGTCATATGGCTAAGGACTCTGCTACAAAAAGCAGAATGACATTATGAATGGAAAATTGCAGCAAGGCAATTATGCATCTTCCAGTAGACAAGGCGATGACAGAAATGAGCATCTATTTATGGTGCAACACATGACCAATTTTGTGACAATGTAGAAGAACGAAATGATGTGTGGTATGTTGACTCAGGTGCATCAAACCACATGACAGGTCATGCAGAGTGGATGCAAGATGCAAGGAAAATGGAAAAACCAGGATTTGTGGAGACTAGTGATGATATTGCACATCCTATTGTGCAGATTGGTAAAATTCCTTTGTCTATGCAGGATGGGAAAAAGAAATACCTGTCTGATGTATTTCATGTCCCGAACATCACCAAGGACCTGGTTTCTATTGGTCAAATGGTTGAGCAGGGCTTGCAGGTCAGATTTAATCCTCATGGATGCTTTGTTGAGGATATGAAAAATAACGGTCGCTTGATAGCAAAAGGGAAGAAGAAGGGCAAGATGTTTACGTTGGATGCAGACATGCCCGAATTGAGTGCAGCAATGTTTGCACATGGGACCGATGTAGTTGCAGATATTGATATCTGGCATAAACGCATTGATCATGTTAATATACAGCGACTTAAATCAATGCAAGCCCAAAATATTGTTGCAAGATTGCCTAAATTCAAGGTTGCAAAAATGCATAAGGTTTGTGAAGCCTGTCAATTTGGAAAATAAGCAAGGAAACCATTTCCTAAGCATGTTCAAGAGAGTAAAAAGCCGTTGGAATTAATCCACTCTGATGTGTGGACTGCTAAAGCTGCATCTGTTGGAGGCTGTCACTATTTTGTCACTTTTATTGATGACTTCAATAGAAAAGCTTGGGTGTATTTTATGAAAAAGAAAAGTGAAGTGTTTGGGCATTTCAAAGCTTTTAAAGCTATGGTTGAAAAAGAAACACGCCTGCAAATAAAATGCCTAAGGTCAGATGGAGGGGGAGAGTACCTCTCAAATGAGTTTGCAAGGTTCCTGCAGGAGCATGGCATAAAGCAGCAATATTCATGCAGTCATACCCCACAGCAAAATGGACTTGCAGAAAGGAAAAACAGGCATATTGGAGAGGTATCTAGGGCCATGCTAAATGAGAAAGATCTACCAGATTATTATTGGGCTGAAGCAGTTGCTACAACAGTTTACATAATGAACAGGACTCCCACTGCAGCAATACATGGCATGATGCCAGAGGAGATGTATACTGGTAGGAAACCAGACATTTCTCATTTGAAAATTTTTGGTTGCATTGCCTATGTTCATGTGCCAGATGAGTTGAGGTCCAAGTTGGATCCAAAAGCTGAGAAGTGCATCTTTATTGGTTATTCTCTGTAGCAAAAAGGGTATAGATGCTATAACCCTTCTACTCGTAAGTTTACAGTGAGTAGAGATGTTGTTTTTGATGAGATGAGCAGCTGGTATAAGCCAGTAAATGTGATGATTGATGTAGATGCACAAAATGGTAATGGTGCACAGAATTCAATGCAGCAGTCACAAAATATCAGTGGACCTGCAGTGTCCTCTGGCAGTGGTTCACATACTTCACCATGGACAGGCAGATTGAGATCAAGAAAATCTTCTCAAATCAATGTAGATAGTAGTACGCAGGTATCACGAAAAGGAAAAGAGAAGTAGATCAGCCCATGTTTGATGTGAATGCAGGTCACTCTTATGTGGATGGTGAATCCAGTGGCTCAGAACAGAGTATTGATGATGAGTTGGGTATTCCTTCTGTTGTTACACCTGGAGTAAGGAAGACCAGGGATGTTTTGAGAGCACCTGGAAGTGAGCCTATTTTGCACAGGTCTACCAGAGCTAGGTATCCTGTGGATAGGCTGAAATATGATGGATTTACAACCATTCACTATGCCTATATGGTCAAAGTGATACAGGAACCAGAACCCACTTCTTTTGAACAAGCCATAGGAAATTAAAAATGGGAGAAAGCCATGGATGAAGAAATGGATGCCTTGGAAGCAAATGCTACATGGGAATTGGTGCCTTTGCCTAAAGACAAGAATGCAATTGGCTGTAAGTGGGTTTATAAGATCAAGCACAATGCAAATGGTTCTGTGAACAGATACAAGGCAAGATTAGTTGTCAAGGGGTATGCACAGACATATGGCATTGATTATGAAGAAACATTCTATCCGGTTGCAAGGATGGCAACTGTAAGAGCAGTCATTGCTATGGCTGCATCAAAGGGATGGTCTTTACATCAGATGGATGTAAAGAATGCCTTCTTGCATGGTGACTTGCAAGAAGAGGTCTTTATGGAGCAGCCACCAGGTTATGTTCATGCTATTCATCCTGAGTTTGTTTGCAGGTTGAAGAAAGCCTTGTATGGCTTGAAGCAAGCACCTAGAGCATGGTCTAACAAGATAGGACAGTATCTTGTCACTATTGTCTTTTAGATTTCCAAGGCAGATTTCTCACTCTATGTGAGAAAAACAGAGAAAGGTATTATGCTACTTGTCATCTATGTTGATAATTTGATCATCACAGGTGATAGTGATGAAGATATCCTTCATGTGAAAATGCTATCGAAGCAGAAGTTTGAGATGAAGGATTTGGGAGAGCTGCATTATTTCTTGGGCATTGAGGTGATTAGATCACCAAGTGGGTTACAGCTCTTGCAGAGGCAGTATGGATTGGACATGCTATCCAAATATGGGATGATAGGCTATAAGCCTATTTCAGTTCCTTTGGAGCAGAATGTGAAGCTGAGCACAGATGCAGGTGAGCTTCTGGAAGACCCTACTATGTATAGATGCATAGTAGGAAGTTTGATTTATATGACTATTACCAGGCCAGATTTAAGCTATGCTGTTGGATTGGTAAGTCACTTTATGCAAGCTCCAAGGAGATCGTATTTGGATGCGGCTAGACGCATACTCAGGTATGTGAAGTCCACATTGTAGTATGGACTATTTTATGAGGCTGGGGCTCAGATACAGTTGCATGGATACACTGATTGGGCTGGTAGTATTTCTGATAGACGATCTCCCAATGGATATGTGTTCTCTTTTGGGAGTGCTGCAGTCACCTAGAGCAGCAAGAAATAGCCTACAGTTGCCTTGTCGAGCACAGAGGCAGAGTACAGGCATGCAGCAATGGCTGCATGTGAAGTAGCTTGGTTGCATAAGCTACTTTATGATATGCATCAGTCTACAGATGGGCCAGTTGTCATTTATTGTGACAACATGAGCAGTATACACTTGGCAAATAACCCAGTCTATCATGCTAGAACAAAGCACATTGAGGTGCATTATCACTATGTGCGGGAGAAGGTTTTACTAGGTCTTATTAATCTAGTTTATGTCAGCACAGAGGATCAAGTAGCTGACATATTCACGAAGGCATTGGGCACAGAGAAGCTATGCAAGTTCAGAGACCTGCTTGGTGTCCTCTAACCCAACCCCATCCTTAGTGATAGTTCTCTAAGATCAACTTGATATGAACAATTAACAACACATTTACAACCATGAGCTTGTAAGAATGCTTGTTTTACTTTTTCTAGATGCTTTCTTAGAATTCACCTCAAGAAGAGGGGGATCTTTTAGCCCTAGTAGAGAGTGGTAAAAAGCTCTTGTGCCACCTAATAGAGGCTATCGAATGTTTCAATTCTATAATACGCTGAACATACCTACATTCAACCAACAAGTCGAACCACATTCAAGTGGCCTGCCGTGAAGGGATTCACAATAGGAAAGAGGAGAAAAAGTTGGAAAGACATTAAGTGGCCAAGAAAAAGGGGGACCAAAATAGAAACAAGAGAGAAAAGGGGGAAGAAAAAGTGGAGCCTCAACGAATTTCATAGTGCAAGATATGGACTCAACCCATCATGTCCCTTGCTTCTCAATGATACAATGACTTTCGAGGATCCCATGGGAGTATAGAGCCATACTTCCTTCCATCAGATGGGCTTTGGTACTGTGTTAGAGTACCCCACTAAGTGCTTTAGTGGTGGCACATGATGGTGTACCTTGGATCAAGATGGTTGTAGAGAGCCTAGAGTACCTACAAGAGGTGATTGTCCTTGAGACCATCAAGGGGAGAACTCTATCAAAGGCTAGAGGTTTTTGGGCTACTAGGATAGTGTCTTTGATGCAAGCAAATATGCCACTTAGCTAGAGATTGTAGGCCAGAGTCAAGCCCCTCCCCTCATCTGTAAGATAGACAAAAACAATAGAGGGAACCTCAAGTGTATAAGATGTAGAGGCCTCATAGGCAGTGTGGATAAAGAATCCAACAAAGTGCAGGAAGCCTCTCACTCCCAAGAGGATTAGCCTTAGGAACCCCCTTTGGGATTCCCATTGTCTTCAGATGGGATGCCCATCGCTCCTCTAGAAGATTCCTATGAAGCAGGGTTTCAAGTCCCTAGGTCAGTGACACAATGTTATGGGATGCCCATTTTCTTTGGTGGCTATTGCTACTGCTTCTCCCATCCACCTCACCACACTTGTAGAGGATTGGTATAGGAGGAGGTCCAAATCTCTATAATAGTGAGCCTCCCATTCATCGTCGATTGAAATCCCTTCCCCTTTCTCTTTAGGATGCCTATTGTCTTTGGTGGCTGCTGCTACTTCACCCACCCACCTCACCACACTTGTAGTGGCACAGAGTCAACATACTCCCGGATCCATTTTATTACCGATCCTCGGGTTATGGCTTATTTTGATTTCAGAGTTGGAATGCCATGTGTGTAATCCAGTGGTTGTTTAGCTTGTGGTATGCGAGTCGTTCTTGCTATAATGCTTTTGCACCATATCTACGTAGTCTGTAGTTAAGAAGCTTATCTCCTCTTAAGGAGGGGTAGATGGCTATGAATTTCAGAGGGGATCTCGTTGCTAAGGTTGCGGACTCTGCCATCAAATCTTCTTGGGAAGAGGTTTGGCGGGGGTCTCGTTGTTGAGGCTGGCATTTCTTGCTATGTTGCATACATGTTGGATGCGATTGCACCCGTATCTTTGAGCTTGTAGATAATTAGTATGCAAGTTTGATATTTTTTCATATAGGAGACGGCTGTGATGTTTGGCGGGGGTCTCATTGTGGAGGCTGGCATTTCTTGCTATCTTGCATATGTCAGATGCGATTGCACCCTTATCATTGAGCTTGTAGAGAATTAGTATGCAACTCTGATATTTTTGCATATAGGAGACGGTTGTGATGTTTGGCGGGGGTCTCGTTGTGGAGGCTACAGACTCTTTTGCCAATTCATCTTGAGTTTTGGCATAGCTTCGTGTACTGCTTGTGAATTCATTGCATGCTTTGAGAGTATGGAATGAAAGTGTGTGATACTATTTCTTATGCAATCTATTATGTGCCTATGCAAAATCATGTGAGTGCATGTGATGTGTCTAACTATATGCTTATTTGTGGGATTTGATAGGGAAACTAAGACTCAAACATCCCTAATGTACAAAAAATGTGCATATGCAGTGAGTGTGCGTGTAACAATCTAGTGCAAACTATATGTGCAAAAATGTGCATATGCGAGTGAGTGCTTGTGATACAATCTAATCCTAAGTAAGGAAGACTTGGCTTCCCAAATCTTTGTTTTTGTCGGGGATGGCTTGCGTGTTGAAGATTCCTATCAAACCATGCCTTTCTTCTGCATTTTTCTATTGTCATGGCATGGTAGGCGACTAGTCTTGTCTCTGTATGCTTTTCCAACTGACAAAGCCTTTCTTTCAAGGACTCATGATCACCCATGCGTTCCTGTACTATGATGCGTAGACTTGGTATTACAAATTCGAGTGGGACCACGGCTTCAAGGCCATACACCAATTGAAAAGGTGTGTTCCCTGTACTGACCTTCAATGTGGTTCTATATGCCCATAAGGCTGCATTCAATTTCTCTGCCCAATCAGAATGATGTGGTTCTACTACCTTGGTGAGGATATTGCATATGATCTTGTTTGTGGATTCTGCTAGTCCATTCCCTTGGGGGTAGTAGGGTGTGCTTTTTCTATGGATTACCATGAAGCTAGACAAGAGTTCTTGGATTACCTCATTGACAAAATGTGTGCCTCTATCCGACACAATTTCAATGGGACATCCGAATTGGGTGATCACATTTTCATATAAGAATCTTGATGTGCTTCTAGCATCTACCTTTTTGACTGCTTTAGCTTCAGCGCATTTTGTAAAGTAATCAGTGGCCACAATGATGTAGCATGCCTGCGTTCCTTTTGCTGCTAGATGTATGGGACCCACATAGTCAATCCCCCATTTTTCAAATGGTTGTTGTGTAACAATTGGTGTTAGGGGATTGAAGTCTTTGTGTTGTGGTTTAATAGTCCATTGGCATACATCACAACCTTTTACATATTCATAGGCATCTGCCCACAGTGTTGGCCACCAGTAGCCTATGAGGAGAACTTTTCTTGCTATGGCTTCCCCTTGGAAGTGTCCTCCTGCAATGCCTTCATGGACTTCACTCAGGATTGGCAGGATCTCATGAGGCATTACACATTTTCTTAATATCTAGTCCTTGCGCATCTTGTATAGTTGTCCTGCAATGAGTTGATAGGGTGTAGCCTTTAGAATCAATTTTTTGGCATCTACTACTTTCATGTCAGGGGGTGGTCTTCCTGCCATCAAGTACCCAATGATATCTCCACACCATTGTGGAACAGCATTTATTTAAAATAGTGTGGCATCTGGTAAGTCGTCTTCTACTCCAGTGGCTTCTTCTCCTGACTTGACTCGAGACATGTGATCGGCAATGTAGTGTTGGGCACCTTTGCAGACCACGATTTTGAAGTTGAATTCTTGCAGCAAGAGGAGCCATCTGGTTATTCTTCCTGTGGTACACGGACGGTTCACAAGATAAAGCAATGCTTGATGGTCGGTGTAGAAGATAAAATCATTTGCCAGTAGGTAGTGCCGAAATTTCTTTACACTATACACCATTGCTAGGGCGTCTCTTTCTATGGTTGTATAGTTGATCTCTGCATCATTGAGTTGTCGACTGGCGAAGTAGACGGGGTAGTCTTTCTTATGTTCACTAGGTTGACAAAGCACACTCCCAATTGCATACTTGGATCCATCAGTATGAACATGAAAATCAATATCCCAATTGGGAGATATAAGGATGGGTGCTGTGATTAGGTGCCACTTTAAAAGCTCAAAATAGCTGGCATGTCCCATAAAGACCTGTACACCTTTGGAATTTGTAGGAGGAGGCAATTCCATGATGATTTTGATTTTGTCCATGTCAGTTGCAATCCCATGTTGAGAGACGATGTGTCCCAAAACAACTCCGTGGGTGACCATGAACTGGCATTTTGTTGGATTTAGGGAGATGCCATACTCCTTGCATTTGATTAGTACTTCTTCAAGACATTTAAAGTGGTCCTGTTTGTTTGAATGGATGCATCCAAGAACACCTGTAGAAACTTATTCAAAAATGACTTAAAAGCTATGAACATGACTCGCTGGAATGTGGCTGGGGCATTACAAAGGCCGAATGGCATGACTCTATATGCAAAAATACCCCATTCTGTAGCAAATGCTGTTTTTGATTGGTCTTGAGGAGCAATTTGCACTTGGTTATAGCCACTGAAGCCATCCAAGAAGCTATATATTTCGGATCCTGCCACCTTTTCTAGTGATCCCTAATTGTGGCAACATTCACATTTTTCAAGTTTACGCATATTCTGAGCTTCTTGTTGCATTTGGGTACAATGACAATGGGTGAAACCCAATCAATGTGCTCTATCTCGTAGATGAATCCGACATCTAGGAGTTTTTCCAACTCGTCCTAAACCATGGTGCCATATTTAGGATTTGTGCGATAAGGTCCACATACCTTAGGGTGAGCACCTTCCCTTATAGGTATCGTGTGTACTGCCACTTCTGGTGAAATTCCTTTCATCTCTTTGTATGACCATGCTAGGCAGTCACAATATTCCATTAGGAGGTCTTTGAGTTTAGTTTCATCTTCTTGACGGAGCTGTTTCCCAATGAAAACCAATTTTTCTTCCTCCCCTTCAAGGGCAAGGTTTATTGTGCATGTTTTTGCCGGTCCCTCATAGATTGGAGTTTCTCCAATGCTATCGGTTTCTTGAACTTTAGATTCTCTGAGTGGTCATGGCATTGCTATTGGCGCACTGCCACTTGTATAATTCTTAAAGTATTCTGACACTTCTCGAAGATCGGCCTCTGATGGGGTTGAACTGGCCTGACATGTGTCATTTGTACTAGGTGGCATAGTTGCATTTATTAATTTGTTAGGCTCTTCTTTTCTTTCTTTTCCTGAAGTCGCTTGATCGAGCTTCATCCGCACATGTGGCTTATATTTTCGAAACTTCTTACGTTGGGAACTGTGGGGTAACTTTTCCACTGGTAAGGTGTTTCCTAGTAAGGGTTCATGTGCTACACATATGCCTTCTAGTTCCTAAATGGATTTCTTGAATTTCTGGGGGGGTATCCGGGTAGAGGATTGTCGGAGGCAGTTGTTGCAGTGGAGTTGTATGTAGATTTGGTGAGCATTGGAGTCAGAGATGTTGGCCGAAGCATAGCTGCATGCAGATTGGGCGAGAGCTGCAAAGAGTGTCTCTACTGCAAGTGCGAGTGCTGATGTAGTTTTGTTTGGAGGGTTAGAGTGGTGTTAGTGTTGTAGGAATCGTCATGTTAATAATGTGCCTGAGATTGTCCCACATGTGTAAGGAAATGTATCGATGCAGATGGTTCATCAATCGGAGGTCACGGCATAAAGATATGAGTGAATTAATGCAAAACGAGGCTCACATGGGGGCACAAATGAGCGAGTGCTAGGGATGATGAAATGTTTTGCAATGGGTTGAAAAAATTCCCTGTAGCGTGGTGTTTTTGTGTGTGAAATTTTGGTTCAAACGGGGTCCAATTCTGGTCCCAAACGGGCGCGATACAAAGTGTTGAAGTAGGGTTTAAATTGGTTTTTTTTTTGGGAGGGGGCCTTGGTCTTAAGGTTGGTGTGAATGGACTTTAAGTCCAACTGAGGGATTTGAACCAAGTTAATTCCAGTTAGTCTAACTAGCTTATAACCCTAACTACCTAGTTACTATAACTAGGCAGTTACTTTAACTAACCTAACTACTTCCACTAACTAGAGTTAGTCTACTAACTGAAGGATAGTTAAGCTAATCTAGCTGTTAGTAATTAACCTTAGTCAGTTAGATGGTAGGTTAAGTTATGGGCTTTTTTTTTAAATAATAAAGGGGGGGCATCCCGTGGCGGCCATTGCGAGGGGGGTTTGTGACCTAAGAGGGGGGCTGTGAGGATGGAGGAGAGGGGGGGAGAGGAGTGTGAGGGGAGAGGGGGTTAGGAGGATGGAGGGTGGAGGGATGGAGGATCGTTTAGGCACTGCGGGGTGCAGATGGAGGAGGTAGGGGCAGGGCGAGGAGGGCACTGCTGCCTGTTTGGGTGATTCTGCCTTAAGCAGAACGCTGATGGCGCACTGCCACTGTGGCGAGCATTGCTGCTCCGCGTGCGACTGGTTGCACCACCCTTGGCGGGTGCTACACGTAGGCACTGCATGAGCCTACAACAAGGGCTTATAAGCCCTTACTTTAAAGATGGGCTAAAGAGCCCTTGGTTAGATTTAGGGTAGGGAGTCGAGTGACAGGCAAGGGGGGGGGGAGAGAGAGAGAGAGAGAGAGAGAGAGAAGAGGGAAGGGGGTAGAAGAGAGAGGGGGTAGAGAGAGAGAAGAGGGAGGGGGTGGAAAGAGAGAGAGAAGAGGGGTGGGTAGAAGAGAGAGGGGGGAAGAGAGAGAGAGAGAGAGAGAGAGAGAGAGAGAGAGAAGAGTGGGGGTAGAAGAGAGAGGGGGTAGAGAGAGAGAGAGAAGAGGGAGGGGGTGGGAAGAGAGAGAGAGAGAGAGAGAGAGAGAGAGAGAGGGGGGGGGGGGGGGTGGTGGAGGAGGGAGATGGAGGGGGGTTGGGTGGAGGAGATGGAAGGGGGGGGGGGGTGGTGGAGATGGAGGGGGGGTGGGTGGAGGAGATGGAAGTGGGGGGCGGGGTGGATATGGAGGGGGGGGGTTGGAGGAGATGGAAGGGGTTGGTGGTGGAGATTGAGGAGGGGGGGGGAAAGGGGGGTGGGTGGAGGAGATGGAATGGGGGGGGGGAGATGGAGGGGGGGGGGGGGGTAGGAGATGGAGGGGGGTGGTGGAGGGGGGGGGGAGAAGGGGGGGTGGAGGTGGAGGGGGTTGGAGGGGGGGGGGTGGAGGGGGGTGGAGATGGAAAGGCGGGGGGGGGGGGGGGGGAGGGGTGGAGAGGGGGGGGGGGGTGGGTCGAGGGGGGTGGAGGGGAAGGGGGTGGTGGTGGAGGGGGGGTAGTGGTGGAGGGGGAGGGGGTGCTGGAGGGTGGAGGGGGGTGGTGGAGAGGGGGGGGTGGAGGGGGTGGGGTGGAGGGAATGGTCGTAGAGGGGGGAATGGTAGAGGGGGAGGGGGTGGTGGTGGTGGTGGAAGCGGGGGTGGAGGGGGAGGGGGAGGGGGAAAAACTTGACAGACGGAGGATGAATGGATGGTGGATGGATGGCTAGGTTATCGCTACAAGATGGGCTCGAAGTAACTCACCATGTGAGGATGGGAGTAGGGTGGTGGTTGATGGAGAGGGAGAAGTGTCTTGCATAGGGCTCGAAATGGGGAAGAGGATGGAGGCAAGATGTGAAAGAAAAAGTATGAGAGGGATGGGTGCACTTTTATAAGGAAGGAGGGGGAGCTATGGATTTAGTCAAACACATGTGCACCTTTGAATTTGTCCACGTTTGAGTAGTCAAATACATGTGCAGCTTTGAATTTGTCCACATTTGACGAGGGAGGTGGTTTCAATTTTTCTTTTGGGTTATGGCATTTTAGAACCTTTAATCATTGATTGCCCATAAC
This sequence comes from Dipteris shenzhenensis, assembly GCF_047967505.1. Classification (NCBI taxonomy): domain Eukaryota; kingdom Viridiplantae; phylum Streptophyta; class Polypodiopsida; order Gleicheniales; family Dipteridaceae; genus Dipteris; species Dipteris shenzhenensis. Next base: position 8,122,133 of record NC_141618.1, on the reverse strand, counting down.
TTTTGGTGGTTGTGCCAAAATGTGCTTCCGTAAAAAGGAGAAATGTTCAAAATTTCAAGTTCTACACTTTGACAACCATCACATGGTCTGATTTATTCCTTAAGGTGTTTTTTTTCTAGAAAACATGCATTTTCCTAAATCAGTAACAAAGAGTTTCAGCTATGATTTTTTTTTAAACTTTTTTACCAAAGTTCTCCTAGCTCTTGAGTGATATGTTCGTGAAAGTTCAAAGTAGTTTGTTTTTTACACATACCTACATATGTTTACTCATTACTTGAGATGCTAGTCTTCCCAACAACGGTGCCAAATGTTGGCTCTTTACCATGGCTTCCACAGGAAGAGTAGGGTAATCTCAGTATGCAAGGTTCCGAGGCTTTTTGTCACCTATAGATATATCGGGGTTGTCGTTTGTAGGATACGTGTAACTTAGGACCTCGAGTCATATTCTGGTGAGAGTTGTAGACTTAAGTGTGGTAAGCAAACATAGTGCATGCATGTGTAAAAGGATCATGCATCATCATGGTTGAGGTAATGAAGGCTTTTGCCTTCATTGGGGGTTGCAGGGTTTGGGAGGAGTTTGAGGCGTAGAGGGAGGTTCAAGGTTTAGAAGGAGGTTCCCAGGTTTAGAAGGAGGTTCTAGGGTTAGAAGGAGGATCCAAGGTTCAGCGTTCTACGTACATGGTAGAGAACTCGTCTCCCTCATAGATCATGGAGGTTAAGGGTTGAGGAACTAAGTGTTTAGGGGGAGCATAGGAGTGGGAGAGGAAGAAGGTGTAAGAGCATGGGGGAAAGAAGAGAGAGGAGGAGGGAGGAGGAGAAAGGAGGAGGAGGAGGGAGAAGGAGGGAGGAGGAGGAGGGAGGAGAAGGGAGGAGGAGGGAGAAGGAGGAGGAGAAGGGAGGAGGAGGGAGGAGGAGAGGGAGAGGATGGGTTGCAAGGTTGGAGGAGAGGGGAGGAGGAGTTGCAAGGTTAGGACATGCTTTTGGACGTGGAGTGCAAGGAAGCATGGACACTTGAGACAATTTCTTAGAATACCAAAGTGGAACTCAACACAATGCCCCAAAGAGTGTGGGCTTCATTCCATTATGGGGTATTTATACAAGTTGGAGAGCTTCTCTCTTTGCATGTAGGAATTGTAAGACATTCTCTCTCTGCATCATGTAGAACGTGCATATAGAAGTTGCATGTAGAAGTTACCAGTTGCATGTAGGAGTTGCATGTAGAACTCGCATGTAGAACTTGCATGTAGGAGTTGCATGTAGAACTCACATGTAGAACTTGCATGTAGGACTTGCATGTAGAACATGCATGTAGGAGTTGCATGTAGGAGTTGCATGTAGAACATGCATGTAGGAGTTGCATGTAAAACTCACATGTAGGAGTTGCATGTAGAACTCGCATGTAGAACTTGCATGTAGGAGATGCATGTAGAACATGCATGTAGGAGTTGCATGTAGAACTCGCATGTAGGAGTTGTATGTAGAACTCGCATGTTGCATGTAGGGATCGTATGTAGAACTTGCATGTAGAACATACAAGTTGGATTTTTAAGAGGGATTATTCCTAGCCTTATGCAAGTACAAGCGGAGCTTTGCCACTACTCTACACACACATTCTGTACTACCTAAGTCCATGTTGGAATAGAGACAACAAGCTCCTTCGACCCATGCATGTCGGTTGCACCTCTGACCAATGGCCTAAACTGCCAACCTATGGCCTCTAGGCTCTAGTGAGCCCCCGACTCCTAGCATAATAGCAATGCATGCGACGACGACATCCAAGGTAGTGCTAGACTTCTTCTCTCTAGCCAACTTGGCTCCCTGGCTCTAGCCAAGCGCTCCTTCGAATCTAGCCTAAGAGTAGCTCTAATGACCTCTGTCCCTCTGGTGACCAACACCTCCATTGACTCCAAAGCCAACCCGCTCCACAAAGAACCAACAAACGCCTATCTTCATCAATGGATCCCGAAACATCAGGAAAGAGTGGCTCATCGATTGCCACATGGCACACCATCAAAGACACCACATCATTAGGGCACCTTATCTGCCATGTTGGCATCTCCATGTGTACACCCATCCTTTGGCATGCCACATCATCATGTTCCACGTAAGTACCTTATCTCTACTAGCTTAGTAGACCCCTACCATGTCCGCACCCACCTGCTGCCACATCAGAGCCTATGCACATTTGCCACATCAGCATACCACGCTACCACATTTAATAGCACGTCAATAGGCTGGCTCGAGTGCCATGTCAACAAATTGGCCCGTGGTGCCACATCATCCCTCTACCACATAAGCAGTCTAGCTTTGTACATGCCACATCATTGCTGACATCACCTCTGTCAAGTCAACATTGTAGGCCTTATGCCACATCATTGCCCATGTGGCAATGTGACATGATCAAGACTACCACATCACTAGACACATGTCATCATCCAACCACATCATCTATCCAATTGTTTGCAATGTCAACAAAGTGCCAGCTAGGCACAATTGCCTCTTCATAGGCACACAATGTAAATAGCATGTGACCTCATCTTGCCACCTCACCACACACCACATCATCATTTTTGGTCCTTCTTGGGATCAAAGTTTGGTCTACTCTTTTGGGAGTCATATCTTTTCCAGGTGGAATTTTACAATGCTCCAAAAATCAAAGTGTCTCTCAGCTCATGCTCTATGCACTTGTTACATCAGATTTCACATTTGACATTTCCATAGGGTGCAAGAACTAACAGGTAGGGGTTTTTGGGCGTCCGAAATGCAATGGGACAGACGGTTTTGGAGACCGTGGTCTCAATCACTTGGTCCAACACACGGACCAAAAAACGTTTTTGGAAATAGAGCTGTTTGTAAACTCCATCGGAGTGCGAATGAGAAGTTTTAGGACCTCCTGAGTCCACCGAAACTGACAGATCTGCAAATGGTTGCTCCAAACTTGAGTTCCTACACCCGGGCAGAAAAATGCAGAAACTGACACAGTGAGTCAAAAATCTAATGAAATGGTCCCAGATTCAAGAATGAAGGTGTTTCCAAGCTCCTGAAGTGAAATGGACACCAAAAGCAAGCAATAGTTGCCTCTACAAGTCAATATGGATTCTCTATCAATGAACGGAACATGGAAAAGCTTTAAAAACGACTTTTTCTTTGAAAACACTTAACAGGCTCTCCAAACCACTTCGCAAAACCAAAGAGACTTTTCCAAAGGTTTTTCCAAGGTCTCTACACACTCGGATGCAAGTAAAGTCACCCACAAAGCTTCCCACAGAGCTTCTCCTTCCTCCCACAGAGCTGCTGAGCTTCCAAGCATTCATGCGCGCTCAGCTAGATCACCCGAGCTCTGATACCAGTTGAGAGTGCTCTCAACGGAAGCAAGAACGGAAGAGGGAGAGAGAAACAGAGAGCCACACAAGTTTTGGTGGGTGCAGAACACCCTAATCTTCTTTTTCATTCATTTATATATGCATTTGAGTATTGTACATAACCAAGGTAAAGTCACAGTGACCTTTAACCCCCACACACGTTCACTTTTGCAGTCTTGTATTAGCACTACATGGGGATGATTTGAAACCTTTTGTGAATTTCCACGTGTGATTCTTTTGTTTTGCGTTGCCTTCTAGGCAGTGGCATTCTGCTAACACTTTTGAGAAAAAATGTCCTCCCAATCAATTTTGGATTCTCATTTTCCTAGTGCATGAGCTCTCTCTCTCTCTCTCTCTCTCTCTCTCTCTCTCTCTCTCTCTCTCTCTCTCTCTCTCTCACGCTCGCTCGCGTGCACGTGTATACATGGACACAGAGATGCAATCTTCCTCCTTCCTTGTCCATTGTTAGGATTCACAACCCAATCCCTCTCTCTCACTGTCCTATCATTGACATAAATTTTTTTCGACAGTAGCTAGGTTTCCCCTTCTCCTCATTCACAAGTTGGTAGAGAATGGCTAGCATATCACTAGGCTACATTTTTGTCTCATGATCTTCTACATCTCTATCAAGTTCTTGCCCATGTGACATATAAGATCAAGATAGAAGGCCTTGTTGGCATTGTAAAAGTGTAGCTTGAAGTGTAAGAAAACAATATAACATCTGTGCTCAACAGATAACAGGATCTCGTATGCACGAGAGAAAAGTAGATAGTATGGAGAATCAAAAATTTGATTACTGTAAAACTGATACAATAGATGGCACTGCCTCCCAGTCGTGCGCTCCTATGTCAGAAGCTTCGATGGCATGCTGGAAACAGTGGAGGATGGAGGCTGGATGCCAAGGAATCAGGGTTGCTGTAGCCAGTGATGAATATGGGCTTCACGGGCTTGCTCTTATATAGCCGCCAGTCATAGTTGGTTAGACCCAATTGAAAGACCAACCCAGTCAGCCCAAAACGGCCGACTAGAGGTCAGAATAGGCCACCAACCACACGTTAGAACTGTGGTGCAGAATAGAGCAACTCACCTACAGTGTTTGTTTAGCCCAGAGCCATCCGAGATCATCTGGGGCTCCAAACGAGCCCCGCAACCCAGGAGTGGGCTGCCTCGGGAAGTGCTCCGTCTACCCTCAGTGCAGTCAGGGATGCCTTCCCGCACTTGCATGTAGCCTAGTTGGCAGTGTGCCAACTCTATCTGAAGTTGTCCAGCCATCAGGCCACACATGGCCCCCATCTGGTGTCCAAACCAGGACCTACCGGATAACCTAGCTACTCAAATGCCTTCTCTTCATATGGGGGGCTTATAAGTAGAGACAGCTGGTTCCCGCGTAGTTACACAAGAGTGGAGCATTGATATCTAACATGAAGTCCTCGTAGAAATAGAAAGGAGTGACTCCTCTGAAGCAACTTTCTTAAAGCCTTGGCATGTAAGGTTGTAACTTCTCTACCGTCTTGACTCAGGGATGTAGCTTTGGAAGCCATTGTCCAACTTATTACAAGCCTATGAAGCCTCTATCAAGCTTGGAAACCTACAAGATGTGAGTAATTTTTTTTTCTAATGCTTCACATAGATATCTTTACTTGTGATTGATCATACACCATGCTCCCCACAATCACATGTTGGTGTTCATGATAGTTTTTTGAGACAATTTGGGCACTGCAATAGATTTCAAATTAGCAACACTATCTATGTAACAAGTTGCACAGTCAATAGACTTGATGCTACCATGTATATATTCTTTTCTCTTTAGACTTAGCGTTATGGACAGCATGTCTATTGATGAAAAATCATTAATGGATTCTTGTTTGATATTGTTTATCATTCAAAGCATTACTTAGTTTTAGCTTGCACTTAATTGCAAGTTTGTAGATTAGACCAACCAAATTGGGGATTTAATATAATACAACATGGAAAGATGGAGTGATGCAAAACATCGAGACATAATTATTAGGTTGCAAAGAAAAGATAGCAAGGGGCACGAGACAAGTTCAAGAGGCAGGATAGTGTACTTGAACTTAATAAAGTGTAAAAGTGGGGACGTGCAAATGATACCATGAAATTCTTTAATGATAGGATGATGCATGGGGGAAAAACTCAAACATGAGCTTTTCAATGCAATCCTTCAACATCCTTAAGTGCAAGTACTTTTTGACCCATCATCAAGAGAAATAGTCAACATTAAGCATGCCTTATAGAGAAAGTGCACAACACATTGGCCATTGTGAATCAACCAACTTTCAAAGATAAGTTATCTCTAAAGAAAAGTGCATTATCAATGTTAATGAGCTCAAATTAGAGCATTCCCTTATCAAATACCTCCATCGGTTTTAAAGTTCATAAACATAGCTTGTATAAGAAACCTGATGGCACTGGGACCATTCTCATTAGCTGCAAGTTGGAAACGGTGCCACACTAACCCAATCGTCGATGAAACAAAGAAACTTATACACTCATTTTAGGAGGCTGAGACATGTGTTTCCCCAACAAGAAGGATGTTTGCCAATTTGGAGATGGTAGAAAGAATTACGTCTAGCACCTAGTGCATGTAGTCAAAGTGCATTATACATGAAGCACCTGATGTGCTGGTTACCACTGCCATACACTAGTTAGAACTTGATGTGCAGTTACCACTATCACATGCTAGCTAGCACTTGAAATGCTGATGGTACTATCTTATGCAAATAAAGTGATAAAAGTCTTGTTTTATTTTATGATCAACATTGAGTGTAGTTGTAGGCTAGCACAACCATAGAGGAGATTGAACAACACTAATCCAAGTGATCCATTGCCCATACCACCCAATTAGTTCCCATTGATGTCATTCCCCTTGGTTCTATCATTGATGTGCACATTCACACAATTGACACTAGTTAGTACTCTTGGCATTGGGTAGTTTATCACATCTTGCAAAGGTTTTGTGGCACTTATGGAAATGCCAAAAATAGTCAACAAATGTGACTGTACATGGGTGACATATGTGCATACAAGAGGATGCAACAATCCTAAATCTAAGAAGGAGAACTCTGCCAAGTGTCACACTGGTTTGGTGAAGTGCCAAATGCCAAGAGAATCGAACTAGTGTCAGTGTGTGAATGTGTACACCGATGATAGATTCGATGGGATGCCAGTGGGAACTAATTGGGTAATGTGGCAATGCCTTACTTGTCTTAGTGGAGTTGGATCTCCTATATGGCAATGCTAGTCTATAGCTAAACTACACATCGATGCGTCAAATGCAGCAAATCAATTTTCGTTTGTTCATTTTATGTGTTGGATGCGCTACAGTGGATCAGGGAGTGGTTTTGATGAAGAGGTTTTGATTATGCTGACCTATATTATTGCATTTTTCATTCTAAGGTTTTGAAACCTTAGATTAATGCCACATGGCAGTGGATAAGTGTTGACTCCCATTTCTCACTCATCAGTTGGGATTTTGGAGTTCTCACAGAAGAGAGATATTTGTAGATTTTCTTGCTGAGTCTGATTATGAATGGCCCCCATGTTTTGAGCATCTCAAGTTCTATTTTCAGTAGCGGTCTTTTCCATGGGACCATGATTTCTTGAGCATACCTTATGCAGATCACTCTGGTTGCAGTTTGAGCCATGTCCGCTCATTCGTGGTGTGCATTGGGTTGAAGTGGATGATTTATACGCCATTTGGATGCATTGCAATCCTTATTGGATGTGGTGATAGGCCCAGATTGCCTTGTGGAATGCTATTTTTATGGACACTTTGCACATGGATGCTATATTATGTTGAGGGATAGCTTTGACACATTGCAGATGATGCACTGATAGTGTTATGCTCTCTTGGATGAGATATTATTGATGCATATGCCCATGGATGGTGTTTATGCTTGAGCCATTTGGCACCTATTGGCATTTTGGATTGCCATTGCAGTTGGCATTTTCTTTTGGGCCAGATTTGCTCATATGGATGCATAGTATATGCACATGAGTTAGATGCATCTTTTGATGCTTTAAGCTTTGAGTTTTGGTGATATTTCACTCTATTGTTGCATACACATTTGGGTGCACCTAGTATTTGGTGTGTTTCTCTCTTACACGCACTAGCATTTGGGATTTTGCTTTATTTGCATCATGGCATCCTCTTCCATGTCTGAAAAGGAGTTTTTCAACATTAAAAAGTTTGATGGGACAAACTTTTCTTTGTGGAAAGAATAGATAAGGGATGTGCTTATTCAAAAGAAGCAGATTAAGCCCTTGGCAAGTTTTGAAGTTAAGCCTAGAAATATGTCTGAGGATGATTGGAATGAGTTAGATGCATTACCAAAGTCTACTATTAGACTTCATCTTGCAGAGTCAGTTTATTTCACAGTAGTAAATGAGCAAACTACAAAAGATTTGTGGAAGAAACTGTGTGCCACTTATGAGAAGGAAACTACCTCTAATAAAGTTTACCTCATGAAGAGGTTGTTTGAGCTGCAGATGAAGGAAGAGGTCGCCATTGCTTCTCACTTGAATGAATTCAATATTATTTTCAGCCTTAGAAGATGAATTTTGATGCGGAGACTATGGCAATATTTCTCTTATGTTCATTGCCATCCTCATGGGATACCTTCCGTATAGCTGTCAGTAACTCTGCACCTAGTGGAGTACTGAAATTTGATGATGTTGTGGGTAGCTTGTTGGCCGAGGAGATTAGACAGAAGTCTACGGACGGCAACAAGCAGGATGCAGCCTTAAATGTGCAAAGGGGCAGATCACAGTTCAGGGGGAAGTCCCAAGAAAGAGGGAAGTCTCGTAGCAAATCCAGGGCATGGAACATTGACTGTTACCACTGTGGCAAGAAGGGCCATATGAAAAAGGATTGCTACAAGTTGAAAAGAGAGCAAAAGGATAAGAAAAAGAATGCAAATTGGGGTGCAAATCAGAAGGAAGAGAGTCCAAGGGAAAGGAAAAGTGAAGATCGAGGAGATCAATGCAGTCACACATGATAGTGACAATGATGTTCTCTTCATGTCTAGTTTATCTGTAGAGTTGCTTACCACTTCAGATGATGCATATTACCACGATTGGATTTTGGATTTTGGTGCTTCATTCCATGTTACTCCCCATAGGGAATAGTTCTCCACTTATGACAGTGGAAAGACAGGTTGTGTTCATCTTGGAAATGACTACATGTGACATAGTGGGAGTAGGTGACATAAAGTTTTCTTTTGCAAATGGGTCTGCATTTGTTTTGAAACATGTGAGACATATGCCTATGTTGACCAAGAGTCTTATTTCAGTGGGTCAGCTAGATGATGCTGGTTTTCACACCACTTTTGGCTTTCAGAGTTGGAAAATTCAGAAGGGCTCTATTCTTTTGGCCAGGGGTGCCAAGTGTGGGACTTTGTATCCCTTACATGTATCAGGGGTGTTTGATCATGTTGTTGCAATAACCGAGTAGCCAAGCATTTCTTTGTGGCATTGCAGGTTGGGGCACATGAGCCCGAATGGAATGAAACTCTTATGCCATTTGGGTTATGTACCGCATTTGAGTTTCTCTAATTTTGAATTTTATGAGCACTGTCTCTATGGGAAGCAGACTAAATCAACCCATCAAAATGGGGGAAAGAAAGAGTTTGAAAAGCTTGATTTGGTGCATTCAGATGTATGTGGTCACATGCCTACACAGTCATTAGGCAGGGCTAAATACTATGTGACATTCATTGATGATGCAACTAGGAAAGTGTGGGCTTATGCTATAGCTCGGAAGAGTGATGTGTTCCAGGTATTTCAGAAATGGTTGGCCTTGGTTGAGAATTAGTCAAGTAGAACGCTTAAATGCCTACAGACTAACAATGGTGGAGAGTATCTCTCTCATGACTTCTTTCAGCATTTCTATGATACATGTGGGATTCAGAGGGAGCTCACATCCCCTCGTACTCTAGAGCAAAATCTAGTTGCAGAAAAGATGAATCGTACCATTCAAGAAAGGTTACAATGCAAGTCTTTCTGGTGGTTTTTGGGCTGAGGCAATGAAGACTGTAGTGCATGTGATCAATAGATCACCTAGTAAGAGTTTGGATGGTGGTATTCCTGAAGAGGCATGAAGTGGCAAGAAGCCCTCTTACTCCCATATATTTGGGTGTGAGGCATATGTGCCAAAAGAGCTTCGAAAGAAGCTAGATCCTAAGTCTAGAAAATGCATCTTTCTGGGTTATGGTGAAAGTGGAGAGATGGGCTATCATCTCTGGGATCCAGAAGCAAAGAAGATCATACGTAGCCATGATGTAGTCTTCAATGAGAAGAAGATGCATAAGGCACCCATGAGGGATGTTTAAATGAGGCGAATCACTTTCCAGGATGTGAATCCACCTGCATATGTTGATAGACCGCAAGCTGTCCATGCACCAAATGTGCAAGAAATGGTACCACCAAGTACTCCCACAGGTATACAATCAAGGGCAGATGATGGGTCATCTATTGGTGGAAATGATGAGCCAAATGTGGCTGATATGTAGGTGGGAGAGCAAGCTGAAATGCCCTTGAGAAGATCATCTAGAGTGTCTAGACAGCCTAATAGGTTTGTTCCAGGGGTAGACTATGTGATGCTTACTGATTGCGGGGAGCCTTCTTGCTACAAAGAGGCTATGATGCATGAGGATCAATGCAAGTGGGAGTATGCTATGCAATCAGAGATGAGTTCATTTATGAAGAATAAGACTTGGGACTTGGTTTCTTTGCCACATCCAAAATAAAATACTAAGGAAAGGTACAGCAAGCTATTAATGTGCCCTCCAAATTAACGTAGGGTAAGGCAAGGTGTTATAATGGAGTGTGTCCTTTCCTTGCTTCTTACATAGCACCCCACCCCCCTTCCTCTTTTTTGCCTCCCTTCTTCCTCTGTAGACTTGCCTAATCAGCTTGTCTACTCTCTCTCTCTCTCTCTCTCTCTCTCTCTCTCTCTCTCTCCTACTCCTATGCTCCTTCTCCTCTTTGTCACCTCCTCCCCTCTTCTGTGCGCATTGTCTCCTTCTCTCGATGAAAGCATGCAAAGGTATAGTGTTTTGTGTCGTCTTATGCATGAAAAAACAAGCACCAATTTATAAAGGGATGGAAGTTTTGTTAAGCATATTGTTTTTATTGCAAGCAGAATATTCAAGCCAAAGAAACATCTAATTTCAAATGATGGGTTCAAAGAAATTGAACCTCCAATGTACTTAAGGCCTCACTCTCTCTGATATAACATGCATGCAAATATTTGGCCTCTTATTGAGCATTCCTACAATCCTTGACGTCCTCTTTGATCTTTCCTATGATTCTAGATCTTTCCCATCTCAACACTTGAGTCTCAGCCTTCATCGTGGTGCTTGAGCTCTCTCGATCTCAAAGTGACCTTTCCAATCTAAACATTCAAGTTTGAAAGGAGGGTGTCCGCCTCCTAGTCTTACTCCTTGACCTCTCTTTGAGCTTTCCTACAATCCTCAAGCTCTCTTGGATCTTTCTTGCAATTCTCAAGCTCACTCTAACGCTTTCTCATCGAACACTTGAGTTTGAAAGCAAGGCTCTCAACATTCCAACACTTCTTTGCCCTTCAAACTTTTCTATGCTATTTAAACCTTTCAAAAAATAACCTCATCAATCAAAAGTAAATATTTCACACCATTCATTATAAAAGAAGGGAACTCATTTTGGGGCCCTCTAAGAAATTCACTATTCACCTATTTATGTTACACCGAAAATATGGAAAATGCCATAAGATATGGATACTTACTACAAAAAAGCCACTCTAGTACCCAGGCTTCACATTGAGTGCGAATATAAGATCCTCTATTTTTTGTGTAGAATTTGATGATTTCAACATCGTTGGCATGTCCAGAGTGGCTCAAAACCCCCAAATCAACCCCGGAGACACTAAAAACCGATGCCTGGCCAAATTGCATTCTATTGGAAATCTTCCATTCCTTGCATTTTTGCCCTTTTTCAAGCCTCTGAGCATCGGTTTTTGGTGTCTTTGGGGTCGATTTGGGGTTTTGGCCTGCTCCGAATGACCTGAAGATGTCATAATCATCAAATTATGCACACAAAAAAACATCTTTGAAGATCACGTGTGTCAAACCTAATTAAAAAAAGAGATTTTGGATATGACTTCTTTTATATTTTTACGTGATTTTTGGTATTTTTCCAACATTATGTTGGCCCTCTACTGATTGGTTGAGAGCCTATCTTTACCCTAAAAGGCCCCAAAATGAGCTCCCTTTTTTCCTAATGTCACAACAAGTTTTGCAGATTTGCAATGCACTTTCACGATGTTCATGGATTGAGCATTAAAGGGGAGAATCCTTGTCAATTGTGTGGCATCAATAAATCGTAAACGAAGATTGGAAGCACATTTCCAAGTGTCCTAAGCCTCTTCCTGGCTAGGCAGTGAAGCTGTAAGACATTAAGCCATAGTTTTTGGACATGCTACTGCTTCATTCAAGATGATTGGCCAAATTATTTTTGAGAGTTGTACATAAAGATGACTAGAGGAATTTATATCTACATCATGTGATTGGAGGATGTAGATATTGGATAGGGATGAGGACTTGGTTTCCTATTTAGTGGGTGGTCACCCACCTTGTAAGGTGTGGATCACTCTAGCCTTCCTTTCATGAAGGTGATAGCTAATCCTAGTTTGATGATTGAATCATATTTTGTAGTTCACCACTTCATCTCTCCATCCCTCTTGTGAGTTTCATCTTCTCCTTGAGCACTCTTGTAGACTTTAACATGGCCACATCGTGATAATGTTCTCCATCATTTTGGCATAGTATCATTATTAGCAAAACTTTTCTGGGATTACTTGGAGAGGTCTCTTTCATAATGATGCATTTTTTTACTCTTTTTAAGCTTGTAGCCTCATTTTATTTTGGCATTTTGATGTAACATGCATGTATATTATTTCTCTCATTTTGTAGAGGACTAGACACTACCATGTCATGATAAATGACATTAGTAAGACCCTCCTTTCCTATATTTCCACCATCATTCAAGAGGAATGCCCTCATTGCTATTTGAAGGAGTTGTTGCTACCCTCTTGCATTAGTGGAGGTATGATTTGTAGACATGTCCCAAGAATGTTCATACAAGCCTCTTCATATCCATATGCAAATCACTTGGTCATTGTGTTAGGATGATCAAGATATAATGCATATTAGCCGACCAATAGTAATTTTAGGATTATTGAAGACTCTAAAGGATTTTCAATTAATATTGGAAAGCCTTTAAATTGTTGTTCTCCAAAGAACTTTAAGGGTCTTTCTTTGCAATGGGTTGCCATGATGGCCTAGGATGGTGGGACGGGAGCAATTTGCCCATGTTGATGGGATTGCAGTGTGGAATAATAAACTTAAGGAAGTGTGGAAGGCCACCTTTTCATTCAAGTTTAATCTCTTATTGTGGAGATTGAGCATGTGTTCGTTTCTTGTTAGACAAAGACTTGCCAAGGGAAATCCAAGGATTTCTCTTTTGTGCCCTCTATACAAATTGAAAAAGAAAATTCATTATGGGATTGTGTGGTCATTAAAGGAGCTTAGTACATGGTTGGAAAGGTCCTCTATTTCTATTAAGCCAACATGAAAAAAGACGTGGTTAGTTGATAAAAGTAGGCTAAATGATTTCCTTTACAATATCTTGCAACTAGTGAGGGCTATTGTGATTTGGAAGCTTCGAAATCATTAGGGGAGAATTGGGGTCTCAAAAGGGCCTCCAATTAGTGTTTCCTAATTTCAAGGGATTAGAGAGTGATTTGAGGTGATGGTAGGGTCCAAATGGCAAATTTTTCTTCTCCCCTCCCTCTTTCTAGGGCCTCTGCTCCCCATTGTTCTGGTCCCCAGCCTACCAAATCACTCAGATTTGAACCAAATCCCATGCATTTTTCCTCTTCCCCCTCTTTCTCTACTCCCTCCTACTCTGCTGGCCTGCTTGTTGCTACAGCTCCTCTCTCTCTCTCTCTCCCCTCTCCCTTCCTATGCCTCTGTTGGAGCTGCTCTGTCCCTCCCCTTCTCCCTCTCCTGTGCCTCTGTTGCTGCTGCTCTGTCCCTCACCTTCTCCCTCTTTTGTGCCTCTGTTGGAGCTGCTGTGTCCCTCTCCTTCTCCCTCTCCTGTGCCTCTGTTGCTGCTGCTTTTTCTCTCTCCTTCTCCCTCTTTTATGCCTCTATTAGAGCTACATTGCCTTGTGTAGGAGTCCCATTCTTGATGTTGCAACCTCTACAAGCATGGTGAGGAGAAAGGCTACAAGACCATGCAATGCTGTGACCTCTTGTGTCTTCCACAACACCAGAAATGCATTGGATGAGTGGATCCCTTACACCTATAGCTTAAATGATTGGATAGTGATGAAAGGATCGGCCAAAGGTCCACATAAGCTTCCCAAGAGCAAGAGAGGTGACATCTTGCATGAGTGGAAGGGGCGCATCTTGAAGTTCAAGTTTGGAAGAAAGGATGGCTCGCAAAAGTGCAACATGTTTACATGGGAAAAGATATGCGGCTTCCTACATCATTCAATCAATCTAGGATACCATCACACTCTGAGCCTTTCTATCTATGTACCTTTTTCACCTGTAAGTGTAATGAGTCCATTTGGAAATTTTGTGTTTGGTTTCTAAGAGCTCTTATTCATGGTGGTAGATGTTTTCCCTTCTGACCTCGAGGAGTGGGAACTAGTTGAATCATTCATAGGCAAGTTCACTGCTGCGATTCATGAGGATTTAGGTAAGCAAATGCATGCCGGGGAGAAGTTGGCCTCCTTGCGAATAAAGAATGTGTATTGGTATAATGCAACATACATCACTCCAATGACATCATCAAGCTATGGCCGTCTGCAAACCATTGCACCACCACAACTTCAAGACATGGATTGCAGCAATGTGGACTCAAGGACATTTTAATCATACAAGGACAAGATTGCAAAGGATGTGGGCATGGCAATGAAGTTTACATTTAGATCCAAATGGGCAAGGTTATCCTGGTTTATGCCTCTGCACATTTTGCTTCTTTATTTCAGAATATACATATGCATAGAACAAAAACTATGTGGTCCTGCAAGTGTGTAGATGAAAATGCTCTTGAAGATTTACTTGGGATGAATTGGGGAACCAGGTCAGGCGACCAAAAGGGTGATGTGTTTCAATGTCATGCATGTAAAGACAATGTGGTTATTAGATACCATTTGTCATGCCAAATGTTGTATTTAGCTTTTCAGTACAGGCGCTGGAAGAAAAAAAATGGCCGGTGGCTTCCCCTTGACTCTAATGATGAAGACAATAGGGGGGTAAGTTTGTCTATTGATGTTGAAGAGGGAGATGTCAAGAATGTGAATGTCACATCGCAATGCACTCTAAAGGATGTGCAAGAACACCTATTGGTCATGGAGGATAGCATGTCAGAGTCCTTCTACTTGCTCAAGAGAAAGCGTCCACCTCCCAAATGGAACATCACACAGCACCTGGTTCCATCAACATTGCAAATGAGGAAGGGATAGAAGTTGACGATGCTGTAGTGGTAAGTTCAAACAATATTTTTTATTTTGATGTTCTTTTAGTATAATTTGTTTTGTCGGTCTTCTAATGTTTGTTGAATTGTTGCAGGATGCATTTGAGCTTGATGAATTCTCATCTTGATGGGGTGATGTTCGTAGCACATTTGAACGAGATCATTCTTTGGCCCATTACCTTGGCAAAGTCGCAGACCATATCATGGTCTTTCACAACAAATTTTCTCCTCGAGGTCCTTCAGAGCTACTGAAGTGCAAGGCATTGTCGCGTGCTATCGGATACTCCAACATTACTCGGAATGCTGACAAAGTCATTTTGGTGCACCGCCTGGCTACTATCAATGCCTTTAGATCGAACATTCATGGTAGGGCATTGATGGCAACAGCTATGTCTTTGGCAGTAGGAGAGGAGGATGTTAGTGCTATTGCGGCTAGATTTATATCTAGGAATCCACTAGGGGATTCAAAGTCCCCTATTCTCAATGTACTCAAACTAGCCAAGAAGAAAGATAGCCTGTGAGGCCTTTTGTATATATAAACATATATTTAAGTGGATATTTCAATGGATACATGACTACATGTCTTTATTATTTGTTTTAAGTTATCATTGCTCGTCATGAATTCCATTGTATTTTGTTTAAGTCGTTGATGATATATTTTCTCCATTATTTTAATTGTGTCAATTTAATAAATTTCTGGCCGTTAGTAGCATTTTCACCAATTCTGGGTATCAAGAGTTCATTTCTATCAAATCCTAAAGGAATTTCACCGTCGTGCAGAAGGGAAAAGTGTCTGCCACGTCACCAGGACCCCAAAAAGCCCAAAAACTACCACGGCATGAATTTGGGCATTCTGGCAAGGCACCGTGGTGGGTTTTGGGCTTTCTAGGATCCTGGCAATGTGCCGGACACTTTTTCCTTCTGCGCGATGGTGAAATTCCTTTACGATTTGACAAAAATCAAAACTTACATTAAAATGATCAGGTACTGCAGTCATAGAAATGGAAAATACACAACAATGTGAGAGTGTAGAGAATGTCAATATATTTTATTTAAAAAAATCAGCCCTTAGGCCTTAGATACAAGATAGTGCCTTCAAGGGCAGGGGTGGTCTAAGTCCTAAGAGTGGGCTACAAGAGAATCTAGGGCTTCAAACTTGGGTCACTCCATAGCCACTTTGCCAGAGCCATGTCCTTGTCCATGACCGTGACACGCTTTGCATGGATGGCACACAAGTTGGCATCCTTGAATAGAGCAGTGGTCACTTGCTCCACAGCCTCTTGGAGCACCCCCATAGCTCTTGTGCTGAAGCAGACGTCGTCCTTGTATCCCTGTGCTATCTCCCGTACCACACGTTGGAAGGGAGCACATGGGATCAAGTTGTCGGTGGTCTTTTGCATTTGCCTGACCTCCCTCAGGGCCCGCGATCCTAGCTTCACCCTGTACGGCTTCCTGACTCTTGGTGGGGACCTTACAGGTACCCGAACACCTTCCCACGACCTCCTGTCTACATTGAACTTCTTCCACTGCTCTTGTCTACGTTGGTCCTCCTCCGAGTCCTCCTCTCGCTAACGTCTAGAGCTTTGGCCTTCTTTGGGATGGGGCTTCCTCAGAGTCTGCTTTACCCTCCTCATGGGCATAGGGATCATCTTTGCGATGGGCTGTATCTCTGGGAGAGGGAAGATGGTGCTCTTCCTGGCAATCTATTGGCCCTCAGGAAGCCTCTCTATGTTCGAGAGGTTATCGAACACATTTTGTTCGATTCGAAGAGAGCTCTCATGGGGAGGGGAAGGCTGAGGGGAACGCTAAGGGGAAGATTGAGGGTCAGTCTGAGACTGAGGGGAAGGTAGAGGGGAAGCTTGAGGGTCAAGCTGAGGCTGAGCTTGAGGGGAAGGCTAAGGCTGAGGCTAAGGGGAAAGCTGGGGAGAAGGCTGAGGGGAAGGCTGAGGCTGAGGGGAAGGCTGAAGCTGAGCAGAAGCCTAGGAGACCTCACGAGAGTTGGGGGAGGGCTCACGAGAGTCGAGGGAGGCACCACCAAACCCAGATAGGTTCATGTGCGTGGATGCCATGGAGGTGGTGGAGCTAGAGGAGGAAGGGTGGAGGCGACATCCAATGGGTCTAGCAGTGTTCTTCACTCTTGCCATTGAATAATGAGAGTTAGGGTTTTTTTTAACGTTTTATAAGGACCCATCATGTTTTGACATCCCTTTTAATTACATTTAGGGTTTCATCGTGCCCCTGCCCCACCCTAACCCCTCCAACCCCCCCACCCTCGTTGCCCTCCCCCCCTTGCCCTCCCCCTACTTGCCCCCGCCCACACGCGTCCCCCTTCCCCATAACCCCATCCCCCCTCCCCCCTCCCTTGCTACCACTTTGCCCCTTGCCCCACCCCACGCCCCTCCCTTCTTTCCCCCCTCCTTCACCATGTCCCCACTTTCCCCAATGTCATGTGAGTACAAAAATTGTGGTCAAAATAAGCAAGATATTAAAGAGTGAGTACACAAATTGTGGTCAAAATAAGCAATATATTTATTTCATATTTATATAGAATTACACCATAGCTTCTATTAGTGGTTGGA
Organism: Dipteris shenzhenensis; assembly: GCF_047967505.1. NCBI lineage: Eukaryota > Viridiplantae > Streptophyta > Polypodiopsida > Gleicheniales > Dipteridaceae > Dipteris > Dipteris shenzhenensis. Next base: position 8,104,648 of record NC_141618.1, on the reverse strand, counting down.
CCTATCTGCTCCCTTCTCTCACTCTAGCTTGCAGCTAACGTGTGACTCCTCGACTCCCTATGGATGCTTTCCAAGCACTATGCCTTCTTTTCTTTGATACAATTTGAACTACTTTTGTAAGTTCTGATGCCTTTTCCTTTTTAGACTTCAAAGTCCTTCTTAGTAAACATCTAAAAAACTAGTCGAACATCACAGGCAATGCATTGCTGCGAGTGACACCACCACCATGCCTTGAGTTCTTGAAGTAGGCTGCCTGGGCTCAATGGTGCAACTTCTCCATGCCTTGTGTATTCCAAATCGACAAAGGACCCCAATTTTGTACAAACCATGGTCCGTGTGCATAGAGAATATGCTACAAACATGATGAGAATCAAATCAACAACAAAAACTATCTATAAAGCAAGTGCTAAATATTACGATGGTGCCAAGATTACCATGTAATGCATAATGTGCGACTCCCCCCATGCTTTCACCATTAATTGCATAAAATCTTTCATAGCCATCCTGAATCTTTCATAATACATCTCATCGATTTGAACCTGATGAAGCAATTTTATCAATGCATCTACCTTTGTCCATACTTTAGCTCTCAAAGTTGCTACTTGAGGATGAGAAGCCATGCTTTCCAATATTTGAGATTGTGGTTTGATAGGAATCTCCTTGCCTTCCCTCCACCCATGGACACTTTTGCAGGAAGATTCTGTGTTGCCCCAGACATTTTCTTATTCTCCTTAAGTTTGACATGTCCTCCATGGAATCCCATCTCTGAAAATAACTTCTCAGCTTCTGCAATGCACCGTGCGGATACTTCTTGTGGAATTAAATTCCAAGCATAAACAAGAATTAAATACAATAACTTATCAAGTACGCGCAATTCTGCAAGTAAAGTACAAATGTGTACTCTCTCAAGTGGGATGGGCAAGATGGAATCCCACTTTGAATCCTTCTTGTCGCGATTAGGAGCTTGCATTTGGCTACAAGATAGAATGCCATTCTCCCATTGTAAGCCAGCCTTTTGCTTACATTGTGAACACATGCAATAAAGGCATGTATTCATTGCATTTGCCCCTATATCACAACCATGCAAGCACTTGAGGGTTTTTTAATCACCAACAAGATGCCATTCAACTTGAAAGGTTCCATGGCCATCGACTATCAATGTTTGCCCTTCCTCTTATCTTCGGATGGTGGTCGATGGAATTCCTGTTCTATCTAGAACCCACTTCAATGTCTCATGGCACTCTTTCCGAGTCTCAAATGCTGCAAGCCACCATATATCTTTCTCTAATTGCACTGAGAAATGTTGCTCTACTTCTTCATCCCCTTGAACAAATGCTAAGGCTTTATTCATAATGTAGATGCTGACTCTCTCTAACTTGTGTTCTTTCACCAATTTAGCTTCATCCATTTTGATGACAAATATGAGCTTTCCATTGCAATCTGTACAACAAAAGAGAAAAATCGTTAGGATAAACATGATATAGGAAATGAACTAAGTGGAATGCTATAATGGATTTCCTCTTACTATCTTCTCTCATGCCATAGAATTCGACCATTGCTTGTTGCAGTTTCTCAACATCTAAGTAGACATTGTTGAAAGCATTCATCTCAAAGGTTGGCAATCCAGATTTCTTTTTACTCTTCCAAGTCATTGTGCCCCTTACGCAATGGTACCCTCCAAGCATTTCTCTTGCACATTGGTTTGTTTCTCGCCGTGCACGTCTCACAGACTAAGGTGTGGATAGGGGCACTGTAAACTTCTTATACTTTCCCAATATAGCAGACTTGAAAATTTTGAAAATAGATGTGTAAGCTTCATGACTTGCACCGGCAGTATCACAAGCTACAAGCATCTCCTCACAATATCCTTGAAGTCCATCACCTCCTCAGCAACTTGCACATGTAGGCGCTTGTGTCTTGGGTCCCTTAGTATCTCAATGACATCGCTTGACTTCAATAAACTAGCTAGCATATGAACAGTCAATATCATCCCCGTCCGTTCTTCCCATCACATCTTTCATGAAGTTCCTAAAGAAGAACACAATAAAAACTTAGTCACAAACAGTGTAGCACAAAAGAGTGTAATCTCATTGGAACGTTTGATAACCAACCTTTTAGCCCAGACTCTCCTCTTTCTAGCACCACCAGTGGGTTCCAATGCATCCATGTTATGTAAGTACCTTCTTTTCCTCTCCTTCAATCCCAAAGGTGTTTCTTTCATCTTTTGCACTCGTTCTTTAGCCTTCTCTCGTTCCTTCTCTACGGCTCATTGAACTTGATCGTATATAGATCTTTCCAAGCATTTTTTGGACTCAGCTTGCTTACAGAGTGACTCTTCTAATTTATGCCACTCAAAGTCCAATGCTTTGGCTTTATCATGAAGATCCTGGTTCTCCCTTTGAAGATCCTGCATAGAGTTATGCATTACAACAATGGTGCTATTTCCTAAATGTGCTAGCATCTCTGTTTGGACTCTGCGCATCTCGCTTGCTTGCATAGCCATTGACTGAGCATTGTTTAACCGATTGTAATAACCAAGCAACCCCTCATGTCCATTTCCAACAAACCGAACTAGCTCATGCATTGTATGGAAAGGAGGGCTCTTTTGGTTGGTAGGATCTAAAGGATACAAGGATCCTTCTACCCAAAGGTCGAGATGCTTCTTTCTTTGCAAACGAAGACTATGGATTTTGAAAGCTCCCCTCAATCCTAGACGTGTGCTTGCATATTTAGCCTCCAAGTCTAAGTGAACCTGGTACTTGTTGGAGACATCCTCGAATGGTGCCATTACTAAAGGAGTGTAGAGAAGGAGAAGGTGTGGAGATGCAAGCTTGAAGGAGCAACACGTAGGAAGAGGGAGGGCGAGGAGGAGAGATGGGGGAGGGAAGACCAATAGTTGAAGAGGAGGAAAGGGGGGCAGACCAAAAGGTGTGGAGGGTGAGGAGAAGTAGGCATGGAGGAGGAGGGAGGGAGGAGAGAGAAGCAGGAGGGAGGGGGGAGGAGCAACAGTGGAGGACGAAGGGGGAGGGGAGGAGGAGCAGGCATGGAGCCTAGGAGGGAGGGGGAGGACAGGAGGAGCAGGCATGGAGGAGGAAGGGAGGGACGAAGGGAGAGGGGGTGGAAGGAGGAGGAGGGAGTGAGGAGGGGGAGGGGGAGGGGAGGGGAAGGAGGGAGGGGGAGGAGGAGGAGGGAGGGGAAGGAGGGAGTGAGGAGGGGGAGTAAGGAAGGGAGGAGAGAGGAGGGAGGGAATTCAAAATTCAAATTTTTCATTTTTAATTTTTTGGTTCCCACCTAAGAGTAAGAGTTGTGTAAGAGGTGTAAGAGGTGGGGTCACTTTTGGGCTTAACCCAGCTAAGTGAGGGGGGGTTAGGACTTTTTGGGACCTACCTTGGCCCTTTCATTAGGACTAATTCTTGTTAGAGAATGACTTGCTAACTGGATTCCAAGGGTTTCTTCTTTATGCCCTCTATGCATATTGAAAAAGAAAACTCGTATATACTTATTTTAGGATTATGTGGACATTAATTGAGTTTGGTGAAAGCTTAATAGATGGTTGGAAAGGTCCTATATTTCTACTAAGCCAACGTGAAAAAATGCCCTGCTGGGTAATAAAAGTAGGCATAATTATTTCCTTTACAATATCTAGCAACTAGCGAGAGCTATTGTGATCCTCCATATTTGGAAGCTTCAAAATTCTGTGTTCAAGAAATGCAAGGGAATGGAGTCTCTTCAAAATCAAGTCCTTGTTGATCATATTAGATTTTAAGTTTTTAAACAAAAGAGATCAACTTTATGACATGGCATTGAAACTGCTAGATTAAAGCAATTCTATTTTTTATCGAGGTCTTTTATCTGGTTTCATAGCCTTTCTTTGTTCAATTGAATGTTCTTGCCTTCTAGGTCGAGATAAGGCAAAATACATCTTTATTTTGTATCCTCTCTTTTTAGGTTGTCTTCTCATAAGAAAAAGAAAAGACTCATATAAATGATGAAACACTTTTAATAAAGATGGTATCATACAAGCTAAAAGGCGGAATGCTTCTTTATTTTGTATCCTCTCTTTTTAGGTTTTGTCTTCTCGTAAAAAGAAAAGAGACTCATTTAAATGATCACATGCTTTTAATAAAGATGGTATCATAAAAGCTAAAAGACAATAATTCACTACCCCTCATGTGTAAGGCCAAAAACTTAATTTACATGAAGTGAGTACAAAGTTACTCAATAACCTTACAAAGAGGCAAAAACCTAAACCTAAAACTCATTCCAATGATCTAAAGCACTACTAATGAATGTGGCCACATGAGCTTTCTCAACATGGGACCAATTAGCACATGTTAATCGACTTAATCCTTGAGAACCCTTGAAGGGCCAAAAATGACAATTCATGCTCCAAAAATCTTCACTTCTTAATAAATGGTTCTGCTTTATTAGGCATATGTTGGGAAGCAGGTACCAAAAATACTGAGTCTATAAGGTTTAATATAAACGTTGTTTTCATATTACAATGCCCAAGGAGACAGGGCGTCCATGTTATCCAAAGCCTATGTAGGATGATGGAAATCCTTTATAAACAAGGTGGTGATCATGGAGCCCGTCAGCCCTATAGGAAGGAGGGGAATAGAAGGGTGAAGCCCGGCCAAATAATAAATGCCCCTCAAATCGCGCAAAAGTGATGAGGAATGCCAAATTAGTAGATCTTGACTCTCGTGACTTATGCGGCTGGGTAACGCATGGGAGTCTGGAGATGGCTTGTCCACTCCATGATTATTATGAAGAAAGATTTACAACTAATAAGAACATCAATAAGGTACGTGGCGGTTCACAGCTCTTAGTCATCATATACCCAGGAGTTGTCTTACATTCACAGGGCTAATATCAGAGGGAGGACCGTTCAGAAGCCGTTCCGTGATCATTCTGTTCACCCTCTCAGAAGGGTGAAACGGATCCCAGAAGATATACTTGGATCTGTCGGGACAAACTTTTGACCTCGGATTGCATATCAGCACGCCATTAAACTTGCCTTGACCGCAACATGCCGTGTTAGCAGACACAAAACCTACAAGAACACCGCATTGCCGGTATAAGAACTGTCGTCACTTAGCCCAGGCCAGTGCGTTCCTGAGGCACTTTTAGCAAGAACAAAAATCGACGTTTTTCAAGGACGCTAACATGTACCCAGTATTTCGGGCACAAAATGATGCCTCCCGGCGACATGCAAGGATAGGAAAGAAGCCAAACATCGTACCGTATTCTTCTGGATTTTGAATATACCCCAAGACCATGTCAAAACTGTTAGCGTACACATATGTTGCGTCGGGGAGCTCCGAATTGAGCTGCTCTGTCATAATCTTCAGAGCTGCATTGAAATTTCTGGACACTTGCTGCAAAGATTCAATGCACGTCCCGTCCTTACTTTTCATCGAAAGCTGCGACGGGATGCACCCCAGAGGCCCTAGAGCTGAAATGGAAATCCTCCGCGCGCCCAGATTGTATAATTCCTGACGAATTCGAGCTGTGAATAGCTGGTGACATTTTCCATTCAAGATAACTGAAATTCGCACGCAAAAGAACTAGCTAAGAACTTACAATGAGCTCTTTTTTGTACTCTGTTATGAGAAGGTCCTGAAACTGTGGCAACGTATATTGCTGCTTGGCCCTGGAGAAAGGCATGAGATAGTTGTTAATGTAGTCGTTTCCACCAAGTGTGACTGAGTACAAGGCTTCGCGTATGAGTTTTTGAGCACCGGCGGGTCCAAGTATGGCAGTGATCTTTTGTTGATATTCTCCAAAGAGCCGGAACTGATCCTCGATCGTTAGAAGAACCAACTGCACTACGCAAATGTCAAACTTGCATGCATCAGGCTTCGAAAAGGGCTAACAAGAGCTGCCATCAAGGGAAATGGACAGTCGAGACTTACGAATATACGACCCGTTGAGTTGAGAATGCCTGCCCCGGCAGATCCGAAATTGGAGCCTAGCAACAGGCTACTCTTGTCATTTTGGGGATCCAAATAAGGTAGGATGGGAGGCGTACCCATGAAATCACCTGCACAGTCAGCATCGCTTGCTTAAACCTACTAGAGAATTAAAATTTGGAAGTCATTGATGCACCGGAGAAAGACAAATCGCGACGATAAAGCATATTGACTGGGGAAGATAGCACTCACTTAACAGGTCTGAGATAATCTTGCCATTGCAAAAGCGCCCGGTAGGCTTGTGGGTTGGATAATCTATACCGTTAGGCCGGAAGTTAGCTCTAGCTACAGAAGGGATGTAATCGTTGTTTCCGGAGTCAACAAGCGAGTCGCCGAACACAAACATTGCGACGGGGCCAGCGACTGCAAATTGGACGCTCCTGAGCAGGGAAAAGGTCGTCAAAGAGACGAAAAAGACGGCAAGGTTCAACATTGTTGAGGTCGCTTCGACTCTATAAAACGGGTGGCGGTTCGTGCCTGGAACTTGACAAATGAATTTTGTGAAGACAACTCAACAAAACGAAGCAATCTCAACGCTCAAATACACTGCACCGATCTAGTACCGTACTCCTGAAGAAGAGCTAAAAAGCTGTGTGGCAGCTCCTTGTGCAGCTAGACGAATCGTGGCGCAGACACTGGAGACGTCGCTGGGGATGATGAAGTAGGGAAAGGAAGACAAACTTCAAAGCGCTATGAAAAGCCATGTGCAGCATTGTAAGAGGGACGGAGAGGTGTCGGGAGTCGGCAGGACCAGCAGGACGCACGTCGTGGAGATTGGGAGGAGTAGTGAAGTTGTGAGTGAATGCAGTAGTGGACGTTGGCCAACCGTCTTTATAAATCCACCGCGCCGGCGGCGAATTGCTGTCTGCCCGCCCGCCCTTATTATATTGATGATGATGATGCGCATGCATTCAATATTAAACAGGATACGCCAACCGTCTTGCCCTCAACTTTTTAAAAGCTACTACTACAACAAGCCTCTAATTTGATGCTGGGAAACGGTTTTTATGTAAAAAGCTAAGGCTTAGAAGTTAGGCTCACTCCTGGGTGCCCAAGCACTCAATGGAGCGCCACCTCTCTAGGTGCAGTTCGAAACAAAACCAATCCAAGAATTTAAGTTCACGTGCTTTTTCTTCTCCTCTTCTTATGTCCAAAGCTGAAGGGTACTTCATGCTGGAGTTTTCCAAAATTCATGTCGCCTGACTAGCATGTGCATGTCCCTTGACCTCTAGTGATTGGCAATAGCCACTCACAAGAGAATTGCACATAGGTGCGATTTTTGGCTCTTAAGCTTAGTGCACACGCATAGGAAAATGTGCAGTCGATCCAAAACGTTACTTTGTTCACACGAGAAAATATTGAAAGAGCTTCAAGCATTTATTAAAGGAGTGCAAGACAACTTTGGATATTTGCAGGGAGCTTTGCAGGGAGAGCTAGGCAGCGATTGGCTTGCCCATCAAAATATGAACAGCTTAGGAGCATTGAATACAAGTCAGCCCAAATGCAAGCTTTTGATTCACTATGAAGAAATGGTGCACCAGTGCTGAGAATCGCATCCTCAAAAATAAAGGTGCCAATCTTGAAACCAAACACGCTTCAATTTTGCCTCGAAACATGTGCGAGCCTCTAAAATGCTCCACCAACCTCGCTTTATGGCATCGCGTGCACTGGCCCTTAGAATTCAAAGGTGCACATTCTAGCACCAAGAGTTGTAAGGAAAGCATCAAATTTACCAAGCTTTACTCATTAAACGTCACCAAAATCTCGCCCCTCCTCATTATTACCTTACCTACTACTTAACAAGGAGTGACTAGTAGTTCCACAAGCATGGAACTCACACCTCACCAATCCTCCCTTCCCCCAATCCCTTTCACTAGGTACTTGTGGCAACCCACAAATATGTCCCCCCATACATTGATAAATGTATATGTATATATACATTTATCAATGTATGGGGGGACATACTTGTATCAATTCCACAAGCATGGAACTTACACATGACCAATCCTTCCTTCATCCCCAGTCCCTTTCACTATATACTTGTGTCAATTCCATAAGCATGGAACTTATCCTCATCCCTTTCACTATGACCAATTCTCCCTTCATCCCCAATCCGTTTCACTATGTACTTGACAGGTAACTCACAAAAATATGATACAAAAGTATGCCTATAAGGCTTAGTGCATACGCTCAAAAGAATGCACAGTTGTTCCAAATCGCCGTTTGGTTCACATGTAAACATACTTAGGGAGCTTCAAGCAGTTAATGGAGGAGTGTAGAAGTCCTTTGAATATTTGCAAGGAGCTGTGCAGGGAGAGCTGTGCATCTTTGGCTGGCTTTGTAAGAAAACAATACAACGTCTGTGCTCAACAGATAACAGGATCTCGTATGCAAGAGAGAAAAATAGATAGTATGGAGAATCAAAAATTTGATTACTGTAGAACTGATATAATAGATGGCGCTGCCTCCCAGCCGTGCGCTCCTATGAGAGAAGCTTCGAAGCATGCTAGAAACAGTAGAGGACGGTGGCTAGATGCTAAGGAATCAGGGTTGCTGTAGCCAGTGATGAAATGGGCTTCACGGGCTTGCTCTTATATAGCCACTAGTCGTAGTCAGTTAGGCTCAATTGGATGACCAACCCAGTCCGCCCAAAACGACCGACTAGAGATTGGTCTTGAAATAGGCCACTGACCACACGACAGAACCGGTGTGCAAAATAGAGCAACTAACCTACGGTCTCCATTCGGCCCAGAGCCATTCGGGATCATCTAGGGCTCCAAACGGGCCCGCAACCCGAGAGTGGGCTACCCCGAGAAATGCTCCGCCTACCCTCAATGCGGTCAGTCATGGGATGCCTTCCCGCACTTGCATGTAGCCTAGTTGGCAGTGTGCCAACTTCGTCTAGCCATCAGGCCACACATGGCCCCCATCTGGTGTCCAAACTAGGACCTACCAGATAAACGAGCTACTCAAATGCCTTCTCCTCATATGGGGGGCCTTACAAGTAGAGTTAGCTGGTTCTCGCATAGTTACATGAGAGTGGAGCATTAATATCTAACCTACTTTGCTTTCATCAGGATTATTACCATCTGAAGGAGTTTCACTAGTAGGACTCATAGAAACTGGACGATCTTATGTAGTTAGGGATATAGCATCCAGTTCCTACTTTCCATCGGTCTATGCTATGCAGCCATCCCTGTTTACGCATCACATGTGGATTGGTGGTTTCCTGGTGGTAGGCGCGGTGGCACATGCAGCTGATGTGAGCGAAAGTCCCTAGATTCATGAATATTATAACTTATCATACTCGCATAGCCATTATCAGGATCTGTAGCAAGTATTCCAATCAGAATATATCCGATACACCCCCCCTCAATGTCCACCCGCAAGTGAACTTACTTTTTCGGGCCAATGCCAAGTCAATGGAGATGCCTCTCCAGCAAGTCTCTTCCAAGAGCCTTCATGAAGATGTCCGCAGCCCGCAGCATTCTCTATAGTCAGACAATACAACCAAGTCGACCTCTCCATCCATGATGAGCTCGCATACAAAGTGATATTGAATCTCAATGTGTTTTGTGCGAGCATGGAACACAGGGTTCTTTGCAATCGCCATGCAACTCTGATTGTCACATGATAACTGTGTAGGCTTGTTCTGCACTGCACCCATGTCCTCTAAAATCCTCCTCAACCACACTGCCTCGCAAGAGGCAAAGCATGCTGATTTGTACTCAACCTCAGTAGAAGAAAGAGCAACTGTGGGTTGCTTCTTGCTGACCCATGACACAGCTCTAGATCCAAGTGAGAAACAGTAACCTGTCACTGACCTCCTGCTGTCCACGTCTCCTACCCAATCCAAGTCACAGAATCTGGTCAAGATGTTGCCCTTGGTATAGGTGATGCCAGTACAACCTCAGTAGAAGAAAGAGCAACTGTGGGTTGCTTCTTGCTGACCCATGACACAGCTCTAGATCCAAGTGAGAAACAGTAACCTGTCACTGACCTCCTGCTGTCCACGTCTCCTACCCAATCCAAGTCACAGAATCTGGTCAAGATGTTGCCCTTGGTATAGGTGATGCCATAATCAAGTATGCCTTTGATGTATTTCAATACCTACATCCCTGCCCTCCAATGGTTCTCCCGGGGCCTATTGAAAAACCTGCTTAGTACACCACTCGCAAAGCTGATGTCCGGCCGCGTGTTGCACAAGTAAATCAAGCTGCCCACAAGCCTTCTGTACTTCGCTTCGTCCACCAGTGGTGATGAATCCTCGTTTGAGAGTTTCACGTCAACCTCCATAGGGGTGCCAAGTGTCTTGCACTCAGCCATGCCAAATGCCTTTAGTATCTCACCAACATACTTTAGCTGTGGCATGAAGATCTATTTTGGCTCTTGCCAAACTTCAATCCCTAAATAGAAATGCATCAGTCTGAGGTCTATCATTTCAAACTCTCTTCCTATCAAATGCTTTGTCTGTGAGATCTTCTCTTCATGGTTCCCTATTATGACAAGGTCGTCCACATAAAGGACTACGATCATACACCTACCTCCTTCTCTGAATATATACAAATTTGCATCAGATGGGCTCCTCCTGAAACCCCTTTGGTGGAAAGTAGGCATCAATCCACTGGTACCATGCTCATGGGGCCTATTTCAGCCCGTAAAGTGCCTTCTTCAGTTTACAGACTTTACCTCCTGAACCGGGGATCACAAACCTGGTGGTTGTTCCACGTATATCTCCTCCTTGAGATCTCCATTCAGAAAGGCAAATTTTACATCCATCTAAAACACAAGCCAACTTCCCTGAGCTACTAAAGCCAAAACACTGCGAATTGTGGTTAGTCAAGCTGTGGGAGCAAAAGTATCTTGATAATCAAAACCATGTACCTGTGCGAATCCTTTTGCCACGAGCCGAGCCTTGTACTTATCCAACATGCCGTCGGACTTGTACTTGGTCTTGTACACCCACTTGGTGCCGATTACCTTGCGTTTTGGTGGTCGATCCACAAGGTCCCAAGTGTTGTTCTTCATTATGGAGCCATACTCCGACTGCATAGCCTCCATCCACCTATCATCACCCTGTGCCTCTTCAAGAGACTTGGGTTCATCAGCATGGATCACCTCTATCATCAAAGCATAGTTGACCAAGTGTTCCTTTGCCCTTATTTGCTCCTCTAATCTCTTGGACCGGTGGTGTTCGGATGGTTCCTCCTCAATAGCTGGAGGTTCTCAACCGTCCAAAGGCTGCTTTACCCACTTCGGGAATGGCCATTGCCATTGTGGTTCTGCAGGCTTTTCTTCCTCTTCTTTATCTTGAATCCTCCCAAGCACCGTTGGGGGAGTTCGGTCTGCTGTTGGTGGTTGTACTGGATGGTTATCTTGGTCCTGGTTGTCTGGGAAGGAAGCATCCTCCTCCAATTGATGCGACTGTTCTGAGAAGACCACATCACGACTTACTATTACCTTCTTGGTAATAGGGTTATAGAGACGGTAACCCTTCGCCTCTTCACTGCAGCCCAAGAAAATACACTTCTGGCTCTTCAGTTCCCATTTGGTCCTATTAGCATCAGGGACATGCACAAAATAGTCACATCCAAAAACTTTGAAATGTGCAGCTGAAGGTTTCTTACCAGAAAAAAGGCCTGTAGTGGAGTCATCCCATTCACAGCCTTCATGTAGCTACGATTTAGAATGTAAACTGCCGTGCTACATGCTTCAGCCCAGAAAGTCTTTGGCAAATCTTTCCCTTTCATCATACTCCTGCCCATTTCACAGATGATGTGCATCTTGTGCTCTGCTACTCCATTTTGCTGTGATGTATGTGGTGGGGGTTTTTGCCTCTTGATCCCGTGACTTTTGTAGTAACTTTTGAATTCACTTGATGTGGACTCTCCAACTCTGTCTGATCTCAACTTCTTCACCTTCCTCCTCGATTCTTTCTCGACCATTACATACCATTCCTTGAACTTACTAAAAGCCTCGTCTTTAGTCTTTAGGAAGTATATCCATATCCTTCTACTGTAGTCGTCGATCAGCATCATGAAGTAGTAGGAACCACCCAAAGCTTCCATCTCCACCTTTCCGCAGAGGTCCATGTGAACGAGCTGTAGAGGAGCATTTTCCCTACTGGCCTCTTTAGGAAAGGGCTGCTGATGATGCTTGCCCATCATGCAAGCTTCACATCCATCGGGCAGATCTATAATTTCTGATAGGTCTACAATCATTCCACTTTTATGCATCTCCTTTAAAGAACTAAGGTTTAGATGACCAAACCTCTCATGTCACAGCTTAGTGTTCTTCACATCGGCTCGAGCACTGAAAGCTGAGAGTTCGTAGATGTTGTTGCACCATGTACCTTTACCAATGACCTTCCCTTGAAGATCTAAATCTGTGTGCCATTCTTATCGAATTGAACTTTGAGGTCCCGATCCATGATCCTAGAAACAGACAACAAGTTCCTCTTGATATCTGGCACATAAAGAACATCGGACAACTGTTTTACAACTCCATCTGACTTGAGAGCAATCGTTCCTTTTCCTTTTGCTAGACATTCTGCATCATTGTCGATACCAAGATGTCATTCCCTACCGGCTGTAGAGAGGTAAACCAATCCTTCTGATTGGTCATGTGGCGCGATGCACCACTGTCAATAATCCAAGGTTCATCCACAGGTACATGAACTATCTCCGTGCAAATTTCCTCAATTGCTACGAACAGCTCTACTGGTACTGCCTGCACGCTGTTGCTGGACTCTTTCTTTACTCCGTTCTTCTCATCTGCAATCTTCTTCTGACACTCATTCTACTTGTGCCCTGCCTTGTTGCAATAGAAGCACTTGATCTTCTTCTTTCTCTTTTTATCATCAGAAGAAGATGGGTTACCAGAGTCCTTGCCCTTACCTTTCTTTGATCCAGTTGAGAAAGCCGAATCTTCTCTAGTCCTCATCTTTTAACGCATCTCCTCCTCCAGAAGCATCGCACTGAATTCCTTAAAGTTGAGGGGCGGAATTCCATTCTGCGTATTCAGCACCATAACAAGACCATTGTATTTTGGTGGGAGAATATGTATGCACCTTCGTGCTAGATTCTCGCTGGTGATGGTGATGCTAATCGTAGTCATCTGATCGCATAGATTCTTCACCCTGGTGATGAACTTCTCTGCCACTTCAGACTCAAACAGTTTCTCGTTTGCGAGTTGAGTCTCCAGATTCTGAATCCGCGTATGATTTGTGGTCTCGCACTGATTTTTCAAGACCGTCCATGCCTCCTCCGCTGTGGTGACATGTTGAATTAACGCCATGATGGAATCACTTACACTACAAACAATAGAACACAGTGCATCTGCATTTCTTCTTGTCCACGCGAGAATCTCATCCACAGTTGGTACTATCTATTGTCCTGCATTGGCTAGATCCGATCTCGCAACCAGCTTCACATCCACCTCGGTAGCAGTATCCCAAAGCTCATATGCGCTTAGGATGGTCTTCATCTTGAACTTCCAAAGTGGATAGTTAGTGCCGTCCAACTTTTCGCTTTTGCCGAACGGTGGGATTCGCAGTCTTGCGAGCTGGGCCATCTCTCACAATTTGCTCGCAAACCGAAACACACTACCAAATCTTCTTGTTAGAGTCCAGGCTCTGATACCATGTAAGAAAACAATACGTTTGTGCTCAACAGATAACAGGATCTCGTACGCAAGAGAGAAAAACAGATAGTTTGGAGAATCAAAAATTTGATTACTGTAGAATTGATACAATAGATGGTGCTGCCTCCCAGCCATGCGCTCCTATGAGAGAAGCTTCGATGGCATGCCAGAAACAGTAAAGGATGGAGGCTGGATGCTAAGGAATCAAGGTTGTTGTAGCCAGTGATGAAATGGGCTTCACGGGCTTGCTCTTATATAGCCACCAATTGTAGTCGGTTAGGCTCCATTGGGTGACCGACCCAGTCTGCCCAAAACGATTGACTGGGGGTCGGTCCCAAAATAGGCCACCGATCACACGACAGAACCGATGCACAAAATAGCTGGTTCCCACGTAGTTACACGAGAGTGGAGCATTGATATCTAACACCCCCCCTCAATGTCCACCCGTAAGTGAACTTACTTTTTTGGGCCAATGCCAAGTCAATGAAGATGCCTCTCCAGCAAGTCTCTTCCAAGAGCCTTCGTGAAGATGTCCGCAGCATTCTCTGCAGTCAGACAGTACACCAAGTCAACCTCTCCATCCATGATTCACGTACAAAATGATATTGAATCTCAATGTGTTTTGTGTGAGCATGGAACACAGGGTTCTTTGCAATCGCCATGCAACTCTGATTGTCACATGATAACTGCATAGGCTTACCCATCAAGATCTGAAGCATAAAGGCAACTCAACCCAGCACTAGTGCCACATGCCAAATTTTGACTGGCTTGGAGAAAATGGCACTCTGGTGCTAGGTTTTGCAACCTAAAAAATGGAGGTGCCATTCTTGACAGCAAAGGCGCTTCACTTTGGTCTCGAAAATAGTGCCAACCTAGAAAATGCATTGCCAGCCTCACATAAGTGGCCTCGCATAAGTGGCCTCACGTGTCCATGCAACTCTGATTGTCACATGATAACTACGTAGGCTTGCCCATCAAGATCTGAAGCATAAATGCAACTCAACCCAGCACTAGTGCCACATGCCAGATTTTGATTGGCTTGGAGAAAATGGTGCTCTGGTGCTAGGTTTTGCAACCTAAAAAATGGAGGTGCCATTTTTGACAGCAAAGGTGCTTCACTTTGGTCTCGAAAATAGTGCCAACCTAGAAAATGCATTGCCAGCCTCGCATAAGTGGCCTCGCGTGTATTGACCCTAAGAGATAATGTACACACATAGGCTAGAGCACAGCCTATGGGCGGCCTGGAGGCGCAGTGAAGGCAGATCCCATGAGTCCATTGATTTACCTAATTTGTTCGCGCACGTTTTGACTACAAAGTCCTCAAGAGAATCACAACATGCAGTTAGTTGTACACTTCTTGCACATAAATTCTCCCCCTTTTTTCAGAAAGGGGGCCTTTTTAACCTCCCCTTTATTTCTTTCATGAACAAAAAAATATCCCTCCATTTTTTCCATGAAAAAAAAATTTCCCTCCATATTTCAAAAAGGGGGCCCTTTTCACCTCCCCTCCATTTTTTTCATGAAAAAATAAAACCTCCCCTCTGTCTCCCCTCTTTTCAATAGGGGTCCTTTTCCTCCTCCCCTCGATTTTTCCTCGATTTTTCTCTTAAAAAAGAAAACCTCCATTTTTTCCCATGAAAGAAAACGATTTCCCTCAATTTTTCAAAAAAAGGACCTTTTTCACCTCCCCTCCAATTTTTTCATGAAAAAAATTCTCTCTCCGTTTTTCATGAAGAGGGCCTTTTTCACCTCCCCTCCATTTTTGCATGAAATGAAATTATCCCTCCATTTTTTTCATGGAAAAAAATTCTCCCTCCATTTTCAAAAAGGGGGGCCTTTTTCACCTCCTCTCCCGCCCTCTTCATTACCTTCACCTCCTTCTCCTTCCTTCCACCACTTCTTCCACTCCCTCCTTTGTCTCCCTCCTTCCACCTCCTTCCTCTCTGTCATTCCACTGTCTCTCTCTCTCTCTCTCTCTCCACTCCCTCCTTCCACTCAACTTATTCCTCTCTCTCCATTCCCACTTTCACCCTTTTCTCTACTTCATCCTGGGTCCAAGGGACCATACCTTCAATCCAAGTCATGAAGACTTTTTTCGTTGCCCTCCCTAAGTACAGAAGCAAGATAGAAAGTATTTTGTGATTCTGTAGAGATGCAACCATGTCTAGATATAGGCTAATACCACGGATTGGTAAAGAGAGACAAATCAATATGAATATTTCTTATAGTCCAAAATCAATTGAATATGGATCCAAATGGTTGGGTATTCTGTTTCTGCAGGATATTCAATGTAGCATGGATAAAAAATAAATGGCAGTTAATACTATACCAAGCGCTTCTGCTACTATCCATGTATGGCATGAGGCATGCTTGTAGATGCTAGGTTATTTACCCATGTACATTGACAGGGAAGTTTACACAAGACCTCCTTACAAACTAGTCGATTGGGTACGTAGGATGCTTTGAATGGTAATGAAGGTAGGGGGGCCCCCCACATGAAGCCATAGCCACACAAGACATGGATGTGGATGGTGCTTTGCATGACTTAGAGGAAAGAGACAACATGGACGTGTAATTTTAGATGCATTCTCTTTACCTCTTCATAATGTATTCAATGTAGTTTTCTACTATATCTCTCTATGATGATCTTCAATTTTGGGTTTTAATATATATATCAATCATCATCTTTTCTCATTATTTTGATTAAGATATGTTGCATCACATATATCAATCTTGATCTTGCATATATCTCCTTAACTTTTGTTAGATATATCAATCCAGATCTTGAATATATTTCCTTAAGTTATTTCAGCTACCATAGAATACATGCTTTGGATGCCAAACATGGGGTTTAGGGTTTCCATCAAAGGTTGTTGGGTTTGCACTTTATTAGAAGTTCATAGAACAACCCACAAAAGAACTCAAGGAGCCAATCCTAGTTGAAGAATCTATTTTGGGGATTTGAAGTTATCAAGGATAGATAAACAGTCATCCAAGGATTAGCTAATCAATATCAATGTGGATTAGGGCTTCATCATGAGATTTCTTAAAACATGCCAAACATGGGGTTGCAATTACCATTGATGGTCACAATGTTGAGAGACCATGCTCAACATCATGTGATTATATGTGCATAGCACTAACACATAGAGAGTGCTATAAAGGAAAGGGTTAGATGCCCCAACCCTAAACCTAAATGGGTTTGTATATATTCTACATTTTCAACTAAATCTAGTGTACAGTTAGTCATTTGTGGTATGCTCTCTAGTTGTGCTCTCTCTCCTCATCTCCACTCTTCTCCTCTCCCATCTTTATATTCGTTCATGGTATCAGAGCATGGTTGTCTCTTCTGTCGAGGTGCCATCCTTGTGAGAGTGTGATTGAGTGATTCAGAGATTGAGAGTTCTTGAATTCATTACATTCTCTTTCGAAGAGAGAAGATTTTTGTCCATTTTGAGAGAATTTCATCCATTCTCTTCTCTTGAGAGTTGTGAGGGACATTTCCATTGAGAGATTTCCGTTATCTTTCATTCATTGAGAGAGTAAGTGAGATCCATTATGAGAGATTCAATTCTCCAAGGAGAGAGCTTTGAAGAGTGCAAAGTAGATTTGTGTTTTTTTAAGAGAGATTTGAGAGAAAGAGAGTGTCATTCTTTCTTTTGAGAGAGAGTCTTATCTAAGAGAGAGAGAGAGTACTACCTGCTGGCCTTCAATTCTTGCATAGACATCAAGAGCTCCATCTAGAAGGCAATGATCTTGCCATAAGTACTCAGCTCCCTACATAACGACTTCAACAGCACATGATTGATCACAAGCTTCAGGCGACGCACCCCGACTCCTACAACAATCAGATGCTAAGCACCTACACAAGATGACCTATGCAACAATGTGACCTCTACACCCGTGCATGCAAACTCAACTCTAGCACTACCTTCAGCAACTTCCAAAGCTACACACTACAAGCTAGTACAATGACTAGCAGTAGCCACTGAGCTCTAAGTGGCTTCCAACAAGTCGTAGGCAAAGGCAAGCCATAGCACACACCATCAACGAACTCCTTGGCTCTCCAGCAAGCAACTGATCACCAACAATGGCCCTTCTACAATGGCACTAGCAACTCCAAGTACTCAATGATTGCCCATGCTCCTACCACAAGCATCTCCAATGAGCAACGCTTCCAATAGTAGCATGGGCGTAGGGACTGACTCTGAGTGGGAACTAGTTAGAAATTTTGGGCATGTTTTAGATTAGCAACTTGGAGAAATTCAAAGCGGCGATCTAGTCTACTCTGATCTATACCAACCGATTGAGGAAAGAACAACCTACTTTATTCTTGATCATATGTACTTTTTTTGGAGTCTTCTTTCTCTCTGGACATTCAATTGCTATATGTACCACTTTGTTGCACTTGTAGCACCTTATTTCCTTCTTCTAGAAATTTCCACCGTTCGGCTTCAAAGGAGAATCTGTTTTTTGTGGGAAAAAATTAGATTAAGATTTGAAGAAAGACTTTTTGTCAAACCTCCTCTTCTTATGGAAGGGTACATGTTGATCAAGATCTTCCCTTATTCTGGGATTCCATTCTCTCTCACAATTCAATGCAAGTGAAATGGCAAAGTTCAATGAATGAGGATGGAACATATTGATCTCAACTCTGAATTTAGATTTTAAACCTGCCACATACTTTCTTCATTGATCTTGCTCACACACTTTCTCTAAGGATTGTAATTGAGTCAAGGTTTGCTAGAACCTATTAGTGTATGTGGACATTGTCGAATTGCCTAAAAATATCCCACTATTGCCTAGCTTTTTCTTTGAAGTGTGAGGGAAGGAAATCTCTCTTGATAAGCCTTTGAAAACACTTCCAGGATTTTGGTCATCTTTTACCATGCTTAGTAACATTTCACCAAAGTGCAACACTCTCAACTAAATGATTTGTAGCACATTTAATTTTATCTTTTTTCAGAGAATTTCTCCCCTAAAAAATAATCATCTAGCTGACTAATCCAAGAGAAGACAGTGTGTGCATCTTTTTTTCCATTAAAATTTTGAAATGAGAAAGCTTTTCTACTTATCTTAATTCCCTTTTTTGAATTAGGTGCTCTTAGTGTAGCCTTGGATGTCCTAATAATAGGATCATCTTCAGACTCATTGTCAAATGAATGCCTCTTCCTTTTCTTACCATTGACTTTCTTTTCCAATCTCTCCCTATGCTCACACCCATCTACCAACTATGCCTGAAGTGTCTCTAATTGCTCTTAGAGCATGGGTGGTTGCATAGCTGATCCCCCATGGGTGGTTGTAGCAGCTAATCCCCCATGATAAATACAAATAAAGCGAAGTGGAGGGAATTAAGGGTACTAAGTGTATGAGAAAATAAATGGATGAAAAATGTAATTCAAGTGTATGGTAAGAAGCGGATGGTGGATGTTACTAAGTGTTCGCTCTGTGATTAGATGTAGAAAGACCCAGAGTGGGAGATATGTGACTGATGATGTTGCTTGAAGTTGCCTTTGTGCTCAAACGCTCTCTTATTAATTGTTTGGTGACTTTGTGGTTCCAAATCTCCTCCTTGATTTGAACTTCTCAATTTTAGCTACACTTTTCTCCTTGTTGTCGATGGAGTGGCCTTGCACTTTGTGTGTTGCAAATCACCAATACGTCTTCTTTGGAAAAAAAAATCCTTGGAGTGGCCTTCCTTTCTTTATTTTTCTCCTTTTAAAATACCTTGGGTAGGCCTTGGACTCCCTTGAGAGGGGTATAAACTTTTCTTTTTTTGAAGAGCCTTATAGTTCAAAGGTCCCAAAGAGAGGGTTGACCTTTTAAAAAGACAAAATACAAAAAAACAAAGATTCTCTTCCCTCATTGCACTTTGTCAGGATCCTCAAATTGACTACTTAGATGCGTATATAGCTTGCTAAACCAGTACAATGATCATTGAAAGTGCCAAATTGAAAGCTTGGTTTGGCTGCTCTAGTGCTAATGAGCTGCAGATTAGATGCTAGATATCAATAGAATCTGATGCGTGGGCAAACCTCTAGAAGGTGCGGGTGAGCATGCAGATTTCGAAGAGTCAATGGACCAATTTGCTCCAGGCTACACATTTAGATAAGTGTAAAGATCCAACAAGCACACGGGCCGAGAGGTAGATTTGACTGTGATGGCATAGAATGGAACAAGACCAACTCCCAAGTCTACACATGATGACTAAAGGGATAGGAGAGACAATGGATTTCATGTGATGAGATGAGGGCTATGCAGATAGATTGTAGGGACTGGCGCCAAAACAACTACGCTTGCGGCTCAAGCAGATAATTAAAGGGTGATTAATCATTGATGGGGCTACTTAATGCATGGGCCGAGGACCAAGGGAAGTGCTAGAGATTATAAGCACTACTAGGGCTATGTGCAGATATAGAGTGACGACTTCAATGAGCAACTATAGACTGTGCACGGTGACAATGTATTTCTAATGCTCTCTCTCTCTCTCTCTCTCTCTCTCTCTCTCTCTCTCTCTCTCTCTCTCTCTCTCTCTCTCTCTCTCTCTCTCTCTCTGATTCTTTTAAACTACGAGCTCTAATTCTTCACACGAGCTGCATAGTCCTAACTTCTCCACAAGACCTCTCTCTCCACCTCCATAAGACCTCTCTTCAAAGTGTCCCTTTCTACACTATAGATCAGTGCTAGCACTTCTCTTTCTCTGGTGGTGTAATTTACCTCTGCATCATTCAAGCGGCCTACTTGCAAAGTATATTGGGTAGTCTTTGTTGTATTTTCCAGGTTGACACAGGACACTCCCTATTGCATAGGTGGAGCCATCAGTACGCACATGGAATTCAATATCCCAATTTGGAGCCATTAGTATAGGAGCTATGATCAATCTCCACTTGTGGGTTTTAAATGCTTGCTCACATTGTTCTATCCATATGAATTTATCAATAGCTTGTATAGGGGTCTTGCAATCATGGCATAACTTAGGATGAAACTCCTATAGTATCCTACATGGCTCGAGAATATGTGGAAACCCTTAGCATTTTGTGGAGGGGGAAGTTCCATGATGATCTTGATTTTATCCATGTTGGTAGCAATCCCGTGTCTAGAAACTATATGTCCTAAGACTACTCCATGTGAGACCAAGAATTGGCATTTTAGAGCATTCAAGGAGATTCCATACTCTTTGCATTTTTTCAGTACATCTTCCAGACATTTCAAGTGATCTTTTTAATCTAAATGTAGGCACAAGTCATCTAAGAAGACTTGTAGAAATTCATTGAGAAATTCTTTGAAGGCAGTCTACATGACCCTTTGAAAAGTGGCTAGGGCACTGCATAATCCAAAGGGCATGACACTATAGGAAAAAATTATCCATTCTGTGGCAAAGATATATTTGACTAATCCTTAGGAGAATTTGTACTTGGTTGTACCCATTGAACCCATCCAAGAAGCTATATACTTTTGACCTAGCTACGCATTCCAAAAAAATTATGTCAATGGTAGGGGTAAGTGATCTTTGATTGTTGTAGCATTGACATTTTTGAGATTCACACATATTATTAGCTTCTTGTTTTACTTTGGAACAATCACAATTGATGACACCTAGTTGATGTGCTCAATCTCATAGATGAAACCGACATCTAGTAGCTTTTCAAGTTCTTTCTAAACATGGGTGCCATCCTTTAGGTTTGTTCTATAGGGTCCACATATCTTAGTTTTGGATCCTTTCCTAATAGGTATGGTATGTACTCCAACTTTGGGGGGAAATCCTTTCATTTCCTTGTAGGACTAAGCAATACAATCCCTACAATCCATCAGTAATGCATTTAATTTCTTTTATTCTCCTTGTGTCAATTGTTCCCCGATGTATATATTCTTCTTTTCTTCACCATCCAAAGCAAGATTCACTTTTATTGTTTTGGTTAGACCCTCATCAATTGGGGTTTCCCCTAGGCTATTCATATCCTTGAGTTCTCACTGTCTCACCAGTCTAGGCATTGCTATTGCTACATCCCCCCTTGTATAGTTTTAAAAGTAATTAGGAACTTCTCTTAGGTCCTCATGAAGGTCCTCATGACACTGTGAAGTACTTGCTTGACTACTAGTACTATTGGTTGTTGTGGAGAATGCTCGATCCATTTTATTGATGTTTGCTTGCTTTTCTTTTTTGTGCATGTTCTCCATTTCAACCTTTGTTTGCACATTAGGTTTGAGCTTGTTAAACTTTTTTCTTATAAGACCGGTGATGTATTTTCAATGGGTGGCTTGTTTGCAAGTAGTGGTTCCTCTACCATGCATGCACCTTCAAGGCTCTTTGGATCCCATTGTATATTTGGTGGCTCTAGTGCCTATGTGGAATTTGTTAAATAAAATTCCACCATCCTTTCAAATTCATTAAAGTGCTCCAACTTGGCTTTCAGGCATTGCAAAACTTTATTCTTCTTCCTAGAGTGCCTACTATTTGCTTCTTTTAAAGGGGTTTTAAAGGGTCTAGCTTGGGGTACTCTATTACCATTAGCACTTGTAGAATTGCCAAAGCATTATCAAATCCCATACCTTCCATCGTGGCATTATCTACATTTGTTTCTAAGTACCAAGTCCATTATGGCCTCTTCGAGATCACTATCCATTCAAGGCCAGCCATAAACATTGGAACTTCATAATTAATTGGGCCTTCATGCATGGGTGGAGATTGTACTTGCATGACCTTTGCATTAATATTTGGGAGGAATGGATCAAGTGTGTGGAAATTATCAATGGTTACAATTGAAACCCATTGCAACATACAAGCAACCAAAATTTTCCCTAGCGCCACTAGCTTCAAGGTTGAATCTTGTTCCAGTCCAGGTCACAAGGTCTGCAATTGCTCAAAAGTCCAAGTCTGCAGAATACTCAAGAGCACCGAATCCCCCTCCTACAACAATTCCATTTCAACAACTTCAAGTTGAGGAAGTGGATTCACAATTTGAATATGAGGTAGAGTACCCAATGTACTATATGGAAGGAGTAGAAGGGTTAATCCCTATCTATGCAAATCTAGTTTGGCTTAACACATATTGAGCACCAATCAAGTGCTACAGTGGTGGAGAGAATCACCAAATCATAGAGTACCCTCATCATGGTAGTCCTGCTACTTTCCAACCACTCTATAGAGATTATGGCATTAGCCATGCTTGCATGGATTGTCCCCTCAAGGCCAAAGCTCCACAACAAAATGAGGCTAAGCTTGATGTTACATTATGCATTCTTGGGGTTGATCAACAAAGAGAAGGGCCCAAAAGCATTTTTTCACAACTTGTATATGTTATCACACAACAACAAAAAGAGGCAGCCAAGAAACATCCAATTTTTATTCAAGTAAAAAGGCCTCTATAGAAGAAAACACATGTGCCAATTCCTCTACCAAGTAAAGAAGAGACAAGTACATCAACCTCCAGTTTGAATCCACATATCAAAGAAGCTCTATACCCTAATGTCAAATTGAAAAAGGCTAGATTTCAAGCACTTTGACAATAGGAAAAAAAGGAACAAGCCCAATTTGAAGCTAAAAGTGCGAGGTTCAGGGGCTCCACCAAGTCATAACACTATAATCAAGCCAATGTTCCATCAACAAGGGCCACAAAGTAAAGTTCCACAATGCCAATTGGAATGTGTAGCACTCTCAAGCATTTTGAGCTGCCCCATGTCCATCCCAATTGGAATCCTCTTATGAAAATTTCCCAACCTTTGGGAGAGTTTCAAGGGATGAGTTCAATCAGTCCACCTATGGAAGAATATTATTGAGGTCGGGGTGGGTATTTTTGCATGTTGAATATGCAATTGCTCTCATCATGCCCACTGACTACACAAATATGACACCGCATCCTTAGTGGTGGATTTGATTATGCATTGATTCTCGACCTTAAGATGGGACAGTTGTTTGTGATATAGTTTTCCATGCAATGTGAACACCATACACTTTCTCATCTTGGATAGGTTAGAGATGGTTGCTAAGATACATGAAGCTTTTGTTCCATATCTTGCATAATTTTATGTCTCAGGCTCATGCTCATGCCTATGAGGTGATATTCATGAGATGTCTCTCTGCTTGACTTATTTTTTACTTTGTGGATCATCTATCCTTACCATCATCACTGATAATGCCAGAATTAGTCATTTCGTCCTCATGTCAATTGCTACCACGTGAGCAGCACTAAATGTCTCATAGATGATGTTGATTTTCTTCATCTCCTTGTGAATTTTCTTTTCAAGCCAACAATGAACCATGCCCTTAGGTACTTGTGATTTGGATGAGGCTCACATTTTGCAATTAGGTGCTTCATTCAGCCCAAATAAGTACAGACTTATTCTTTGTGGCCTTATTCCATCTTGCCAAGTTGGAGAGCCAAAACATCTTGAAGGCATTTAGTTTGGAATCACCTCCTAAATTGGTTTGAGACAAGGGACCATGTGGCTCATTCTTCTACCACAAGGTCTAGGTACCATTCAGAGGCTTTGTCCACCAAAGCCATGGGGAACCAAGTGGCTTTGGTCTTATCGGATTGATCTCCTTCAACTCTACAAGAGGCATCAAAGAGCTAGAGGAACCTCTCTGGATCACCCCGGCCATTCTACTTTGGAGGCTCAAGCTTTCCCAGGGCTCTTCTTCCATGATTGTTATTATGTTGGAGATTGTTGAAGTCACAATAGTTAAAGATCACCAGCATCATGACAACGAGGCTTTGCCATGTTGACATTGGAGGAGTAAGATGGATTGGATTAATATGAAGATGGAAATTCAGGACAGATTGTTGCCATAGCTGTAGTTGCATGTACGCCTATTGAGTGGTCGATTGGACACATCCTCTTCAGGTTTGAAAGTTGAATTGTTAGTGTTATGGAGGTTAGACATGTGTTTGCATTTTGGGGACTATCGTGTCATAAAATGTGTCTAGGATTGTCCCCCTTGAGAGTGGGAATGTGCTGATGTAAACGGATCATCAAGTGGAGGTCACGAGCAAAAGTTACCACAAGGATTGAGTGAATTAGTGCAAAAAATAGCACACATAGAAGTGCAAATAATTGAGTGTTTTTGTTGCTCAAATGGTGCATAATGGGCTAGAAAAATACCCCATAATGTGCTATTTTTGTATGAATTCTAGGTTTAAACAGGGCTTAATTTGGGTTCAATTAATCAAGTTATGATTCGTAAAAATTAGGGTGAAAATGAGTGTGATTTTGCCTTAATTGGGTGTGAAGGGGCTTTAGTTTTAAATCTATGTGTGAATGGCCCTTAGAATCTATAAAACTAAACTTTTTTTAGTAGGACTAACTAACTGCTCTATTTAGGTTAATCTAACTATGATAGATTTTGAATTATGGTTAGCTTTTATCCTTAGGCTAGTTTGGTCAAGTTTGGTTAGGTTAGATTGTAGGTTAATAGGCAACTTAGCGCGTAGGTTAGGTTAGTCAGAGGTGGGTTAGGTTTTTTTCCTTTTTTTTAAATATTAATAATAATAATATTATTATTATTACTTTTGAAGGTCGACCGAAGGGCGCTTTAGGGCAGTGCACCACAGAGGCCAGTGGAGGCTGAGCGGTGATAGCACAAAGTGACATGGGGTAGGGACAAGTGTGGCATGGAGTAAGCATGGCATAGCAATGGCATAGAAATGATGCTTGAGGCATGATGCAGTGGCATAGAAATGATGCTCGAGGCAAGGAATACGGGACATATGGGGTTAGCCATAAAATGGATGCATCCCTTTTGTACAACTATGATGAAATTAAACTCTAAAAGAGTAAACATCCAACGTGTGATGCATCTAGTCATACAATATTTATTGACTAGGTAGAGGAGGGCCTAGTGATCTACAAAGAATACAAACTTATTTGCCAACAAGTAATGCCTTAACTTTTTTATGGCATACATCATGGCAAGCCCTTCCCACTAAGTCATGGTATAGTTCATTTCTGTGTCATTACATTGGCGACTTGCAAAGTAAATCAAATAATCCAAATTATACTCGCCTGGATGCACCAACATGCACCCTATAATGAACTTAGAGGCATCAGTATGGGCATGAAATATCAAGTCCCAATTTGGGGCTCGCAAGATTGGGGCTAAAGCCAGAACAATTTTGAGGGTTTCATAAGAAATTTGGCACTCCTCCATCCAATGCAAGATGATCAAACTCATACAAAGGGCAGTCAATCTTGATATAATTACAAATAAATCTCTGATAGTAGCTTGTATGCCCAATAAATCTCTTTACACCCTTTGCATTAGTGGGGGGTGGTAGCTCCAGAATGAGTTTGATTTTATTATAATCCGTGGAGATCCCATTCTTGGAGACATGTCCGCATATAACCCTATGTTTAACCCAAAATTGGCATTTGTGTGGGTTGTGAGAGATCCGATTGAGGCAACACCTTTCAAAAACAAGTCATAGCTACTTAAGGTGGTCATCCCAATTGGAATGGACATGCAAAGCATCTAGAAACACTTCTAGGAAGTCCCTAAAATATTCCTTAAAAGTCATGATCAATAGTCTTTGGAATGTTGCAAGAGCATTGGTGAGTTCAAAGAGCATCATCTTGGAAGCATAACTCCCCATTCTATGGAAAATGAAATTTTGTGTTGATCTTCTGGCACTATGGACACTTGATTATATCCAGAGAATCCATCTAAGAAGCTATAAGATGGTCCGGCTAAGGTTAAGGAAGTGGACCTTGCCATAGAAGGCGAAGACCCTAAATCGATCTACATAGATGATGAGCAAGAAGAGTATTTACTTGCCCTCCTGCATGAGTACCAAGATGGCTTTGCTTGGAAGTATATAGATATGAAGGGTGTGCCACCCAAGGTCATACAACACACCATGATGGATGATATTAGATTGGTGAGGTAGAGAACCTACCTAATGAATTTGAAGTATGCGACGATTGTAAGAGAAGAGATACAAAAGTTAATCAACGTAGGATTCATCTACAAGATTGAGCAAATAGACTCAGTATCCCCCATCATCATAGTTCTTAAAAAGAATGGCAAGATCTGAGTATGCATAGACCTATAAAAGGTAAATTTTGCGACTCAAAAGGACTGTTACCCACCTCCCTTTATAGAGTATGTTCTAGAAAGAGTTGTTGGGAAAGGAGGATAACCATATTGATCCCCTTTCTCTACCATCCATTTAGCTTGCTTAAGAAGTATTTTTTAGTCCTAGAGTGTATAAGTTTTAAAGTCCTTGGGGACCCGGCATAACCAACTTCCTCTTCCTTGATGTCCTCCAAAGCTGTTGAGGTATGTTGCTTCTCCTTGAGAGAAGTCCTAGTGTCTTTGGCTTTTGAGGCCTTGCTTTTCTATGGTGGTTTAGATTCAAAGAGGCCTTAGCCATCACTAGAGAGGTTTCCTTTAAGGGATCCTAGGGGGGCTTGATTCTATCTAACCTGGCTCCCCAATTAGAAGAGAACTCATGGTGTGCAGTAATAGCACCCACACACCTCAACCGATGAAGACCTGTCTTCACTTTTTGTACCCCTTGGCAATCCTTTGGTGCCTTCAAGATGTTTGTCATGTTTAAGGGAACTATAGTTCTAGGCACGTTGGAATCATAGGCTGCCATTTTTGTCCCTATCTTCTTGACTGCATCGATGGTTACAAGGGCATGTATCTAGTTCTATGAGAACTCGGGTTCTAGTAGCTCATCATACCAGTGTTCATCCCAATCCTTTCCCATGTCTATTACATGCTTGGAACACATTTATAGATGTGGTCCTTTTTGTAGTATCATACTCATGGCTGCAAATAAATTCCTAGTCATTAAGTGGTCTTTCCATGTGTAAAGGTCAACCCCTCATTATTTGTTCTTCCTTGCATAGATAGATTCTATTAGAGGACCAATTGTGGATTAGACCTGCCACGCATGAAGGTTCTCCCTAGAACTCCCCTAGAGTGACATCATAGACATCTAGCTATCCAATGGAAATCCATTAGACAAACCAAATGTGGTAGGTGAGGCCAAAACGTTTTGATCTTAATGTCCCTCAAAATTGGGTCGTCACTCATTGGCCAGCTTGTCAACTAGGTTGGTGCTTTCAATCTCAGGCCTCCCCCACTGGCCCAACATTTTTTGATGACAATGTTAATTCCCACCCCTCTATCCAATATTATTTTAGCGCTCTTTTTCTGGTAGGTGATCGAAAGCACAACATTCATATCATCACTCTCAAAGGATTGGCCTAGCTTATTGATTGGTATCTTTAGTAGATTTGGTTCTTCTATGGGGGTTTTGACTACCTTGGTGTCCCCTTCCTCAAGGGTGACCATCTATCCATTCATACAATCGGAGAGATCTCTTGGGCTCCCATTTAGTAGGGCTCCTATAGGTGTTTTTACCTCTGTGGACAAGAGTATGGCAAGCCCTACCACATCTTGAGGCTGGCTTATCGGCTCTTGGGCTTCTGGCTATGCCTCATTGAAAAAATAAAAAAACATTGATTCCTATTTTGTAGCTTGGTACCACATAGGATCCTTCAAATATTTTGTGTCATAAGAGAGATTGTCCAATGTGCTATCTGAGACTTCCTTAGCCACCTTTTCTAGGGTGGGTGAAGGTTTGGGAGCTCTTTTAAGGGATTGGTAGTTTGGATGAATAGTATCCATGCCCTTCTTGATCCTAATACTTTGCTCAAATGTCTCATATCATTCATGGACTAGCTATTGTGCATCTGTGAAATGTTTCTTGTATCTAATGGGGTCAAGGTATTCATTATGGCCGACTAGACTTAAGTGCCATATGAGCGACTATACCTCTCATACATTACCCTTTTCCTCCGGCCAAGGATTGGTAGTATTTAGGGTTGATTGGGTAGGTCATGAAGATGTGGAGGTAGATACAATAGCAGTGTCCTCATTAGAACCACTTTGAATGATGACTCGATTCGATACCTTCCCTACTTTAATTGCACCCGTGTGGCCCTTGCCTTTGGACTGAGATGTGATTGCCTTTTCTTTCTTGGCCTATTTATGGAGTTCTTTTCTCATAGCCCTAGCTTGGGCCCTCTTGATCACATTCAATAAATATGGCTTCTCTCAATACTCAACAAATTGATGCTAGTCTTAGGATCAGGGGCCATTCGAGGTGCCCTTCTCATGGGACAATCCTTGTATAGATGGCCCACCCCAGAGCTTGAACGTAATGGAGTAGTTGGGTTAGCAGTGGATGTTCCACACAAGGGTTGGTCATCCTTATAGGGATAGTCCTTAAGGAGGTGAGGTCCTTGGCACTTATAACTAGATATGGGCTAGTTGCCTATTGCCTTGTAAGAACATTTGCTTGCTTGGTGTGGGCCTTGACAGGCATGGTGTTCATATCCCTAGCTCATTGTGTAGTGTGGGCAGTTTAATACACCATAATATATTGTTCATCCTGCATAATATAGTGGCTTATCTGGTTAGGCTGATACATAAAACTCTCATATGGCAAGGAATCAGATGCCAGAATAGCATAGTCAGGATCTTTACACTCACTAGATGTCTCCTCAATAATCACCTAATTTATAGGTGTAATCCATGGTAGTGGAGGTTGAGGACCCAAGGCACAGGTGATCGTCACAATGGGAGGTTTGAGACCTAGGTGGCCATTAATTAGTCGAGGGGGCTCCTTGCATAGCTAGTTAACCTTGATTATACTGGTTTGGTAGTGCGGGCAAGGTCAAGGGTTGCCTCTGTGACACATCGAGTAGGGAATAGCCTTGGGATACCATCATTGTGATGTCTCATGATCTTGCACAGCAGGCACGATAAAGTGTCGTCCTAGCCCTAAGGCAAGGGCACTCATTTGTAGGGTGGTTTCTCGTGCAGAGGTCACACCACACATTATCTCGTCTTGGAAACAAGTGACGATTACTAGAACCTTCTCTTATCAACCCACCCTTAAGTTGTTGGGCCACTCGGTTCAATAGATTAGTGACCCCTTCGTCTATGTTCGTGCCTTTGGTAAGTGGAATTGCATTCTTGGCTTCATAGTGCTAATGGTTTTGCCTGTATGAGATAGATTGGATAGAGTTGTAGATGGCTTCTCTGGTTGCACCTTGTCCTTCATGTTATCATCCAAGCATATAGTCATCTTGCCGCACAACTCAAATGATGTGGGTTTTGGGGTAAACAAATGATCATGCAGCTTTGTATCCCTTAATCCAAAGCATGGCAATATTTGCTTGTCATTCATCCTCTTGTGAGGCTCACAGTGGGAATTCAAGTGTTTAATTCTTGCAATATATTCCCATAATGTCTCATGTTGCTTTTGCTTGTGCTCATACAATTGGTTGATAGGGCTCCATCTTGGACCCGTGGGAGCGAACCCTACTATGAATGCTTTTCTAAGTGTCTCCTAATTGATTTTCTAAGCGTCCCCCAATGGGAGAAAACCATACTATGAATGCTTTTTGAAGCGTCTCTTAGTTGATTTTCCCTTCTAGCTTAGGGCCCCATACCATTGGTCTACCTTACCATCTAGGCTCAGCCCAAATGGATTAGCTTTGTTTAATTTGATACAGTGGAAGTGAGCAAGGGAGAGAGAGGAGTGCACAAGAGATTGACAACTATACACTAAGTTGTATTCCATGAAAATTAAGAATACCCTTAGGGTTAGGGTTAGGGTTAGGGTTAGGGTTTGTCCCATAACCCTTATGGTGCAATTTACACACCAACTCAACACCTGCTCTTAAATTGCACTACATAAGAAGAGGGTGCTTTACAAAGCACATTATTTGGATTTTTTGTATGTTGCATAACTACAATAGAAATAAAGATCAGAAAAGATGCACAAGAGTGTAAAAAGAGCATAGCGGAAAAAAGTATGTACAAGGGTGTACAACTTAACCTTCACTTTTTCTTGTTAAGTTGCAATTGGCAAAGACCAAGCTAATGTTGAAAGTGTCCAGACTTATCAAGGGAAAGTGGCTTGGTGAAGATATCTACAACCTATTCTTGTGTCGGACAAGTACCAAGTTAATTTCTTCACTAAGAACTTTCTCACAGATGAAGTGATAATGCACTTCAATGTGTTTTGTTCTGCCATGAAACAATGGGTTCTTTGCCAATTGAATGCTGCTCATACTATCTAAATAGAGCATAATAGGGTCTCTAGAAGGTATCTCACTCTCTGAAAGAAGCCTTTTGAACCAAATTGCTTCATATGCTGCATTGGCGGATCCTCTATACTCTACTTTGATGGAAGACAATTCCAGTTTTGGTTGTTTCTTGCTTTGCCATGACAAAGCGGTGGAGCCACAACTAAAGTAATATCTATTGGTGGATCTTCTATCATTTACATTTCCTGCCCAATCAGCATCTGTGTATCCATGGAGGTGTAAGTCGGATGACTTGGTTAATGTAGACCATGGTCCCATGTACCATGAAGATATCTGTGTACTCTGTTGCAAGGAGGCGAGTCTTCTTGGGATTCTTCATCAACTAATTAAGTACACCAACTGCATATGAGATGTCTGGCCTAGTGATAGTCAAGTAGATCAAGTTGCCAATCAACTGTCTATACTGTAGAGGATCTAAAGTTGGAGAAGTGTCAAGCGGTAACAACTTGATATTGCATTCCACAGGAGTAGGGAGTGGCTTGCAATCATGTAGGTGAAACTATTAAGTACCTTATGAGTGTACTTGCCCTCAGAAAGTGTAATCCATGTGGCATGTCTCCATATTTCTATCCCAAGAAAATCATGGATTTCTCCCATATCCTTCATGTCAAACTCTGAGGTGAGCTTACTCTTTCTTTCAAAGATGAGATGTCCATCGGTAACCCTGAGCAAACTGGAGCATCAACAACCTTAGGCTTATTTCATTCTTAGGAGTGAGGGAGCACAAAGATTGCAAGAGGGGGGTAAAAGAGGAGGGTGATTAAAGAGAATATCCCACTATTTTTGAGAGGAGGGGGATGTCTTGAGTTCTTTGCATGGAATTTTGAAGCTATCCCTTTGACCTTAGCTTGATTAGGATACTTGTAAGAAAATAATACAATGTCTGTGCTCAACAGATAATAGGATCTCGTACGCAAGAGAGAAAACAAGATAGTATGGAGAATCAAAAATTTGATTACTGTAGAACTGATACAATAGATGGCGTTGCCTCCCAACCGTGCGCTCCAGTGAAAAAAGCTTCGATGGCATGCTAGAAACAGTAGAAGACGGAGGCTGAATGCTAAGGAATCAAGGTTGCTATAGCCATTGATAAAATGGGCTCGGGCTTGCTCTTATATAGCCACCAGTCATATTCGGTTAGGCTCAATTGGATGGCTGACCCAGTCCGCCCAAAACGGTCGACTGGGGGTCAATCCTGAAATAGGCCACCGACCATACGATAGAACCGGTGTGCAAAACAGAGCAACTGACCTACGGTTGCCGTTCGGCCCACAGCCATCCGGGATCATCTGAGGCTCCAAACGAGCCCCGCAACCCGAGAGTGGGCTGCCCCGGGAAATGCTTTGTCTACCCTCAATGCAGTCAGTCAAGGGATGCCTTCCCTTGCATGTAGCCTAGTTGGTGGTGTGCCAACTCTATCTGAAGCCGTCCAGCCATCAGACCACACATGGCCCCCATTTGGTGTCCAAACCAGGACCTATCGGATAACCGAGCTACTCAAATGCCTTCTCCTCATATGGGGGGCTTACAAGTAGAGTTAGCTAGTTCCCGCATAGTTACATGAGAGTGGAGCATTGATATCTGACACCCCCCCTCAATGTCCACCCGCAAGTGAACTTACTTTTTTGGCCCAATGCCAAGTCGATGAAGATGCCTCTCCAGCAAGTCTCTTCCAAGAGCCTTTGTGAAGATGTTCGCAGCATTCTCTGTAGTCAGACAGTACACCAAGTCGACCTCTCCATCCATGATTAGCTCGTGTACAAAGTGCTCCATGGAAATCATCATGAGTAAGTAGCAAGCAACAATCTCGAACTTCAAAGAATGCTTGAGAGACATAGACAATGCATTCAAGTTTGTACCAATCATAGCCAAAGCCACACAATGGCCAATGGAGCCTTATTCAAGCAACAAATCTTTGAAAACAATCTTGATGCTTATTTAATTGATTTGATTTTTAAGATCATTACGGGAAGGTAAGAGGCTTGTTTGGACAAGTCACTTATTAAAACAAGTTGGGGATCCCACTACGTCCCTGCCTTTTGGAGTGACTTATAAGTCTAACTGTAAAGTAGCTCCATAAAATTTCCAATAACTTGTAAAAGGGAAATGATGGGTGTAAATTAGAAGGAAAGGAAAAGAGAAAAAGCAAGTGAAGGTGAAGGAATATGGGGAAAGGTCGATGAGTAAAAGAGAGGAGAGAAAAGAGGTGAAAGAGGTGTGTGGTGGATGGACCATTAAATAAAAGTGGGGATGTGCCTATTTTGGCAAGAGTAATATAAATGTGGTGTCATACAAGAGACAAAGAGAGCCTCTATCTTTAGAGAGAAATACCTAACAAAAGACAACCATTTAGGATCTCCACAACAAAAGACAAGAACATTTAGGACCTCCACAAGCAAACAAAAACCTTATACGCTAAACACATTAGAAGCTCTTAAACTACCACTAACGCACACTTAGAGCTCATACTAACCACAATTTGCATGATCAAATTGACCAAACTTCAAAGCTATGGACCTAAAAACCAAGACATCCCTTAGGACCCTTGTAGGGCCCCAAAAAAAGATATGTACACATAGCATTTGAGCTATAATGTAAAGGTTGCAATTGAAGAGTAGTTGTGCTTATATGTTATATAGCTAGGTCTAAAAATGCTCAGCTGAGTTGTGAAGAACCTAAGTTCCAAAGCAATAATCACTATGCATGATGGTTTTGGGCATCTCAAAGAGGTAAAGAAGTTGTGTTATTTGGTAGATCAATGATCATAGCAATGGTATGCCATTGAAAATGAGACAAAAACCTAAAAGTTGTTTCATGAAATAATTTACTTTTTAATGAGAGGCATGGGGACACATGGACTATTTAAAGCCTAGAAAATGTCTCCCTACCAATCTCAATCCCAAATGGCAAGATCTAGAGCCATATTCACAACTCAATTCTTCCTCTTTTAGTTATTCTGATCTACGACGCCCATAGATATTAAGGAAAGGGCTAGAGTAGGTGCTTCGTTTCCTAGGAGACATAAGTGAGATATAATTTATGTGCACTTGACCTTGAAAACCACCCTAAAGTCTAGCTAAGATCTTTATGTTGCAAACATATTTGATTAAAGCAATAGACATAGACTTGCAACTTAGTCAAGAAGTGGCTGAGCATTAGAGTCATATAGATCTGTTCATGATCAAATTTTATGAATTATATCTACATGAATACCAGGGGCTTGATTGATTTTGTAATGCATGAATACTGAGAGCTTGATTGATATTGCAATGCATGGTTCTTAAAAGCTGGAATCCACAAGATCATGAATTGGAGCACAAGCGCTCCTACCCTACTTTTTTCACATATGAATATTTCAAAATGCTATCTTCTTTATTTAGTTTAAAACTTTGAAAAGGATGCATACATATTATTGCATCTTGTTTGGAGTAATAGGTTGATTTAGAATAACTGAAGAGCACCCCAAATTCAATTACATAAATTGATATGGGAAGTGAATATGATCGATGCTATACTCACACATTGAAGAGGATCTTAGAATCTCAAAGCTCAATGACAACAAGGGAAAATAGTCTAGAGCTTCAAATTACAAGATATGGATTCCTCTATTCATGCAATGATAAGGTATGATAGCAACTCATAAGAGTGTCATATAAGGACTCATGGCTTTAGGGATTTATAGTAGGTAGAACCAATTAAATTGATTACATGTGCCAACAAGAAAATCAATTCCTATCCTTGAGATTTATGAACAAATTCTATGGAAAGGTCTAAATAAGGGTCATCTAGATTGAATCAAAGCCATTCTCTCTAGGGATTCAGTAGTATCCTTACAAAATTTTTAGACCATTTGTGCTTATATTTTAATTTTTTTCCTTGGGTTTTATCAATATATAGCATTAAGCCTTTGGACATAGTGTTTTCTTTCATGATGTGAAGAGAATTCCCTAAAACATTAAAGACTACATAGGTGGAATTTTTGTTGTTTTGCAAGACAAGTGTTAGGCTCTATATGGAGATGCACCATTTAAGATGTGTATACACCTATGAAACCCACAGAGATAAGAAAATGTATATTTCTTTAGTGAGACAGGTGGTTATTTTATCTCATTGATTATGGATTTCATGTGTGTTTTTTCTTTTGCAAAGAAAGGAAACTTCTATTAATGCTTGAAATTTCATGTGTGTTGAAATCCATACTAAATTTTGTGTTGGAATAATACTTTGGAGTACTTGGAAGTATGATAATTGATGCAAGCTTCAATTATTGTCATACACGGGTATATTTCTTTTGGCGTGTCTAGCCTTTTCGAAAATCTTGAACAAGGAAGTTTGAAGGACTTTGTTTGAACTTATGAAAATGTGTACAAACAAATCATATTTTCTTTTAAGTACCCATCATATATCTTGATTTATAAGTGGGATGACCAAAAAGAAAAGGTCGTTTTTGTTCTGCTAAGTACTAAATCCACCAACCTCCTTCCACTGTTTCCCAAGAAATGGTAGCTTGAGATTTCATCTATAGAGAGCCAATCATTAATCCCCAGGTCCCAAATCTCTTGAAAAATTTTTATTCCCTTATTAAACAACTTTTTTTCCATTCTTGTGTGAGCAAAAGCGCAACTTTATTCACATTTTTCTTCCAAACTTGCATCAATCTAGATAATAGCTCAAAATGAGGGATCTTGATAGCAAAGTCACACATCACTAGGCATATCCAGTGCTAAGAAATTCTCATTGCTACCTAGCTTAGGCATCCATTTAGAGTATAAGGCATTGCTTTTGTCAGTTGTTCTTTCCAATCCAAGTCCGCCTTCCAGTTTGGGCATGACTTCCCTCTCCCATTGGGTGGCATGCCATTGGTCTTTCCATATTCCTTGAAAAGGGAAGAATAGAGCTCACATTTAACACATAAGAGGACATGATGTGTTTCACTAGTGGAACTCTATCAGCAAAAGAAATCCTTTTAGTCTTCCACTTTCCAATTTCTGCATTATTTTTTGCAAAGAGCATTAGAATTTCTCTTTAAGATTAACACCAACACCAACTAGGCATCCTAGATATCTAAGTATCTCTTCTTATTTGAACCATTTAAAGTCAAAGTTAGAGGCCTACTTGGGCAGATCATCCCCATGCATCCACAGAGTAGTAGTCTTTGAAGTGTTAATCTTAGAGTCTGAAATTCTTGCAAAATCATCAAATATCCTCAGTGCATTCCTCACTTTTTCTTCAGTGCCAACCAGCATGGTTATAATATCATCAGCAAAAAACTGTGAACATAAAGGTGATCCATCAAGGAGACTAAATCCTTTATTGTTTCTTTATTTTTTAAGATATTCTACTTAACACAATAGTGGTTCACTCACTACAGCAAAACAGTAAGAAGGCCAAAGGGCAATTAAGAGAAAAACTCTTATAGAGATAACCATTTAAAGAAAGTCTTGCATAAGCATTGGTAAATAGCATTAGCATCATCCTGCAGAATCCCTCTCCAAACCCCAATTTGTGCATTGTCTTCAACATAAAATCCCAATTAATTCTATTGTAGGCCTTCTCCAGGTCTAGATTGAGCATCACAAATCTTTCATTTCTAGTCATAGCATAACCTTTAGCCAACAAAATATTGAGAATTGCATCATGAATGTTTCTACCTTGAATGAAACCATACTGTCTTAGGTGGACCATCCTTCTGAGGATAAATTTGATCCTATTCTCCATTGTTTTTGCCCAAATTTTGTAAACACAATTCAACATCAAAGGGGCCCTCCAATGACTTGGAGAGATTTGATTATGATTCTTTGGGACAAGCTTAACAAGTCCCGTGTTGAGGTTATGAGGCAATTCCCCTTTACTACAGTAGAAGTTAATCAACTCTGTCATATCTAATCCTCATAACTCCTAGAAATGCTAATAAAATTCAACTAGCAAACCATCGGATCTAGGTGACTTCCCTTTTGCTCTAACAATGAACCTTAACTCTATGCATGAGAATGGATGTTGCAACAATATTGCTTCGTAGGGTAACACACCCCTCTAAATTTTGGGAAAAAAAGCTTCCATCCTACTATTATAGTCAAAATGAAAATAGGCAATGAGCCAGCTATACTAGGTAAACGATTCGTGAAATTTCCCACAATTCTAGAATCGCCAACAACTTGATAACCTGCATCATCAAGCACAACTAAGATGTTCTCCCTTATTTTTTTCCCCTGAACAATAGTGAAGATGATGGGTGATTCCCCTCATCCAACCACCTAAGGCCCAATTGAATCCTCGTTGCTACAAGCTTGTCATTTCTAGTAGAGTGCAATCGTCGGGTCAAGCAAGTTGTGTTGAATTGCATCCATCAAAGAGGAGCAGGGCTCGAACAATAGCTTTCTCTTCGAGCCTTATCTTGTTAGCTCTAGCTCTACCAAACCTTTTTGCTACTTTAGTCATAACTCGAATACATGCGTTCCACCTACGAATATGATTAGCATGCATGCATGAAGAGGAAAACCTGAGGTATCGAATATCTCCTTGTCCTAAAAAGGACACATTCAGCTAAGAGGTATTGGACCCTTATTTGTAATAGGCACAGTAGCAAGTTGAGTGTGTTGTGATTTAGGTGTTAGGTTGTTATTAATTTGTGGCTTAGGGTGCTCATGAGGTACTAATTAATGGATTAGGTTTTAGTTATGGCTATACTTCTTATTCCCATTCATATTTGCATTTTGCTTGGCCACCCAATGATTTCCTTTCAGCCTCAATTTTAATCTGTCCTATAACCTTCACACTCTCCTATTGTCTATGCAGCAAGTATTGATGATATCGGGAATAGCCTGTAGATTAGGAGGATTTCATACAAGTGGCAGAAAGCTCTTGTATCTCTTTGGTAGGATCTCTGATAGTAGATAGCATGCTCTCTATATTTTAAGTTACCAATTTGACATTTTTCCCATGAGAGTTTACCAATGGTCATCTAGCTTTCTAAGCAAGGTCACCTCCTTTTGGGTATTATTTTCTCTTATTAACTAACAAGTTTTTCTAGTAGCTCTATCTATTTTGCAAATTAGCCACTCTCTAAAATAAATATTAGTTCGAGTCAACTTATGAGCTCTAGATCTTGTGGATTCTACATGTGGAAGGATTTTAAAAAGCTTAAATAGTAACTTGGCTAATAGTTTAGCAAGCATGCCAAGAGTTTACCAATCAATAGTCATCTAGTTTTCTAAGCAAAGGCACCTTTTATTTGGCATTATTTTCCTAATTAACTTAATAGTTTTCCAATGGCTCTATCTATTTTGCAAACCACTAATCTCTCAATTAATTATTAGCAAAGGCACATTTTATTGAGCATTACTTTTCCTTATTAGCTTAAGTTTTATAGTGGCTCTATCTATTTTGCAAACCACCAATCTCTAAATTAAATACTAGCTTTCTCAACTTTACAAACTAATTTTCTCTTAGCTGTTTCTTCCATTTTAACACTTGCAATTGGGAAAGCTTAGTCTTAAGGATGATCAACCAATATCTCACCCAATTTTGCATGTAAAAATTCTTATCAAGAGCTAACTAATCAACTTCAACTTATGGTTACCAACTATGTCACTAGTCAATTCTAATGTCTAGCCCCAATAGTCAACTAATATATTTATAAAGTGTACAATTTTGTAAAGTCCTTTCACTCTCATACAAATCCTCTCCATCCTCTTTTCATCTTCTTTGAGATAACCATATGATAGTTATTTTTGAGATATTTCTCTCCTTCCATAAGGAAATCACTAGATGATATAGCAAGCTAAATAGTCTATAATAAGCCATCCAAGCTTATTGACTTGATTAGAAAGTAACCAAGTATAGTGTTTAGAGTGCCTTTAGGCTTTGAGGGATTTTGTCATATCTAAAGAAAGACTGTACTTTGCTGTATCTCTGCAAATTTCAAAGCATTTGACCCGATTTGGGTTGCGGTGATGAGATTAAGGAGCAATGGAAGATTTATACTTCATAGGATAGCCTCTCCAAATTTGGCACAGGTGTGGAAGGCCACCATGTCCTTCAAGCTAAACCTTTATGTTATGTAGTTTGCAAGTTTTTGGTGAGATCTAGGTTAGCTAGCTAGAATCCTAAAATATTACCGATTTGCTCGTTCTATAAGCTGAGAAAGGAATCCCATATGCATATTTTGGGGAATGCAATGCCACTAGGTATTTATGGTGGAAAGTTTGCAGTTGGCCACAAAGTTTCTCTATCTTCATTTGGCCTACTTGGAAAAATGCTATCCTTAGTAAAGGGAAACTTAACAATGTTTTGTATAGTTGTTGGCAGCTACTGAGGGTGGTAGTGATACAACACATTTGGAAGTATATAAATGCAATGGTGTTTCATAAGTGTCACAGCTTTCTCTCTCTCCTTTCATATTGGAACTGAGGTTCTTTAAGTGTTTGGCCAAAAACACGTGGTTTATTGCCTAAGGAATGATTGTCTCCTAACTTGGAGACTGTAACTTTTTTTTGTATTTCCTTTTTTGTCTTGTAAAACAAGAGGGCACATGATGCACTTGACAACATTGCCTTCATTATTTTCATTCTTTTATACTTTTTATGGAGTGAATCGATAGTTAATATGGGAAGAGGGGGACAAACAACGAGAGTGCATGCGAGAGAGAGAGAGAGAGAGAGAGAGAGAGAGAGAGAGAGAGCACTCGTGCAACAGGAAAATGAGAATCCAAAATTGACTAGAGGACACTTTTTCTCAAAAGTGTTAGTAGAATGTTGCTGTCTGGAAGGCAGCGCAAAAACAATTCACAAAAGGGTTCGAATTGTCCCCCTGTAGTGCTAACACAAGAGTGCAAAAGTGAATGTGGGCACTACCTCCTACCTAAGATAGTGGTAAAGCAAGTGCTTTTGGATGCAAATGAAAAAATAGACTATATCTAAAAGGGACTTGGACTATTGAAAGATAAAATTTTTAGTTTGAAACACACAACTTAATTAGAAAAATGCTATGCACTTTGATCCCCTAGTGCAACAGCACAACTTGGGATGCAAAAGAATCTCTAATCCAAGCTGTTGATACTATACATTATTCTTGGAAATTCACAAATTCACAAAAGAGTTTCAATACTCCACTATAACACTAACGAGGCAGTGCTAATAAACTTTTGATGATCTTTTTTTTTTTTGCGTTGCACTGAAATTGAAAGTGGCAATAGCGCCCCCATATAGGGTGACCAAGATAGAATCTTGAGCTACCTTGACCCATGACTGTGGGTGGATCTTATTACCTAGAAAAAAACATACTCAACTTTTTATGGTAGGCAGCCTAAGGGGAAGTTTGGTTTTCTTGAGCCCTCATTAATCCACATATTTTGGGCCGTTGATTCTTTTTAATCTAAGGGTCTGAAATTTGCTTTATTTTTAGGTATGCATTGATTTTTTTTCCTCTCAGCCTATTATATGTTGGGATGCTAAAAATTTTGAGGTTTGCAAATGGTTCTGGGTCTACACAAATTCCTATTCCGAAGCCAAAAGATTCACTTTTTGTCTGGCTTGATCCTATGACGCATAACACTCTGAACTCGCTTTGATGTCGAATGATGTAAAGAGAGGTCAACATTCACATAGTTGGTACAAGTTTTTTAGAATATCACTCTAGGAAGGTAAGAGTCTACAATTTATTGTCCTCTCAATACTCAAGATTGCTTGCAAAGACAATTGATCCAAGATTTTACCATCCATGCTTGCAAAGAGTAGTCCATCAAAGTTTTTACAGTCCACATTGTCGAAATCATCTCAAAACCTGAATGAGACTTGTCATGCCTCCCCAAAATCCCATTTGCTTAGATGCTACGAGCGGCATATTTCACGAATAAGGATTTTGATGATTGGCTCATATGCTAGTATAATTGTATCCCGTTGTTTTTGGGAGCTCACCACAGAAAGCTTGGTCCTTTACCTTCGTCACCCACCCCTTCTCCCTCCAATATATGGCCTACATTGTGTAGATTGGATTTGTTCAGCTGCTATTTAGCTGTTCCAAGCATACAATATTTAGCTATTCCAAGCATAGCACGTGTTCACCCTCAAGCTAAGAAGCTTCAAATTAAGGATTGTCAGGACTTGGAGAGGTTGCCAGATCTGAGTCTTATGAAGGATTTAACTATGAACAATTGTATATCCTTGAAAATTACCACTTGTTTGCCTCCCAATTTGCAGAGAATATGTATCGACTATTGCATTTGCTTCACACTGTTCACCGACCTCAACTCTCTATTGCATTAAGGAAATTAAGCATGAATGACTGCAGAAACTTGAACATGTTACAAGATCTGAGCGATGCTCAAAGCTTTGCTCAATATATCCGACTCAAAGAGAGGCTTGTGAAGAGGCCAATGCTTCATGCGACATGGGCTACTACAGTCTTGCACCAAATTGCATTGCCTACAAGCTATAAAAGCTCTCCTCGGGCATGGATTCCATATCTCTACATCCCAATTCATAAAGCTCACACTCTCCAATGCTTGGCCCTCGATGCAAGAGCCCAGCCTACTAAAAATTTCCTCCATTAGAGCCAAGCAAACTGATGGATGTTTTACCTGGATGTGGTGTGCATCGTCCAGCCAGTCGAAGAAGCTATCAGAGCAAGGCATCTTGGAAGTCCATTTGGCTACATAAATCTTGGTAGCGGATGAAGAGAAAAGGGAAATTGGCGAGGAAGAGTTGGAGATGGTGATGGAAGGCGAGAGAGGCTGCATCTTCTTGTGATTGGAATCTCTTCAATTGAATCCACAGGGTTCCCACCCTATTTACATGAGTTAATTGAATGCAATTTCTTGACAGGCTTCACATGCC
This sequence comes from Dipteris shenzhenensis, assembly GCF_047967505.1. Taxonomy (NCBI): domain Eukaryota; kingdom Viridiplantae; phylum Streptophyta; class Polypodiopsida; order Gleicheniales; family Dipteridaceae; genus Dipteris; species Dipteris shenzhenensis. Next base: position 8,063,070 of record NC_141618.1, on the reverse strand, counting down.
TCCCACCCAACCTAAAGGTTTTGCGTGCTACATGTTGCGATTCCTTACTAAGACTTGATCTAGGCTACTTGGATCGATTGAAGACTCTTCAGTTGAGGTAGTGTCTTTCCTAGAAAGGCTTTGTAGGTCTCCCACACAACCTAAAGGTCCTGCATGCTACGTGTTGTGATTCCTTATTGTAGCTTGATTTGAGCTCCTTGGATCAATTAGAGACTCTTCACTTGACGAAGTGTCATTCTTGTGATAATACTCGATGCAACCAACATGGTTTTGAACTGCTGGGAAGGGCGATATGACATGGAGCTTAATAACTTGATTAGTTTCTTTGTGGGTTTTACGAAGGAGACTCAAAGAGATCACATAATTCTTGCATCATCTCATGACTTTTTTGTGGCTTGGTTGAGAAAATGGCGGAGGGGATGGAGCAAAGGAATTCTCCTCCACTCTTTGTGCACCGTCTTATGAGATAGAACTCAAAGATGATTGGGAAAGTGATGTATGGCCAGTGATATATGAAGCAACAGGGGGTAGCCCAGTGTTATTGTGGAGTGTATATGATAATGCCAATTATGGTGAGTCATTGAAGGATCTGTCTACCATTCTTGTCTGAGTGAATGACTCTTCAAGTCGCATAAAGGGATTGTGAAGGAGATGGATTCACAGGGCAAGAGTTCCTCTGGATCATGAGACAACAATTGTGGAGAATGGCGGTGCTGCAAGCCAAGAGAAAGTGGCATCAAAGTTTGGGGATATGGCTAGCGCATATGCTATTGTGCACGGCCTCGTACGTGTAAACCTGGTTCATGTGAGATCGAATTTGTGGAAATCATGCTATAGGGACATGATGCGTGACTTGAAAAGCCCACTTGAGGAGAATACGGCATGGCTACATCCCCTTGTTAATGGCAGGCAGCCTAGGGAGAAGTTTGAGTTTTTAAAGGTCTCCTTGAGCTACTTGACACAATCGTGGGCATTGATTTCAAGCAAATCTAATGGTGTGAAAAGCAAGATGCAAAAGCATAGTTAAGCTTTTTATCAAAAGGATTGTCATAAATCTATATAGTTCATAACAAGCACATGATTGTTTACATTGTCTGTGTCTTCAAGCAACAGTGCAGAGGTCTGGTTGCTTGCATTGTATTCAACCAAGATTTTGAGGTCAGATTCTCTCCCAGTCGATGTGCATTTGGTATTTTTTGTTTATAGATTTGAGGTTCGAGATAATTTCAATAATTAGAGCCCTATGGGAATGATGCTGATCGATTTATCTATTTGTCTATCACTCCTCGCATCACATTAGGTACAATGGAGACACTACGATGAGGTTGTTGGAAGCCGGCCAGCCTCCAAGATCTAGTGTTAAGCAGTTGTAAGCAGCCAAGATGGACTTGTGTTTAAGCAGGTGCTAGCACATAAGCGTAGCAAGGGCCTTTAAGAGATGAAGGCCATTGTGGCATAGCCTTGGCATGTGAAGCTTGAGAGCCTCGCAACAACCTTATGCTCTACTCTCACAAGCCCTGAAAGCTCTACTTACTATAGTGTTCAAACTCCCATTTTCCCGAGGTTGGAGAGGCGCGTAACGCGCTGGCTAAGTGGAGAGTGAGGGCTCAACTTTGAGTGTAGCACATGACATGCATGGATGGGGATGAGGAATCTATATATATACATAGCTCCCATTCGCGAAGAAGCACACGCAACCCGCACACAGAGTCACCATGGCATTGCAGTGGATGATGCTGGGAATGGTTGCCACCGCCGAGGCGCTTTTGGCTTTGCTACTCACTGTGCCTTACCCCGCCCCTCTCCGACGCCGTGTTGTAGACTTAGTGGCATCGCTTCTCCAACCTGGCATTGGCATCGTCCCATTTGCAATTTTCCAGCTTTTAGGTGACGCCTTCTTTTCACGATGTTCTGTTTGAATCGTGCCACAGTGGTTTCGAAGTGCAAGTTGACACTTTTGCCTCTGCAGACATTTTCTGGAAAAATGAACATCGCTTGAAGTGTTCATCAGATGTTTGTACGGTTCTTGAGCGGGATCGCTACGAGAGATCTGTAAGTGGGAATTTTGCAGCTTATTGCAATCTAAGGAGGCTTATACGCTCAGTTGAAATTGTTTTCCCTTTTCTGAATCTATCATGGTGATGCAAAATTCACAAGAGTATCGGCTGCTTTGTTGACGGTTCAAAACTTGTTACATTATTCCAGGTCTTTAAGGCACAGCGGAATACCTTGCTTGGAGTCGGTGCATGCTTGCTGTACTGGTAAAGTTCGTGATGTTATACATTCATATGTTTGTTTTTCCATAACTCTCACGGCAAAACTTTGGTAGCTCTGCCTCTGCGTCCACGTTGGACATGACATCTAGCACGCTGGTTGGCTTAACATTCAAAAAATCCAAATATAAAGCTAACTCAATGTCCGGCAGTTAGAATTTAAAATGGAAGTGCGAGAGGTTTCAGTGAAAGCGCAGACTTAAGCTTCATATCAAGACTTAATCTCGCGTCACGATATGATGTTGTCAAAGCCATACGCCGAATTGACCACCTGGTTCTTTCAGACAACTATAGAACCACAACTCAGCTAGTTCTTCTTGTTCGTCCAAGTATGGCACCCGACTTGAGCAAAAATTCAAGAATTAAAGTACTCAGTGGTAAACGTTATTTTCCAGGATCGTTCTTCTTCTTCTTCTTCAAGTGGACCATCGCGTAGCAAGTAACCTCCTAATTACTCTAAAGCTACACCGATTACTTAGCTATAGGATCTTCTTCCAAAGTGCTTCCACCGTTTGCTCCAGCAATGATAGTTCGATTGGTTGCCCAAAATGACTAAGCGAAATTCTAACATGGAGCCAAGTTCTAGTGCTTTTCAAGATGTTCACCTCATACTGATCGATAATGGTTGCTGACATAACTTTCTTGCTAGCTATTTGGTAAGACGTCTTCATTTGCACACATAATATCTTCATTTGCACACAAGTACAAATTCCTTTTATTATGAGATACGATTTGTCAATGGCTCAATTTGTTTGTGTAACATATGGGTCAAACCGTATCCTTTTGGTATACAATAGTATATGGACAAGTGGAATTTTGACAACCCCTATTTGCTATGATCTCATCTTGGCACAACTATCCTAGTTATCGTATCCAGTTCTCTAGAAGAATCAACCTGTGGAGGTAATGGGCACCAGGATGTTGAGTTGGTCTCCCTTAAAGAGTTGCCTTGGGTTAGGAAATAAGGGGCTAGATAGTGATACGTGTCTGGATGAGTGATATGAGGTCCTACTGAGCTCCACTTTGGCCTGATTCGTGAGTCCATTAACGTCACCTATAATCCCTCTTGTCCTTTTGGATTGTTGGTTTTTGACACAAAAGGTCACGATCATACCTTTATAGTATCACCACCTAAAAAGTGTTCCATGTTAGTCACTTATGTTAGCATCGAGTCAATGAAACCAGCATCTTCAATAGACAAGTAGAAAGTTCTGAATGCCTCTCATATAAAAATCCTTTGTTTGTCTAAAATGTGAAACAAACATTGTGACCAAAGCATGCAATTGATTTCATCATTGATGCACATAGAGAAAACGTGCCTTGGTTTTTCATCTTCTGGTTGCTTGCTGTTGTAGCAAGCAACTACCTCCATGAACTAGATTAGCATCTTGTAATACCATACCATCCTGTTGCTCTATCTCCATATCCGAAATTCGATTCGTTTGATCTCAAGGTCGCATGTTACTGCTGGAAGAATAAGGTTCCAACAACCCATTTGGCTTTTTAAGAGAAAATTCATCCGTCCTGGCCGCTGTTTTCGTTTTTTCGCTCCTCTCCCGCGCCGCTCCATTGCTTGCCTTGCTCCTAGTGCCTACCATCTACTCTACCCTCTACTCTACCTTCTACTCTACCCTCTACTCTCCTCTACTCTCTACTCTCTACTCTACCCTCTACTCTAGTCTCTACGGTCTACCCTCTACTTTCCTCTACGGTCTACCCTCTACCCTCTACTCTACCCTACCCTCTACTCTACTCTACTCTCTACTCTCTACTCTACCCTCTACTCTAGAGTCTAGATTCTACCCTCTACGGTCCAGAATAGGTGAGGTAGCATGGCGTACAAGTTTGCAACCTGCTCACTACTAACTTCTAAGTGCTTTCAACTTTGTATTATCATTTATGAATTATCTAATTATTTATATTGTCTTCTTCTGTATTGCAAATTGCAATAGCATTGAAGAGGACATAGTGGAGTTCCGCAATGACATGGGTCATTTCTCCCGTGCAATTGCCAAGGAAAGAGACAACAGGCTGTTGGCTCTTACTTGGTGGGAGAAATTTGGGATTTTGAATCCCTCATTGCAGAACTTAGCTCTCCGCATCCTTTCGCAAGATTGCACATTAGGTCCGGCTGAGAGGATATGGAGCATATGTGCAGACATATACACCAGGAAGAGAAACAAGTTCGTTCTAACTTCTTATAGTTCTTATTTATAGGCTATATAGTATAGCGTCAAGCTTGTAACATTTTGAAAAACAATTCTTAAGTTGTGAGAATTGACTTCTTTATGCTTTGTAAACTATGTTATGTTGAGCGTGGAGCAGCTCAATAGGTTGGTATATGTCAATGCCAAGCTACGTCTACTTGAGAAGTACAGGTCTGCAGATGGTACCGGTAGCATCGAGTGGAAGCCCAAGCAAGTCAATCTTGACAAGATCAAGCTAAAACCTGTCGACATGTCCATCATCCAGCACAGTCGAGAGAATGACGATGCTTACGAGTTTTTGCGACAGGATATGCTTCGATTCTGACGTCAGACACGTTCGATCGCTCGAGCTCGTGCACCATGAGTACGTGCTGCTACTATTGCAGAGGATACAGGGACACCCCAGATTCGTGGTTATCAACGTCGAGCATGAGCCTCGCGAGGGGGTATCTGTTCTTGCATCGTCATCCCGAGGACGTCGAGGCAGAGATGAGCCAAAGGAGGAGGCGGCATTGGTAGATAGTGCGGACTCAGAGGACTCAGATCAGTTGCGAGCTCCTACTTGGTTCGAGGGTGGCACTTCTTCTTCCTCCACAGAGGATGTAGATCCATCTGCTGATTCCAGTGCTGATGATGACAGTGATGAGGCAACAGATTTTGGAGAGGGTGGCGGTCCCTAACTCTAGAGAGTCGAGACTAGACTCTAGAGTGTACTGTGTATGCTATAAACTGGAAGATCTATGTCTTTGTAAATGTCAATCTATAGGCTGCGTGACGCATCTTTTTACTCTTTCAATTGTGTAATATGTGTGCATTGTGTGCACAATATGGATATCTGAGAGCTCTTTTGAGAGAGAGACACAGAGAGAGAGAGAGAGAGAGAGAGAGAGAGAGAATTTGAAGATAATTATTTATGAAGTATATATAACTTCTATAAAATATAGTATTTTTAGGTGTTTCTAGACGAAACGCCTGTAAAAATCTAGAAACGTTTCTTGTGACACTGCTCTTAGGTGGTCAGGTTTGATTTACAAACGTGTGGTCTGACGGTGGTAAGGCTTTTGCTTTTCAATACATGTTGTTGATGGCGTTTTCTTCTTTGCTTGATGTACCATGATGCGTGATGCTTTGTTCTTCCATGTGCCTTAATGGTTTATGTGTGGATGCCATGTTCTGTGCTATGGTCATCTCATACACTTGCGCTTTTGGCATGTTTTTTTGCATTCATGCGTCGCTTTTCCATTTGTTGCAAAGGTCTTACTATGAGCTTTGTTTTGCTTCAATGGTAGTATCTGATTGCATACAATGATTCTGATCCAACAGGTTGTTAGAATTATAGATATAATTCAGCAGTGACCAATGTAAGAAATCCTAGATTTACTATATTTAGAACTGTGCTAAGGAACAGAAAAGAGACTGAGATAGCAGAGAGCAAAGGAATAATGATATTGCTTGAGTGTCTGTAGGGTGGATGTGATTGTCATCCATACAATTTGGCCTCTCTTATATAGAGAGTGAAGAGTCACACATGAAAAGGTGTGTACTCCAAAGGGTATGTGCATGAAGAGGTGTGTACCCCTTGTGAAGGGTGTGACCCTTGATGAGAGGGTACATTACAATAGGAATGTCTCTTCATTAGAATGTCTCTTGTGAAGGGTTATGCCTCATTAGGAAGTGTCCCATCGAAAGGGCAAGTGTCCCGTCGAAAGGTCATACCCTTCCACAAGTGTCCATTCATTAAACCATCCATAAGTCTAGAAAGAGAAAGGAATACGTCACAGATCGTGACATCCCCTCCCACTCAAAAGAAGACCCTGGTGGAGATAATGAACCGATGTAGAAAATATCATGGTAGATTCTGAAAATACTGCTGTAAAAGATCAGGGTACTGCTGTAAGTCTTCATCAGACTGCCAAGTAGCGTCGGAGTCGTCCAGATCTCGCCAAAGAACAAGGAATTCCGTGATAAGTCGATGTCGAGTCTCTCGCTGTCGATGGTCCAGAATACGCTCAAGAATAAGGAGAACATAATCGTCTTCGATTTCTGGGACATAATCACCTGCAGGAGGAACTGCTTCATCGCCTGGAATGTACGTCTTTAGCCAAGAAATATGAAATGTTGGATGGATTTTACCCCATGATGGTGGTAATTCCAATTTATAACTTAAAGGTGAATTTTTCTTGACGATCCGGAAAGGTCCATAGTATCTGGGTCGCAACTTAGGAAACACAGACTTAACCGTCTTATAGCGATGTGGGGCTACAAATAATAGCACCATGTCACCAGTGTTAAATTCCAGGTGACGTCTATGTTTGTTGGCAGACCGTTGATACCGCTCTTGCGCTTTTCGCATATGATCCCTGACTTGCAGTAGAATGTCTTGCATTTCTTGAACCAGTTGATCAGCTAGGGCCACTCGCTGTTGAAGTACAAAATTGGTTGGTACAATCGGAGTGTGTCCATAAGCTGCTTGAAATGGAGTCATGCTGATGGCACTATGGAAAGAGTTATTATAAGCAAACTCGAGGAGTGGTAGATACTCTTCCCAGGCTACGAGGCGTGACTGAACATAATGTCGAAGCATTTCTTCCAGAACTTGGTTGACTCTTTCAGTCTGTCCATCTGATTCTGGGTGGTAAGCTGAACTGAACAGTAGAGTAGTACCCAAAGATTCGAACAGTGAAATCCAAAAGTGACTGGTAAACTTAGGATCTCTGTCAGATATGATATTCTTGGGTAATCCATGGTGTCGGAAGATGTGTTGTATAAAGAGTTTGGCTATGTCCGGGGCCTGTGCACTGCTTTTGCAAGCAACAAAGTGTGCCAATTTGGACAAGCGATCAACAATTACCATAATCTGAGTATTACCTCTGGAGGATCGTGGTAGTGTTGTAATGAAATCCATGGAAATACTTTCCCACCTTTCAGTTGGAATTGGAAGAGGCTGAAGAAGTCCTGTTGGAAGTCGTCGACTTGCTTTCATTTGTTGACATGATAAACAGGATGTAACCATGTTGATGACATCTCTTTTCATTTGAGGCCAGTAGTATGTTGCACTGAGTAACCGATAAGTCTTATTGATGCCTGGATGGGCAGCATAAGGAACTACATGATGCTCTTTTAACAAAAGACGTCGAACATCCTGGTCATGTGGTACACAGACGCGATCTTGATAATACAGAAGGTCGTCCGTATAAGAATAGGATGAGAAAATCTTCTGTTCGGAAGTCGAAGGTTGATCTTTGGAAAGAACCTGTACTGCGGTGCCGAAGTCTTTATCATTGAAATACTTTCCTTTGAATGAGTTCGGAACATCCACAGATAATGTAGAGATTACCATGGCTGAGGCTAGAGGTAACCTGCTGAGAGCATCTGCAACTACATTGCGTAGTCCTGGTATGTACTCAATGGTCATGTGAAAGTTGGCCAAAAACTCAACCCAGCGTGCTTGTCGAGCATTCATGACTGGTTGAGTAAAGATATACTTGAGAGAGTGGTGGTCTGTTTTGACCACAGAGTCGGCACCCATGAGATAATGTTTCCAAGAGCGATAAGCATGTACAACAGCAAGAAACTCCTTATCATATACCGGATATCGGGTTTGGATATCATAATGTTTATGGCTGTCAAAAGCAATAACTCTACCTTCTTGCATCAAGACTGCTCCAGTAGCGATGTCGGAAGCGTCGGTCATGACCTCAAATGGAAGATTTGGGTCAGCAATAGCCATAACTGGTGTGGTAGTGAGTGCTTGCTTGAGTTGTTGGAAACTATACTGTGTTTCGGGAAGCCACTGAAAAATTGCTGTGCTTTTCAATAATTCGGACATAGGAGCTGCGATTTCAGAAAACTGATAGACCTTTGTATGGTAGAAGTTTGCCAATCCGAGAAAAGAGCGGACATCATGAACATTCTTAGGAGTAGGCCAGTTTCGGATTACCTCGACCTTCTTGGGATCCACAGAGATACCTTGAGCGGAAATAACATGTCCCAAATATTCAAGTTGGGTCTTGAAGAACTCACTCTTCTCAATGTTGATGTAGAGAGAATTTGCACGGAGAACTTCAAAAACTTGGTGAAGATGTTGTTTGTGCTCATGTAGGGTTTTGCTGAAAACGAGGATGTCATCGAGGTAGACGATGACGAACTTATCGAGGAAAGGCCTGAAGATGTCGTTCATTAATGTCATGAATGTGGCCGGGGCATTGTTTAACCCAAAAGGCATGACCAAACATTCATAGTGTCCATACTTTCTTCGAAAAGTTGTCTTGTACTCATCGCCTTCTCGTATACGAATTTGATGATAACCGGAACGAAGATCAATCTTGGAGAATTGTGTTGCATGTAGAAGTTGATCGAAGAGGTCATCAATGCGAGGCAATGGATACTTGTTTTTGATAGTGAGCTTGTTGAGGGCTCGGTAGTCGATGTAGAGGCGCATAGACTTGTTCTTTTTTTCCACAAGTAATACAGGAGATCCGAAAGGGCTGCGACTGGGCCGAATGTGACCTTTGTCGAGTAGCTCGGTGACCTGTCTTTGGATTTCTTCATTTTGAGTGTGAGAAACCCGATAAGGAGGTTTCGACGGTGGATTACTGCCGGGAATAAGTTCGATTGGGTGATCCACTGGTCGTCGAGGTGGTAACTGCTTTGGCAATTCCTGTGGAAAAAGATCCAGGTAAGGCTGGAAAAAAGGTTGGTTGAGGTATTCAGGAGGATCCTTTGTTGGTGTCTCCTCGACTGCCGTAACCAACAGAAGTGAAGTCTTTGCTTGGCGTTTACGAACCCACTTCTTTACTTGTAGGGCAGAGGCAACTGGGGTTGAAGGAGAGTCCCTAGAACCAGTTAGCTCAATAAGTTTTCCCTGGTGGACAAACTGGATAGTATGGCTGCGAAAACTGATTGATGGATCATAGTCGTAGAGCCATTGTTGTCCGAGCACAAAGTACTTGAGTGGCCAGGGAAGGTTCGGGGTTGCTGGCAAGGCTCAGGTGGATGGTATTCGCCATTCGAACAGCTTTGCCTTTCTTGTCTTGTGCTGAGGTAGCATCTTCTTTTGGGGAAGTGCTAGGTTCCATATTAGAATTTTGCTTTGGTCGCTTGGGACAATCGAACCATCTATGGTCGCCTGTACAGATGGTACAAAGTCCTTTTGAGCTGGAGTTGTTCTTCTTGTCAGTGGCCGCACCTTTATGTTGGAGCTGTCGGTAATGACTTTGTGAAGAAGAAGAAACACGATCCTTGGGGGAGTGCTTCTGTTGGAATCCAGCAAATGATTTCTGAGGCTTCTGGGGATCTTGAGACTGTCGCTGACCTTGATTACCGAAGTTTTTGCGAAACCTGGTGTTGTCTTGGGGGCGAGCACCTTTGGCCATAGGAGAGTTCTGTGTGCGAGTAGCACTCTGCTTCCCTGTGTTGAGGAAATCTGTAATGCGCTCCGCGTAAGCAATAGCGCCATCTGTGGTGGTGATATTGGCTTTAAGAACATCAATGCGTAACGAGGGTTGTAGGCCTGAGATGAAAGCATGAAGGCGATCATCCTCAGTTAAACCATCAATCTCTAGCACCAATGTGGTGAACTGAGAGATATAAGAAGACAGGGAACCCGTTTGCTCCAACTGTCGAAGTTTTGATCGTGCTTGGAAGTCCGCATTGGCAGGTACAAACTGCTTACGGAGCACGTGTTCAAAACGTTCCCACGTTAACACACTTTTTCCGTCCTTTAAGCGTCTTTGCCACCATAGAAATGCTGTATCCTTCAGGAGGGAGGCTGCCAAGGCGATCTTTTTGCCTTCCGTGAGGTCAATAGTGTCAAAATACATGCGCATTTTGGCGAGCCATTGGTCAACAGTTCGGCGATTACGTTGACCAATGTAGGCTTCCGGAAGTTTGACGTCAAGTCGTTTTGTTTTGGAAGCTTGAAGTAATCGGTAGAGAGTACGCAATTCAGTATTTTCTACCTCGGGGGGGAAAGAGTCCGCATCGTCGTCGGGTTGCGTCACGTCGTCCTTTGTATGTGCTGGACTTCGAGAATCTTGGAGTTGTTGAACTTTTTGAACCGCATCGTCGTCGGGTTGCGTCACGTCGTCCTCTGTATGTGCTGGACTTCGAGAATCTTGGAGTTGCTGAACTTTTTGAACCAGGTCGGAGATGCTGTCCTGAAGCTGAGATATTTGAAGTTGCAATAGAGATTCACTTTGGGTGTTGCCTTCAGGGGTCTTTTTGGGACTTGATTCTTTAATCTCGGGAGAGGCTTCACGCGAACGGTGCGACATGTCGGAATTCCCTGTAAGAAAAGCGCGAACTTGCGCTCTAGTTTGGACCATTCCTGGAAGAGGATTCGGGCTGCTCCCTGAGGTTGCTCATATTGGAGGGGGCAGGCGAGGCAGGATGGAACCACCCGTGGAAATCTGGTAAGGGAGGTCCTGTCGGAGGTAACACTGGAGATTCTGAAAAAGGTGTTATTGCTCGTGATAAGACAGGGGTAGGTAGCAGAGTCCACAGATCTGAAAAAGGATAAGGAGCTGCTGTCGGAAGAGGAGGATATCCAGGAGAGGGAGTGCCTTCAGGATGTAAATACTGACTGGGAGAAGGTACACCCTGTAGAGGAGGATATCGGGGAGCTGAAGGAGGTGGAGAGTACCCTGGGGATGCCGAAGGTGAAGGGTAGAACTCTCTCCAAAAATGAACAGCAAACTCTTGAGGAATATCGTGTTCCGGATATCTTCGTGTCTCGTGGAACACAACCTGTACTGTGCTGAGGAAATAATGTAATTGAGGTGCCTCACGCAGAAGGTAGAGGATGTGATCCAAGTCACTCGGAGGGCACGTGACACAGAAGACCCAAGATGCAAGGGCTCCAAAATGGGCTGGCTGTGCTATTTGAACACGATATTGTGTAGTAGCAGGTGCCTGAGGTGTCCTTGAATGGCCGGGTGAATTACCAGGGGTTTCCATGCTTTAATGTGGATTCTTTCATTTGCTGTAATTTGTTAAAAAGAATCCTGAAAAAGCAGATTGGAAAGACTCCACCTGGCAATACTTTAATATGCCAAGTGATTGCGTAGAAGAAGGCTGCAAATCGTTGTCCGGAGGTCCATGTTGCAGTGTTTTGCGGGGAGTGCTCGAGGCTTGTCTGGTCCGGGCTGTCAACAGGCTGTCTTCATCGCGAGAGGAGGCTGCAAGTGTTGCTGATTTAGCAGGAAAAGAATGGCGAAAACTGTTGCAGTTCCCTTGTTTGTCGACCGAAAGGCTGGCTGTAACTGTGCTCCCGTTGCAGGCTGGAAAGGAGCAGGCGAGGCAATACCAACAGGGCTATAAAGGGGCAGAACCTGGCAGCGGAAAAAGGCAGAAGACCGGCGGCGTGATTCTGCGCATGCAAGGGCTGTACGGACAGCGCAGGGCTGTACGGATGGCACAGGCTGTACGAACTTCTGCGCAGGGCTGTACGGATGGCGCAGGCTTGTACGGACTGTTGCGCAGGGCTGGTACGGATGGCGCAGGCTTGTACGGACTGCTGCGCAGGGCTGGTACGGAAGGCTGCGATGGCTGGCGCAGGCTACGGGAAATCCGTACGGCCGGTTTGTTTTTTGTATTGGCTGGATGGTACGACCTTTCGTTGGGCTGCCTAAGGGTTATTTGCCCCAAATTAATTTGGGGGTTAAGTTAACCCTAGGGTAGTTAGGGTAAACCTAGGGTTAGGGGATGGGTTTAATTTTTGTCCCTTTTTACCCCTCTAGGTACCCTTTTGTAGGTACTTGGGCCTAGGAGGTGTGCCTATTCGAAGGGGTGTGACCCTTGGAATAGGTGCACCTGTTTATGAGGGGATATGTCCCTATTGTTAAAAGGGGTGCGACCCTGCATGAATAGGTATGTCCCTTTGCCCACGATGGGGTATGTCCCATGAGTGAGGAGTCGAGACTCGTCACCAAAAGGTGTGTCTCATGGTGGAAAAGGCGCGTCCCTTGGTTTTGGGACAGCCCAAGCACCTTAAAGGACACGATTTTGGTCGTGTCCATTCACATCAACTTGTGATGTGAGGGAGATGGAGAGGCCAGGATGACTTTAGGCGTTTAAAAATTTTACGCTCATCCTCTCCATCTCTTCCATGCACTATGTGCACGGATGTCCTTCTAGCGGCAAAAATGTATCAGATCAGCGCTAGAAGGTGGGGGGCATTTCCTACAGGCAGGAGCGAATTTTGCTCTGATACCACTGTAAGAAATCCTAGATTTACTATATTTAGAACTGTGCTAAGGAACAGAAAAGAGACTGAGATAGCAGAGAGCAAAGGAATAATGATATTGCTTGAGTGTCTGTAGGGTGGATGTGATTGTCATCCATACAATTTGGCCTCTCTTATATAGAGAGTGAAGAGTCACACATGAAAAGGTGTGTACTCCAAAGGGTATGTGCATGAAGAGGTGTGTACCCCTTGTGAAGGGTGTGACCCTTGATGAGAGGGTACATTACAATAGGAATGTCTCTTCATTAGAATGTCTCTTGTGAAGGGTTATGCCTCATTAGGAAGTGTCCCGTCGAAAGGTCATACCCTTCCACAAGTGTCCATTCATTAAACCATCCATAAGTCTAGAAAGAGAAAGGATGCGTGATGCTTTGTTCTTCCATGTGCCTTAATGATTTATGTGTGGATGCCATGTTCTGTGCTATGGTCATCTCATACACTTGCGCTTTTGGCATGTTTTTTTGCATTCATGCGTCGCTTTTCCATTTGTTGCAAAGGTCTTACCATGAGCTTTGTTTTGCTTCAATGGTAGTATCTGATTGCATACAATGATTCTAATCCAACAGGTTGTTAGAATTATAGATATAATTCAGCAGTGACCAATGTAATATAATAAGCTAGTTAGGGGCACTTTTCCCTCTTTAAGAGGTTTTTCCCCCTAACCGCAGTTAGTTCACTAACTATGGTTAGTGACTACTAAGGTTTTGTCACTAGGACAAAACCTTATCGTTCTCACTTTGAGTTGTACTCTCTCACTCTATTCTATTGCAACTACGTCTTCAGCTTCCAAGCTTCCTGCTCTCTCAATCTCTCTTGCTCTCACTCACTCCCTTTCCTTCATTTGGTATCAGAGCGGGTTCAAGAGCCTCGGGCTCCCTGCTCCCTCAACGTACTCCCCCTGCTCCAACTCGTTCGTACAGTCCGTACGACTGTACGGAATTCACCGTACTACCTCCGTACTGCCGACGTACAGCCCCGTGAAGACAGCCGTACAAAGTCGCCGTACAGTGCCGTACCTGCGCTGCAACAGCCGTACAAGGTTACCGTACAGTTCCGTACTTCACAGCCGTACATCGTCGCCAGACTGTACGGTTAACCGTACAGTCCCGTACAGCTCCTGCTTCCGTACAGATTCGCTTTTTGACCGTACCTGCGCCATCAGTACCGTACGGCTTGTTTCGTACTTACCGTACAGTTCGTACAGTCTGTACTTACCGTACAGTTCTTACTTCCGTACTGTATCTTCAGTAGATCTGCGTGGAGTCCTTCAGTACCACACGTGTGGCAACAGTCTGTTCATCCGTATAATCTATACTTGCAGATCTACACCGGTTGCCTTCAGCCACAGGTGTTCTTGGGTAGGCTCATCTTGCAGAAAACCGTAGTTTGGTGCAGTTGTTTTGAAGTAAATTTGGGGCATTTTGTATATTGCAGACATTGCAATCATTGTGCAGTTTTGGAGCTATATGGAGCAAAATTGCAGATCTAGTTTGAAATTTGGGGCTTTTGTTTAAAAATTGCAGATTTGGGGCTTTTAGTAATTTTGCCCCTTTCTGGCTGCAATTTCTAGCCACAAATTGGGGCTTTTGTGTTGAGAGAGCATTTTTTGGAGTATTCAGTACATACTGCCTTTCTTGGAGTGTTTGGAACACTTTTGGCAGATTTTGGAGAGTTTTTGATGCTTGGACAGATTTCTGACAGCTCAAGTACAGAAATCTAAGTTGCATATACAGCCCGTGCTTGGCTGTGTTTTTGGGAGTTGTGCATTTTATTCCCAGTAAGGGAATTCAGCTTTGTATCTGCTTCAATCTCTTTCTCAGATATGGCCCATCAAAATCAGAATGAGTTCCAGTTCGGTGGTCTTTCACAGGAAGACAAGTTGGATGGTACCAACTACTCCCTCTGGAGTTTCATGGTACGTAATATTCTGATTTCTCGCTATTTATGGGATTATGTCAATGGGGATGAAATCCGACCAGCAGATATTGCACCTGCTACCCCTCCTCAGCAAGGAGGTGGAAGAGGTCGTGCACAGGGTGCAGCTGCAGGACAAGTTGTTGGTGCAGCTACAGTCAATACTGCAGAGCAGAAGAGATGGGATTCACGGGATGCCTTAGCCTTGTCATGCATCTCTCTTTCAGTGAAAAGATCAATCATTCCGCATATCCGGTCGTGTAAGACCTCCAGGGCAGCGTGGGATATTTTGGAAAGCATGTATGCAGCACGGAATGATGCCAGGGTATCTTTCTTAAAAAGAGAGTTGAGCAATACACATATGGAGGAGGGTGACTCCATGTCAGTCCACCTCACAAAGCTACAGGATCTCAGAGAGCAATTGTTAAACATAGATGAAATTATTCCTGATTCAGAGATGATTACAACCACTCTGAATTCTCTTCTTGAGTCTTATCTCAGCTTTCACACTTCGCTGAATTTATCATTGAGGGGGGGTGCAAATCCTCTCACTTTTCATGAGTTGATAGGACTTCTGCTTCAGGAAGAGCAGACCAGGAAAAATTTGGCTTCACGTGCAGGTGAACAAGCCATGCTCTCAAAATTTAAATAAAAAACAAAGGGACAGGCAAAGACAGCAGCAAATCAGCCTTCCAGTGGGTCAGGACAGCCTTCACAAAAGGCTAAAAGTGATGCAAGTAAGCCCAAAAAGAAGGGTTTTTGTCACTACTACAAAAAGCCAGGTCATCACATAGCAGAATGCAGGAAAAGGATTGCAAAAGAAAAGAAAAACAGCTCAGGAATGGCTGTTTCAGATTCAGCCCCTTGTGCATCTGACAGTGGGGATGCTACAGCCAACTTTGTTGGTCAAGATTATGCCTTTTTATCTTGCATTTCAGATTCTAGGTTGGATGTTCCAGATGCTCGGGATAGTACAGCCTCTTGCAGTGATGATACATATGCATTTTTGACTTGCAGCTTTGACTCTTCTACAGATGCATCTGCTTTCAGTGTTAATGAAACACTGAACACATGGTATTTTGACAGCGGTGCATCCAAGCACATCACTTCTAGGAAGTGTCTTTTTACTTCCTTGCATCCACCTCCTGTTGGTAAGAAAGTCACTTGTGCCAACAACTCCTCATATTCAGTACGTGGCACAGGAGAAGTTGAGCTCACTGCAATTGATGGCTCAATTTTCAGACTTTCAGATGTCTTATATGTGCCTGGCATAACCAAAAATCTCCTTTCAGTGTCCACTCTTAATAGAGGGGGATTTCAGGTCATCTTTGAGGATGACAAATGTGCTGTCCGAGACAGGGAAACTAACTATGCCTTAATGTTATCTGGTACTCTGTTGCGTGGGCTTTTTCAGCTTGATATTTTTGAGAAAAGAGCAGCCCATGCTCTGGCAGTTTCTACCCCTACAGCTGCCATGCAAAATGCAGAATTATGGCATGCCAGATATGGCCACATGCATTACAACAGCTTGATGACATTTCAGAAATTTTCAATGGTTGATGCATTGCCACCTCTTGAGTTACCTCCTCCACATGCCTGTGAAGGGTGCATTTTAGGTAAGATGCATAGATTCCCCTTCAAGAAGGATGGTTCAGTTAAAGCTGTTCGCAAATTGCAGCTTATACACAGTGATGTCTGTGGTCCCATGAGGACTCCGTCATTGGGTGGTCATCTCTACTTTGTCACATTTATTGATGACTACTCCAATTTTACTTGGGTTTATGGGCTGAAAAAGAAATCTGAAGTGTTCACGGTGTTTAAACACTTTTCAGCCATGGTTGAAAATGAAACCGGACTCAGGATACAGACATTACGCACGGATAGAGGTGGGGAATACCTATCTGCAGAATTTGATGCTTTTCTCAAGCAAAAGGGTATTGTGCATCAGCTCACAGTCAGGCTGACCCCTCAGCAAAATGGCAAAGCTGAGAGGAAAAATAGAACCCTCATGGAGATGGACAGATGTATGCTGAAAAGCAAACACATGCCTCATAAATTTTGGCTAGAGGGTTTGATGTGTGCCAATTACATTTTGAACAGGGCTCCCACTAAGGCTTTAAAAACAAAAACTCCTTTTGAGGTCTGGAATGACAGGAAGCCTTCAGTGGATCACTTCCGAGTCTTTGGATGCCTTGCCTATGCACATGTGCCAGTTGAATTTAGGCACAAATTGTCAGATAAATCCATCAAATGCATATTTGTTGGATACAGTACAGAAAGCAAGGGGTATCGTCTCTACAATCCTGCTACACACAAAATCATTGTAAGTAGAGATGTGATATTTTCTGAAAATTCAGCTCACACTCAGGCTGAATTTCAAATGCCTTCATCTTCAGAGGATGTCTTTCAAGGGTTGCTACCCATTGCTTTGGGTTCCCCTGCTGATTTTTCTGATCCAAATCAGAATTTACAGCAACCTTCAAATGCTTCAGTTCCGCCACAGGATGTCTTGCCTCCTCCACAGGCAGTGGAACAGGTGGTGCAGCAAGAAATTGCAGACATACATGCAGCAAAAACAGTCCCAAACTGGCTGTTACAGACTCTCAGGGAGAGTAAACTTGATGCTCCGTTACCTGGCAGGACTCGCAGTGCAGCAAGGCACTTGGAAGGTGCTAATTCAGTGGAATCAGCATATGCAGGTACTCTCCTTGATGAAGAGGAGCTGCCACATTTGAAGAGGCAAAAGGTAATGTGCATTGGATGAATGCCATGCACGATGAGTTGCAGTCCATTGCTAAAAATCAGACTTGGGATGTTGTGGACTTGCCACAGGGTAAACATGCTATTGGCACACGATGGGTATTTAAAGTCAAACGGAAGCCAGATGGCTCCATTGACAGATATAAAGCCAGGCTGGTTGCTAAGGGCTATGCTCAGAAAAAGGGCATAGATTATGAGGAGACATTCGCTCCTACATCCCGGATGACCACCATCCGATCAGTAATTGCAATGGCTGCACATTTTGAGTGGAATGTTCATCAGTTGGACATAAAAACAGCCTTCTTAAATGGGGACTTGCTGGAAGAGGTGTATGTCAAACCACCTCCGGGCTTTGAAATTGCAGCAAATGCACTTCAAGTATGCAAGCTCAATAAAGCTTTATATGGGCTGAAACAGGCCCCTCGTGCATGGTATGCTAAGATACATGCCTTTTTGACCAGCAAGGGGCTGCACAATAGTCCTACTGAGAGCACCCTCTACATCAAGATGGATGGGGGGGAAATATTAGTCATCCTTCTTTATGTCGATGACTTACTGCTCACAGGGTCCAATGAAGAAAAAATTGCAGATTTCAAAGCTGATTTGCAGACCAACTTTGACATGTCAGATTTGGGGCTGCTTCACTTTTATTTGGGGATCCAGTTCTCTCATGAGAGACGTGGCACTGTTATGTCTCAGTCCAAGTATGTTCAGAAACTCTTGGACAGATTTAACATGCAAGAGTGTAAGCCCATAGCCACTCCTATGGAGTCGGGGCTGAAACTCACAATGCATGATGCAGGAGAATCAGTTGATGCCACACTTTACAGTCAAGCTGTTGGATGCCTCATATATCTCTGCAACACTAGACCTGATATTCAGTTTGCAGTATCTCAGGTGAGCAGGTACATGCACAGCCCCAAAACTATGCATTGGCAGGCAATTAAGCGCATCTTCCGTTATTTGCAGGGCACCAAGTCTTTTGGCTTACTATTTCCCAGGGGGGGTGACTTGCAGATGCATGCCTACAGTGATTCAGATTGGGCTGGTGATTATGACACTAAGCAGTCCACTAGTGGCAATTGTTTCTTTTTGGGTAAATCTTGCATTTCATGGCTGAGCAAGAAATAATCTACAGTGGCTACCTCATCATGTGAAGCTGAGTACAGGGCAGCTTTCACAGCAACAGTTGAATGTGTCTGGCTGAGACGTTTATTTGCTGATCTTCATCTGTCTTTTGAGGGTCCTTCTCCAATTCTCACTGATAGTCAGAGTGCCATTGCAGTGGCAAAGAATCCAGTGTTTCATGCTCGCACGAAGCACATTGAGGTTCACTATCACTACGTCAGAGAGAAGTTGCATGCAGGAGAGATCAGTATGATCTTTGTGTCCACACATGACAACGTTGCAGATATTTTCACCAAAGCGCTACCACGTGAGAAGTTTGAGGCATTTCGCAGTGCCCTGAACTTATATCCGTTTGGTGATTGATCAGCCTTGTACATGACATTGGCACTGCAGGGGGGTGTTAGAATTATAGATATAATTCAGCAGTGACCAATGTAATATAATAAGCTAGTTAGGGGCACTTTTTCCTCTTTAAGAGGTTTTTCCCCCTAACCGCAGTTAGTTCACTAACTATGGTTAGTGACTACTAAGGTTTTGTCATTAGGACAAAACCTTATCTTTCTCACTTTGAGTTGTACTGTCTCACTCTATTCTATTGCAACTACGTCTTCAGCTTCCAAGCTTCCTGCTCTCTCAATCTCTCTTGCTCTCACTCACTCCCTTTCCTTCACAGGTGCATAGAGCTTGAAAAAACAATCACTTTTCCTTTTTGGAGCGTATCCAAATTCTTCTTGGATTGGAAGTTATGGCTTGAGATTGGTCTACACTCTCTGTTGGGCACTGATGATGTCAGTGGGGATGTCATAGTAGCTAGTCCCTGCTATGCGTGATGGAGTTTAATCTTATGAGGGCTATCGTGAGATTGAATGTGCACTATGTTGTGTTTTTAGAGGATGAGTTTGGGAATGTTCCTGGATTCATCTAGGTATATGCTTCTGTTGTATTAGCGGACATGCAATTTCACCTTGTGAAGTTTTCGTCCAAGTTGTGGCATGTTGGTATTGTGATAATTCTTTATATCTTAGATGGTGCGTTGTCCTATTAGCTAGATTTAGAGTTAGATGCTCGTTTAGGAGGGACTAAAATAAAATCGTTTAGACTTCACAAGCAGTTGTAGCTTGAATGAAGAGATTTGGACTACCTTTTGATTAGCCTTCTCCTTTAGTGCTAGCCTTCGTCATGGCTGAGTTTGCCCTTCACCTACGGAGAGCCGACAGAAACTCAGTACAAAGACTTTGTATAAATGGATGCTCAAGTATGTGTGGGTGTGTGGATTTGTATGTATGAGAGCATACTTTTATACTATGGTCTACACCTGCTGTTGGGCGCTGATGACGTCAGTGGGGATGTCATAGTCCTAGCTAGTCCTTGCTATGCGTGATGGAGTTTATGGTTTTCAATCTTATGAGTGACTATCGTGAGATTGAAACTGCACTATGTTGTGTTTTTAGAGGATGAGTTCGGGAATGTTCCTGGATTCATCTAGGTATATAGCCTTCTCCTTTAGTGCTAGCCTTTGTCACGCCCTTCACCTCCAAAGTGCTGATAGAAACTCAAAGTACGAAGACCTTTGTATAAATGGATACTCAAGTATGCGTGGGTGTTGCCCTTCCATGCTATCCTCGTTGAGAGTAGGTGGAGGGTCTAATTCCCATTCTGACGATAATATAAATGCTTCAAAGTCCTCTATATCTTGTGTTGAGAGGGGTGTAGAGTAATCCTCTTGCTCTATTGCAAACCCAATTATTATGGCCAATAGATGGGCAATGTAGCTTTTGCCATTATGGGTAGTGGATACATAATTGGTTAGCAGCAAGGATATGTGTTGAGCCCAATCTTGTAGTTTTTCTCTACCAAGGAGTTTAAGAGTTTATACTGAGCAACCATTGTTGAGGCTGGAAGTGCCATCTCAACACAGTAGGTGATTCAGAGAAAAAAGGGGAGCCCCTCCATACCTTGAGGTCCTGCCAACAGATTACCATAAACGATATCTTGAATTTCTCAATATTCTTTATGTTTGAGGGGCTCAAAACAAACATTGATAGTGCAAACAGCTCACAAAGGCTGATTCTTGACCGCTTCAAATCAAGTGCAAGCAGCTGACAATTTTCAGATTGTGAGTATGCAGCTCAAATACGAGCTTAGTAGGATTGCTTCGACACTTGAACCGATTGAAAAGCACTGGATCATTGAGGAAAAGCAACCAATTCTGAATCGCAATTTGGGACAGCAACAGAAATATCAATGCTTTCTTATTGCGGATTGTCAAGTAGCTTGCTGTTTTGGGACAGCATACAAGACTGAATTGTTGACAACCAATATCGAATCGCTTATTTTTCAGCTCCAAAACCTCGGGTAGGAACCAACAAAATAGATTGCTGCTATGATGCGCTAATAGAGCAATAACTGTCGCATCAAAGTACGACAATTCGGAGCTGGCAACAACTTGGAATCCTCTTGCTTTTGGTGGCAGGTCACACAAAACTGATTGGGTGGCTTGGCCTAGGCGAATCCTGCCAACAAGCTGGGGCTGATCGCATCTCCTGAGCTAGTCCATTCCATCAACGTACAAGTCATGTGCTGCAACTGAATTCTGACATTGACGCTTCGTTAAGAAAGTTCTTTATCTGGATCGCAGAAAATCTCTTCAACTCTTTCAGCTTGGTATCGTTATCACGATAGAAGATGATGATGCCATACTTTGATACCTCAGTTCAGTAAGAAGAACTTAATGTTGAAGCTTGAACTTGAATTACAATAGAGGGAGATAAAGAGAGAAAACAGGGTGCCACTCTAGGGCCCAGAAGTGAGAGCTGCCCCCCCCCCCCCCCCCCCCCCCCTCCCCCTCTTGCCGGATGTCTTTATTGCAATAGAAAACTGTTACAAGGCTTGCTCACATGGGAGCATTGAAATCTGATACAACTGGTCCACACAAAGAGCAAGATTGCTCTCCAATAAGAAAGCAATAGCTTTCTTATCCAAATAGGCGATTCCTTGCATTTAGCCATGTGGACCCTCTTTTAGGTTGCTCCCCCCCCTTGCTGTATGCTCTCTCCCCAAAATCAGGCACTCGATATCTGCTTTTCTCGTGGGACCTACTTTTTGTGCTTTCCCCCAACCGTGGGCATTTTTGCACTCTCCAAGGTCTTGCTACAATATTTAACACACTTTAACGCATTAAAGCCTAGCTAATGCATGCATTCTAGTTCTTAAACTAATCCTGGTCTCTTGAGGGCATCCCCACATTGCTTACTAACCAATGTAAAACGAAGGAAGTAAACTTGCTCTTGTTAACCAAAGCCAACTTTCTTTGAAAGGAGTTAGAAAAAAAAAGTTTTCTCTTTATTTAGTGGGAGAAGTACAATTCAGTGACAGCAGTAATTGTTGTTGCAAACACTTATCATAGTTTGCACACAACAAGTCGCCTTTGCTGCTCGTTGTCTCAGTAGGCGACAGATGGTAGAGTTCTCAACAGTGATGGCAGTAGCAATTCTTGTCAATTAGTTGTGGCTGCTGAATTCACAGCCTTTCTCCCTTGAAAAGAAGGGCAATAAGTGCTTGAGATTGGCAGGGTTGTAGTGAGCTAGAACTGCAGTAGATCTGCTAGGATAAAGAGAGCAAAGAGAGTAGTCGATTGCAGCCAAGGAAGAGTCACTAGCTGCAGAACAGTGGAGTTTAGAAGCAGCAGGACGAGGTTGGATTACAGGCTGATTCGCAGGTCCAACATTTAAGAGGTAGGGAGAGAAAAGTGGGTGCATGTATAGGCTGCATGCTTGGCTAGGTGGCTGTGGGGAAAGGTTGGCATGTGAGCTAGAGGACTCTCTTGCCTTTTGGGACGCTCCACAATGCTTAATCTCTACACAATGTACTTTTTAGAGGACTTAGATTGGCTGGTTAAAGGTAAATGAAGAGCTCTAGTTCTAGTGGACATACTTTTAGCATGCATGCACCCACATGGCACTTGCATGTGTGCTTGCACACTAGCACTCCTACACGCACACATGCATGTAGCCACTTGTCAACTTTAGACTCAGCTGGCGCTCCCACAATAGGTTGCATGGCAAGTAAACATGCATGCACCCACATTGCTTGCATATAGCTTGCCTGTCACACAAACAAAGGTGTAAAGTAAAGGCTTTCAGCAGTTACAGCTTCTAAAGTAACATTTCAAGGCATGCAGCCCAGAAAAGTGAATGCATGTCACACATGCAACCTCTCTTTACCAAAAAAAGTAGGTCTGACCTGCTAGTAAGCAGTTTTGTCTTTGTTTCAAGTTAGTCCTAGCCCTTGGAGACCCCTACACACTCCCAACTGAGCCACCAGGCTGCACAAGCACCCAAATCATTCCCAATTTCTCAGTCACACAGCCCTATAACAGTTTCATGACTTGGGACAGGCTGTTCCATCTACTATGAATCGGCAAAAACAATCTTAACTTTACATGCAGATTTTCGTTTTTGCCCTTGGAGACCCTATGCACTCCCAACTGAACTTCGAAAAGGGTTGGAGCTAGTAGCTCACCCCCCCAGCCGTAGGCTCAGTGTCAAGCCACCCTTGAGCCTGCGGCTAGACCACTGCGAAGAGCCAGCCAGCCTCAAAGTCCAGATGTGCGTCGGATATGTTGGAAATGTATAGGTCACCTCTGCACCTGTCAGCCCCCAAATGAGGAGTGCATCACGGGGGTGTATCTAGGGTTTGAGAGACTGCCACATGGGCAGCATAGTGGCTGCCATGTGGGCAGCAGTCAGACAAAGCAACCTGGCAAAGAGGGCATCTCCAGGTGGGCAGATCTGAGGCAGCAAGGTCCAGAGGCTGTCCACAGATGGAGAGGGTGGAATTGCATAGAGATTCAAGAAGGAAAAGGCAGCGATGAGATGGCGGATGATGTCAGCAAAGGGTATGGACTGTACGGACACTTGCGGGCTGAGTACGGAGCTGATCCAGGGCCTGGTAGAGGTCTAGACAAGTGTGGAATTGCGGCAGCAGGAAGACGCCTCAGTCGCAGCAGTTTTGGGCAGGGTTATAGGCCTTGGAGAAGGGTGGTTTAGGGCTGGACAGGCCGCAACTTTTTGTAATTATCCAAATGATCGAATTAATTGTATGGTTCATTTATTGATGGGATTATTAAATTTAAATACCTCTCTCTCTCTCTCTCTCTCTCACACACACACACACACACACACACACACGACGGAAATATACTTTTGTTGGTGCTATATCTCTCTTGGATCTCTATCTATTTACTGGCTTGCACACACACATGGTTGTGAAGTACTCGGAAGTAAAGAAGTTTTGATTCCATAGTGAAACATTTCTGCGTGTAATTCCTGGGGATGCTCTTATCAGTGCAGGATACACTCTGTAGGGATTTCATTTCTAACACCACACCACGTGCCCTTTCCTCCCAGGCCAGCAGTTCTGCGTCCTAAGGAGCGCACTCCTCGGGACCCCTAATACTGGGCCCTTGACCCATACTTATAGGCCAAGCCTTGGCTTTTCTTAGCAGTTAGTCTTAACTTTAGCATGCATGTCCTAAAGTGACTTTACTTGAAGCCACACTTTGCCATGTTTAGCTCAGCCATGCTAGATTAGCCAAATCATTCATAGGCTAGCTCTATTTAACCAAGTGTTAAGCAGACTAGCTCAATCTATAGGATCTAAACCTCATCGATGCTAGCTTTGGTCACAACCCTAGGTTACTGGTACCCCCAAGTTAGACCACCCTCTAATCTTAGACCTAATGCAAGATCTTAGGTTAGTCTGTTATGCATGGGTGGTGACCTTGATAAGGATAGGTTTTCCCTGCCTATGTTTCGATGACTAGCTATCACTTGACTTTTCTCAAGGTGGCGGCGCAATTTGCTATGGCAATTTAGCAAAGGAGGTGGCAGTAAAACAGTCCTAGCTCACGCATGGTGGGGAAAGTGCTCCTAGGGCTGGAAATTCATGCTCCTTGATGTCTTCCAAATTCTTACTCATACTGGTGGGCAAATAGTGTATCTTTTAAGGTAGCTGTCATTGATGAACTTATTGAACTTGATTCTATCTAGTCTTTGTTTGTTTGTAGTCTGCCTACTCCCCAATGTGATGTGGAAGGGTCCTAGCCCTCTGTATTTGAATTTCCCCTTGTGCTTTCTAGTAGAGCGAATCGTCTTTCCTTGAAATCTTTTGCCTTAAGATTTCATTCAAACCAGGCCGCCCTTCTTGATTTTTTATGGTCATGGCGTGGACCGCCAACAAACAAGTTTCATCCAAATTTGTTAGTTGCAACAATTTCTCTGGCAGGGCATTACAGTTCCATTCTTTCTTTTGACTACTATCCTTAGGCTAGAAGTAATAAGTTCTACACCCACATTTTCCTTCAAACAAACTTCCATGGGAGCATCACGTTCTGCATCCAAATGTTGGCCTAACTTCCTTGAAATCCCTTTTAGCACTAGCTCTCAAAGCTTAACAAGATTGCGTAATAAATGCAAATGGTAGTTTTAAAAGACTCCCTATTAGAATTAAAATTCAGAACTTATAGAAGCAAATAATATTGTAACAAAGAGAAATTCGTCTACATGTAGCTTGTGACTGAATCTTATGTTTAGACAAAAGATGACCAGATTCATCAAATGATGCCTAGAACAAGGGGCTTTCAAGGTGTGCTTAAAATTTTGACTATACTAATAGAGGAAAAACTATGCGAACATCAAACTTTAACAATTGGTCAACGCCGGTGCACATGGGCACATGAACATGACTTATGGATCGCTGCCATGTTGGCAGCATGAGGACTAGCCATACAGCAACAAAACGGGCTGGAGCATAAGGAAGATGTATTGGAGTGTCAATCTAAGCAGTGATTTGTTTGGAGAAATTGCTTTAGAGCACAAAACAACAAACACTTACAAGTATTGGACTGTCAGTCCAAGTAGTGGATTCGTTTGGAGAAATTGCTCTAGATTGTAGAGCTGCAAGCACTTAAAAGTATTGGACAGTCAGTCCAAGCAGTGATGTGTTCGGACAAATTGCTTGAGAGCATAGAATTGCAAACACTTGCAGTTCGTTTGAAGATAGAGGAGCAGCTTGTAATTGGTTGTTATTCAGGCTTATCAACCTTGTTAAATTCCCAGCCATAGTATTCAGGTCGAAAACGTAATGGACTACCATTTTGCTTTTTTTTTTTTTGCGCAAAAAGTAGTGCTAGTTATATTACTTGAAAGCGAGAGTACAAGAAGGCCTAAAGGCCAACGGGCTGCAATCACAAAACGGATTCAGCCCGAGGAGTCAAAATGCTAAAAACAAGCCTCTCAGGGCATAATCATCGGAGAGTGGACAAACAGCCACGGTGGAGGGGCGTAATGCCACCGAAGACTCTGAGTAGAGTGCTGGAAGAACAACTCCCGGTGGTCCCAGTCGCGAAGGAAACGTCGTCTCTTTTCCTTCCTTGCCCGGGACTCTCCCTGAATCTGATCCCACTGACCCTTGAGCGTGTGAACGATCGTGCTCCAAATGTCTGCTAGGGTCTGGGTAGTAGCAGAAGTCTGAGCTCCTACAGTCTGCGCGCATCTGGAAGTCCAGATATGCTAGCCTGCAATGCTCCCTATGATCTCCCAAACTGGGTGCCGAGGCATCGCTCCTGCATCTGTCTCTGTCAGATGCCAAGGGAAGCTGTCCATGTATGCCCAGGTGGCCTACGTGATGAAAAAGACGGGATCCTGTCTAGAGAACTCATAGGCCAAGTGATGTTCCGTCTCAGTGCTGCACCAGCAAACAGCTCCCCAAGTGATCGGTCCTAGCTCGGGTGTAGCCCTCGCTAAGATCCCCATGACTCCCTTCCAAACCGTCTGCGCATGCGAGCAGCTCCAAAGGCAGTGCTTCAGGGATGACTCCTCCTGAAAACACATATGGCAATGCCCCTCCTGCCCCATTTGCCTCAGCCAGCTGCCAACTGGAAGCCCCTTGTGTGCCACCATCCAAAGGAAGTAGGAGATCTTTCTCGGCCGCCAGCTAGCCCAAAGAGTCTTCCAGAAAGTGCGAAGAAAGACCAAAGATATCCCCTGGGCATACCACCTATGTGCCTGTGTGGGTAGCCCGCGTTGGAGAGCCCCATTTGCACGCCGACTCGTGCGCGCACTGTAAGAAAAGAAGGGGGTAGGGTTCTCGGAGGTCTCCGATGGTGGCCAGTGCCACTCTCCTGGGTCCCACTCCACCTCTGTCAAGGAACGGCCCTCCCATATCCAGAGTCTCCAATCCTGGTCCTGCATAATCAGGGGGTCTATATGCCACGTCTTCCCTTGCAGCCCTACAATGTGAAGGCGCTGCCAAGGAAGCTGGGGGTCGATCACGGCCTCTTTGCTCTGTAGGCGACTGTCATGAGTGACGGAGAAGAAGTGTACCGAGGAGTCCGAGAAGAGGCCTGCTACCACCAAAGGAATGCCTCGTGGAGTGAACTGTCCTAGCCACCTCTCATCTCTCGGGAAGAGCTATCGGGTGACTATGGGAATCCTCCAACCTGCAGGAATGGCAGCATCAATCTCCGCTCGCGGAGCCTGGAGCCCACGTGTCGTACCTATTGCTGCTGCCAGCTCGCCTGGGCTCAGCTGGCTGTAGACGTCCCTTCAAACCCGGAGCGAGCGCGCGGGCCCACGCGCCCAGAGCGCCCAAGGGATATGGGATCTCTCTCCAAGCTGGCGATCTGTAACATCTGTCACCTGGCTGCTCCAGATCAGGGGCTGTCTGTCTATCTCCTCTCGGCAGCTAGGGGGAACCTGGGAAAGGCTGTGCCGTAATGTCCTCCAGACCGAGATGAGGCTACGGAGGAAGGGGGAACGGGGCTGAGTCAAAGGAGCTGAAGTGAAGATCCATCGGATAGAAGGCTGCCACCCCCTCTCTGGGGAGTACACGCGCTGAGACCATGCTGTAGCAAGAGCTTCCACGTCTGCCCTCCTGGGGTCAGACCGCGGATGACTAACTTGCCAAGAAGTGCCTGACTCTGCAATTCTAGATCTATGATGCCGAGGCCGCCCTCTGTCTGGGGGAGAATGACCGTCTGCCAGGCGACCCTAGCTCTGGTGGTGCCGGAACCGTCTGAACCAGACCATATGAAGTTCCGCACCAGTCTCCTCAGCTGGGCTACACATGATCTCGAGAAGCACCAGCAAGAGGCCACACACCAAGCAGTGGCAAGAAGGACGTGGTTGACCACAAGGGCCCTGCCTGCCAAGGAAAGCCGAGCCGTGCTCCAGAAAGCAAGCTTCTGTCGTATGGAGGCTAGGATCGTTAAGAACTGTTGAGCCGGTGTGATGTCCAGGCCTACCTGGAATCCCAGGTAACGTGTCGTCTGTCCTCTAGGGATCTAGCGAACCCCCAGGAAAATACCCCACTGTGAGCTGGCTCCCGGATCCGTAAGAAAACCAACTGACTTATGCTAGTTGATTTTTGCCCCAGCCGCAAGGCAAAAAATCTCTAGGGACAGTCTCACTCGCTCCAGTGACTCGACATCATCCTGCACATATAGGGATGTGTCGTCTGCATACTCGGAGTCCAGAAGCTCTGCATCATCTCGAATAGGGAGACGCAAAAAATAGGAAGAGGTAGGGCGCTAATGGACATCCCTGAAGCACCGAGCGCTCGAGTGTGAATCTCTCCCCCATCCTGCCGCTAATGATAACCCGACTGGAGGCTGATTTGTAAAGGCTAGCAATACCTCTGATCCACTCGTCCGGGAAACCAAACCGAGAGAGAGTACCTTCCAAGAAGGACCAGTCTACCTTGTCGTACGCCTTCTCAAAGTCGAGAAGGAGTATGGCAAGGTGCTAGCCACTGTGCTGAGCCCATTCCGTCGCCTCTGAGAAAGTGAAGATGTTGTCCAAAATGCTGCGATCTTGGACAAAACCAGTCTGGGTGTCATGAATCAAGTCGTGTAGCAGGGGGCGGATGCGGCTACTGATCATCTTGGCGAGGATTTTGTAGGCGGTCGGTAAAATTGGCTTTTTGGGGTGGGGATTCTTAAGGGTGGTGTGAATGGACTTTAAGTCCAACTCAGGGGTTTGAACCAAGGGCGCCACTGTCTGATCTCCTGACGGTCCCCCCCTTTGGGGATGAGGCAAATCTAGCCTGTCGCAAGGCTCTCTGGCATCTGCCCGCTGGAGAAGATATGCTGGAAGGCTGCGAACAAGGGCCGGTGGATCTGCTCCCAAAAGGTGGTGAAGAAAGCTCTAGAGAGGCCATCCTCACCTGGGCATTTCTGCCCATCAATAGCGCTCACCGCATCCTGCATCTCCGCCACGGTGAAAGGGGCGAGAAGGGCGTTGCTCATGCTGGGCTGCACGAGCCGCGGTGTAGATCTCCACACCTCCTCCCTGCAAATGTGGCCACGAGGGTTTGGGGGCTCCTGCTGGAACAATGATCTGTAGAAATCTGTCGCCAAGTCTCGTACCTCGTCTGGATCTGTCCTGACACTACCATCCTGCACCCTAAGAGAACGGAGCTGTTCCCCTGTTGACCTCTGACCATGAGTCCTGAAGAACTCTCTACACATCCTGTCGCCTTTCCTAGCCCAGAAGGACTTGGAAGCATGAAATGAGAACTCTGAGCGACGCTGGGTGATCTCCTCTAGCATGGCTCGGGCCCGAACCTCCTGCTGTCTGAGCTCCTTAGAGCCTGGAGAAAACTGATGCATCCGCTGAATCGAAGCGAGTCACGTCTGAGACCCCTCTCCCGCGCCCAACACTGCTATCTGACCTGAATCGCCTCCTGCTGGCAGATGAGGCTAGACTCAGCAAGCGCCTAAGCTACCTGTGCTGCCATATCCCTGGTGGGGTCCCAATCCTGCTCCCACAGGTCCACTATCCTGCTGTGAACCGCTGCTCTGGAGTAGATGGAGTCTGGGATCTGGCATGAACGTGGAGGTGAGGAATGAGAGGCTGAGTCCAGGACTAGGATGACTGGGGCATGGTCTGAGAGTGTCGTCCCTGGAACCACTCCTGACTCTCCTCTGCAAAGCGCCCAATCGCTGACATAGAAATGGTCCAGCCACTCCAGAAGTCTGCCTCCCTCCCTCCTGTAACCCCAAGAGAAGTCCAGACTCCCGGACCATCTGCGAAAGGAAGGCTCCCTCCAACTGTCCCGACCTCCCACTGCGAAGAGGAAGGAGTCCCAATCTGCTTGCTCTGCCTGAGCTACACCGAGGAACTCTGGGCCCCGTCCTTGCTGATCCTCTAAGGTCTCAAGGTTGTTGAAGTCCCCTCCTGAAGTCCCCTCCTACAATCCAAGAGTCCATCTCTGGCAACAAGTCTGTCAAGGATCTCCAAAAAACGGCTCTACGTCTGAGATCGGTCGGGGCGTAGATATTGAGGATGCCGATACGGGATCCCTCAATATGCATGCCCACCCAAAGCGCACGTCCTGGGATCAGAGTGCCAAAACCACACACATGCTAAACTAGAGAAGCGTCGATGGAGGTACAGACACCCCCGCTCCTCCCCTGCTCGCCAATCGAAGGTTCCCAGTAGGTGTGGGAGCGTCCTGTGAGGACCTTCCCACAAATACTGGTCTGAGAAGCCGAAAGCTTGTGTTCCTGTAGTAGGAGCACATCTACCCTTCCCACCAAGGCTGGCTGGAGCTCCTGTCTGAGTACCATCTTCCTGGGGCCACGGGTTCCTGATGAGTGGAACCCGTTAACGTTCCAAGAGATAATGCATATACTCATGAGGAGGGAAGGTGGGCCACAAACAGTTGTCTGCTTGCGGTCGATGTCAAAGTGGTCAGAGGATGTCCTGTGTGGAGACGAAGGCGCTTCTGTGAAGGTTTCGAAGGAGAGGCTGGATCATCGGACCCATCCTCTAAAACCTTCACAGCAGAGGGGAGAGGCCCTTCGTCCCGTGGTGGTAGGCTCTCTCTAACCAGCTCGACGCCTCTGCCAAGGAAATGCTGTAGAAGCCCGCTACCTCTGAGGTCCTCCATGGGCGAAGCCCTTCCGTGTAGGCCCAGCGGTGGTCTAATAATGACCAAGAGTCGAAAACGTTTGGCGTTGTGGCGCCAACGCAGAGGAACATCACCCTCCTGCCACTGCTGCTGAAGAAGCTCCGCTGCTCTGCTACCTATCCAGTCCTGCACCTGCTCTTGGGATTGATCTCGTATCGTCTCCTAAACATTTTCAATCGTCCATTGCTCATTCCCTTCACTGGAGATAGTGAAGGAATAGCTAGGACCATCGTGTGGGGCAAGGACGGACACCTTACCCTCCGCCCCCTTGCGGAGGAAGAAGATGCTGATGTCTAGGCATGCATGGAAGGAGCCAATACCCGCTGCATCCAAATAATCCCAAGGACCTGCTCGATAAAACTCCAATGGAAGAGCTCTAGGAGCAGCCCTTGGGCATGTTGGGGTAAAGGCACATTGCCACCCTTTAAAAGTTATGACCCCTATGATTGTCTTAAGACAGTCATAGGGTGAATCCCTAATCCTAATAAAACCTATGAGTTTGTGGTGTGGCTCAACACATTTTGACACACCCACACTTCTTGTGTCTCCCTCTCTCTGTCTCCATCGTTCCACTCCCCTCTCTCACTCCGGTCTACACCTCCCTCTACCCCTCCCTCTCCCCTCGGGCCTCGTGCCCTCAGCAGCGAGCAGGGCAGCAGAGCGCGTACGCAGCGCGCAGGAGCAGACGCGCGCAGCAGGTCGCGCGCGAGCAGCTATAGCTGCAGTAGCAGCTAGCTGCTGCTAGCTGCTACCTGCTACCCGGCGGCCGCAGCCAGCGCGCGCAGTCGCAGCACCGGCCGCGCGCAGCCAATCGACTGGCTGCAAGGAAGCAGCCGCGACCAGCCGTACAGCCAGCCGTACCGGCTGTACGGAAGCCGTACAGTCAGCCGTACCGGCTGTACGGACGCCGCGACAGGCAGCCCTCAGCCAGACCTTCGAAAATTTTTTTTTGGGGGGATCCGTGCCCTCGCAGGTACAGAAATTTTGAAATTTTTTTTGGGGGATCCGTGCCCTCGCCAGTACAGGGTACAGCAGGTACACTGTGCAGGCACAACAGGTACTTGCAGGTACAGCAGGCATAAAAATTTTTTTTTGGGGAAGAAGGAAAAAGGGAGAGCACTCTGCTCTTTTGCGTGGTACTTGCAAGTACACGCAGGTACAGAAATACAAGGAGGTTTTTTTCTTGATGCATTTCTGAATTTTTCAGTTCTAAAACTGTGTGTTTGAGGTACAGCAAGTACACTCGTGTCCCTCGTGCTTGAGGTGACTAGTGCCATAGTGTGTGGTGGTTGCACAGTTATTTTGTTTCGGGAAGGTCAGATGCCTTAATTTGCAGAGGGCTTTTATGCTTTTGCTGAGTGCAAATCTCAGTTTTCGGGTGACAATTTCAAAGGGCTTTTGCTTGGAAGTGTATGCCTTGAGGCAGTGTGGAGCCAGGGTGCCTACATTGGTCTTGTTTCCGCAGTGTACTCAGTGACATTTCTTGCAAGTCACATTCTGTGTACGACACTTTGAAAATCTCAGTTGAGCCACGCTTGGCCAGGGCGCATCGAGTTTACTCGGTCCCTAACTGTCCATCGTTGACAGTGCTCAAAAGATTTTCTTTTCGGTGTTTGTACGTTGGGATCTGTGTTGCCACTGTGCACACAGGCAGTTTATGCATTACTTTGTCAGGTGAAAGTGCCAGGAGAGCGCTGTATTTTGTATGCTACCTCAGTGTTGAGGGTGTTTTTCACTTGGTACAGGTGTCAAATCAAGGGGCTTTTGCCCAGATTTTGCTTGTGAGCACTTGAGTTACTGTTTGAGAACTTCAGATGCCTTTTATCCCCTTGGCAGAAGGGTGATTGTTTGGGATTTGTCCCATACTTTGTTGTAGGTTTTGTGACAGGCTGAGGTGTTTGGAGCCTTTTTCAGTGGACAAAACAGTGTATGACAAGTGTTTTATGCATATAAAATCAGTGCAATACCTCATCTGAGGTGGGAGAAGTGATCAGGACATCAGTGTTTTGTGTTTCGTCAGATGATGTTGCACTTGTAAAGCACTTGTGGAACAGCTGCAGCATTCTGTAGTTACTGTTTTATGCCTATTTGAGCACGGTACAGTGTGTCAAAAGGTACAGTGACTGGAGGGAAAATTTTCTGTTTTTGCTGTAGATTTTTTGACAGTAAAAAACAGCACTATTGTGAGTGCTCCTGGCTCTCGATAGAGCAGGTTTTTTGAGAAATCAGAATTTTATTTAGTCATTTTTTTGACTTACAGGGAGTTAGGCACTTTCCTTGTCTGATATGGCATCAGGGGGAAGTGAATCCACAATACTGAACATAAAGAAATTGGAAGGGGCACACAATTATGCATTATGGCCAGAACAGTGTTTGAATGTACTTCTGCTAAAGAAGATTTCTAAGCCCATAAGGGTGAAGGGTGTCAAGCCATCTGGGATGGCAGATGATGAGTGGGAGGAGCTTGATTTGTCCGCAAGGGCAGCTATCATGCTTACTCTCACTGATTCTCTTGTGTTCAATGTTCAGGCAGAAAAGACCTCTTATGGCCTATGGCAGAGGCTAGAAGAGTTGTATGCCCAAAAGAGCTCAGCCAGTAAGGTTTATTGGTTGAAGAAGCTTGTCGACCTTCGCATGAAGGAAGGTACAGCTATGACCTCACACTTCAGTGAGTTCAATGCCATCTTTACACAGCTTATTGCACAGGGATTGAACCTTGATGAGGAGTTCAAGGCTACTTTCTTGTTGTGTACCCTCCCTGAGAGTTGGGACACTTTTAAGACAACCCTGTCTAATTCAAATGTTACTCTTATGTATGCTGATGTGGAGAGCTCTCTTCTCATGGAGGAGATGAGCAGGAAGAATAATGCGGGCAGCAAGTCTTCCAATGCTTTGCAAGTACAAGAAAGAGGTAGGACTCAGCAGAAGGGGAGATCTGCTGGCAAGTCCAAATCCCGCAGTCAGTCCCGTGGCAAAAAGGATATTGAGTGCTTTTACTGTGGCAAGAAGGGACATGTG
Source organism: Dipteris shenzhenensis (assembly GCF_047967505.1). NCBI lineage: Eukaryota > Viridiplantae > Streptophyta > Polypodiopsida > Gleicheniales > Dipteridaceae > Dipteris > Dipteris shenzhenensis. The sequence continues at coordinate 8,029,552 of NC_141618.1, read as the reverse complement.
AAGTCTAAGTGCTTCAAGTTTATACGGGATCAGAAAGCCAAGAAGGTTGAGACAAAGGATGCAGGCAGTGGAAGCAAACGCAAAGGCAAGGCCAAGGCAGATGACTTGGATGTAGTGAATGTTGCAGCAGAGGACAGTGACAGTGACAGAGATGATGTATTATGTTCTTCTGCTGTAATTGCACATACATTGGTTGTTGATGGCCATGACATGCACACCTGGCTCTTGGATTCAGGTGCTTCTTTTCATGTTACTCCTCATAGGGAGTGGTTTACTTCCTACACAAGTACTCATGGAGTTGTTCACCTTGGGAACAACTATGCATGTCAGATTGCAGGGATTGGCAGTATACAGATAGTATTCCCTGACGGACGCATATTTATGCTTGATGGTGTTCGCCATGTGCCGCAAATCAAGAAAAATCTGATTAGCACTGGCTTGTTGGATGACAGTGGTTACCACACCACATTTGGGGATTCCAAATGGGTGATTACTGATGGCCAGGTTGTAGTGGCTGAGGGTTATAAGAGTGATACCTTGTACCCTCTTTATGTTTCCAGTGTAGGTAATCATGTTGTTGCCATAACCGAGCTGCCGAAGGTTTCATTGTGGCATAGCCGGTTGGGACACATGTCCGTTAAAGGAATGCAAGAACTGTCACGTTTGGGTTATCTGCCGTCTCTTTCATTTTCAGATTTGCCTACTTGTGATCATTGCATTTTTGGAAAGCATTCTATGACTCCTCATAAGAGGAGAACTCCCCAGAATAGAGCACCGCTTGATCTAGTGCACACCGATTTGTGTGAGATGCCACAGCTATCACTAGGGGGTGCAAAGTATTTCATTACTTTTATTGATGATGCCACACGCAAAGTGTGGGTCTATTTCTTGAAGCATAAGAGCGATGCCTTAGATGCTTTCAAGAAGTTTGTCGCTCAGGTTGAGAATCGGACAGGACGCAGGCTGAAATGCCTCAGATCCGATAATGGGGGTGAGTATGTGTCACATGATTTTGTACAGTTATGCGAAGCTAAGGGCATTAAACAGGAACTCACAGCCCCTCATAATGCATCTCAAAATGGTGTGAGTGAGCGGATGAATCGAACTATTCAGGAGAAAGTTCGATGTATGTTGTCTTATGCTGCATTGCCCCATGGCTTTTGGGCAGAAGCCGTGCAAACAGCAGTTCACCTAATTAACAGGTCGCCGAACAAGGCTTTGGAGTTGAAAGTGCGAGAGGAGGTGTGGTCTGGCAAGCCACCTTCATATAAGCACTTACGTGTGTTTGGCTGCGAGTGCTTTGCTCATGTACGCAAAGAACTGCGCACCAAACTGGAGCCAAAGTCTTTCAGATGCATCTTCATGGGTTACGGTGACGAAGGTGAAATGGGGTACAGGTTATGGGATCCTGTCAAACGGAAGATTATACGCAGCAATGACGTCATCTTTAAAGAGGATTGTGTACACAGAGAACCCATGCAATCTGTGGAATACAGGAGGGTTGTTTATGATGATGTCGGACAGCAAAGAATGCCCATTAATATGCAGCAGCAGGCTGCTGTTGATAACCCTGTTCAAGAGGGTACACAGGCTGAAAATCAGCCAGACAATTCTGCCAATGATGCACCACTGGATATGCCAGCAAATGGCGCTGTAGAACAGCCAAATATGGTGGTACAGCCACCCGTCATGCATGACGAACAGGCTAGACAGCAGCCTATTATGGAACATTTTGTTAGGAGGAGCACCCGTGTACAACGGCCTCCTGACAGGTTTGTTCCAGGAGCCAATAATGTGGCTGATTTTATCATGCTGACAGATTGTGGTGAGCCTTCCAGCTTCAAGGAAGCTATGGGAAGAACAGAGAAAAGGAAGTGGGAGAAAGCCATGCAGTCAGAAATGGACTCCCTACTTCAAAATGATACATGAGACTTGGTGCAGCTATCTGCAGGCAGAAAGGTTTTGCCATGCAAGTGGGTTTACAAAGTCAAAGTGGATTCAAATGCTTTACCGAGGTATAAGGCCAGATTGGTTGCCAAGGGATTTAAGCAGGAGAAGGGCATTGACTTTGATGAGATCTTTTCCCCTGTAGTCATGATGACTACTCTGAGAGCAGTGTTAGCTCTTGTTACTCATGAGGACATGGATTTATGTCAGATGGATGTGAAGACTGCTTTTCTTCATGGAGATCTCCATGATGAGATCTACATGAGTCAGCCAGAGGGATATGCAGTTAAAGGGAAAGAGCAGCTTGTGTGTAAGCTCAAGAGGAGCTTGTATGGACTCAAGCAGGCGCCAAGGGAATGGTACAAGAAGTTTGATGCCTTCATGCAGTCCCAAGGGTATCATAGGTGTGAGACCGATCACTGCTTGTACACCAAACGGGCAAAGGATGGCAGTTTGATGCTACTCATTCTATATGTGGATGACATGCTGATTGCCAGCAAATCTCAGCAGGAGATTAATGCTTTGAAGAAGCAACTACTGTTTCTGTCACAGGAAGAGTACATTGGCAAGGTACTGCAGAGGTTTAACATGGAGGGGGGGAAGTCTATTAGTACCCCGTTGCCTCCTCATTTAAAACTCAGCAGTAAGGACAGCCCCAGATCAGATGATGATAAGGCTGAGATGGTCAAGGTTCCGTATGCATTTGCAGTTGGTTCTTTGATGTATGCCATGGTTGCCACTCGTCCGGATATTGCTTTTGCAGTGGGAGTCATCAGCAGGTATATGGCAAATCCAGGCAAGCGGCACTGGGAAGCAGTGAAAGGCGTCTTGAGGTATCTCAAGGGTACCAAAGACTTATGCATATGCTATGGTAGGCAGGATGCATTGGTGCATGGTTTTACAGATTCAGACTATGCAGGGAATGCAGATAACCGGAAGTCTACTACCAGTTATATTTTCACATTTGCAGGAGGTGCTATATCATGGGTGTCTCGGTTGCAGAAATGCATTGCACTGTCAACCACTGAAGCTGAATATGTTGCAGCCACTGAGGCTTGCAAGGAAGCAATATGGCTTACTCGGCTGGTGGGAGATTTGGGCATTACAGGAGATATGCGAGTTTTGCATTGTGATAGTCAGAGTGCTATCATGTTGGCAAAGAATCCGGTCTTTCATCAGAAGACCAAGCACATAGATGTGAAATACCATTTTATCAGGGAGGTACTGGAAGACAAGCGGCTTGAGCTTGTGAAGGTGCATACTGATGATAATCTTGCAGATTTGCTCACTAAGAGCTTGCCTACAGAGCGGTTTGCACATTGTCGCCACATCATGGGATTAGGATGAGACCATTCTTATTTTATGGTCTTGTATACAGTAACTGTATATTGCTGTAATTTTTATTCTTTTCTCCCCTTTAGGCACATTGGCCTTTAGGTGGGAGGTTGTTGGGGTAAAGGCACATTGCCACCCTTTAAAAGTTATGACCCCTATGACTGTCTTAAGACAGTCATAGGGTGAATCCCTAATCCTAATAAAACCTATGAGTTTGTGGTGTGGCTCAACACATTTTGACACACCCACACTTCTTGTGTCCCTCTCTCTGTCTCCATCGTTCCACTCCCCTCGTTTCCCTCACAGGGCATGGGGACGAAGATGAGGAGTCTGAACTAGAGAGAGGGGTGCTGGCCACCTGCGGGGAAGGGCCTCTCCCCTCCGCCGGGCTCCTCGATGTGACTGTCCTCGAGGTAGAGGGTGGACTACAACTAGTCCCTGATGTCTGCTCGTGAAGGGGAGTAGCCAATGACTCTCCCATAAACGGATGTCTGGAAGAAGTCCGTGGCGGCCTGCTTCACCAAGGAGACCTGGTGCTCTGTCAATGTTACGCGATAGGCTGATGGAGGGGGGGGGGGGTCCGTCTGGGCCATCGGTTCCTAGCACGAGGCCGCCATATCGCATTGACTAACTGCGAACACTCCGAGGCGGGGGAAGGGGAAGGAAACGGAAGGGGCGGGAATGGGGGATTAAGGTGGGGAGGGAAGAAGGAGGGATGGAGAGGTATGGGGAAACGGGGGGGGAGAGGGTGGTGACGAAAGGGGATGGCGGAGGAAGGAGGAGGAGAAAGAGAGGGGGGGGGGGCAGCGCAGCGCAGGGGGGTGAGAGGAAGGGGAAGAGAGGGTGTGGCAGCGCTGCATGAGGGGGGTGGGGAGGAGAGGTGAGGAGGGGAGGGAAAAAGGGGGGGCAGCGTGGCGCAGTAGCGGGGAGGGGCAGGAGGGGGCGGGGGGTTTGGTAGCGCCACGCGAGGGGGTGGGGCAGGTGGGGGGGGGGCTGAATGCGGAGAGGGGAGGAGCAGGAAAGGAGGAGCGGAGCGAGGGGGGAGCGATGGGTGGAAAGAGGGGGAGTGGAGCGGGGAGGCGGGGTGAGCAGAGTGTGATGAGGGGGGAGGAGAGGATCGACGGGCGGAGGGTGAGGAGAGGGGGGCGGATGGCCGCGCGGCAGCGGCTGAGAGGAGGTAGAGGGGAGGGCCGCGCAGTGCACGAGGGGGGGTAGACGGGGAGCGGAGGAGGGAGGGAGTTCGCAGGAGCTCCACGCAAGAGGTGTATACTGGATTCTGCAACTTGGTGGGCTTGGGTGCCATTTTGCTTGGATGCTCATGTCCCTTAGTTTACCAAACAGTTTCTTCTATTTAAAAAAAAGCAGCTAACCGATGAACAGATGGTAAGATTAAGAAAGAGAAAGAAAAATCGATAGCAATAATAGGCACACTTTTTCCTAAGTCGTCGTCTGGCAAAAAATTGTCAATTCGCTAAGATCCACTTTACTAATTACACTTTGCTATTCATTGAAGCAGAAGTTTCTACGAAATGCTCTTTTGCTCCAACACTTGATACTCTCCCATTCCAAGATAAGGTTAATGGGATGCTTTATTTCAATCAATGTTCTCCTGTCCCTAGTGATTGTACAAGCAACCCACTCGTCAGGTCGGATTTTGATTGCTCAGATACCAATGTCAGATCCCTCAATCACTCAACTTGTTTGTCACTCTTTTGTTATGCTCAGATGTACTACCGTATAGAGGCTTGCTCACCACTGAGCCGTGGCGCTTCATCCATGCCTCCATTTGAGACATTTAGAAGCACAAATTCTACCTACCTCCAAGCCTAGTCTTTCCAATCATGTGCAAGTCTACTAAGGAAGTCTACTAAGGACAATTGCATACTCAGGCACTACTAGCCTTTAAGCCACTTAGACATGCTAAGCCAATGACCACTGTCTAGCCTCTTAGTTTCCTAACCAAAGGCAACCTTCTAAAGCACAGGTGGCTCAAACTACTGCCAGCAATGGCCTGCCTGCAACAGTTGCAACAGATTTTGTTCACAGTTCCTGTGTTTACTCTCCTAGGGGTGGCGAAATGGATGTGACTATATGTATGGACATTATGTTTGACCTTTGTCCCTAATTAGTTTCGGTATTATCAGGCACGAAACAGTTTTTGCAAAATTTTAAAATAGGAATGTATTTTGGAAGAAGTATTTATCATCTGTCAACGAAAGGTTTTCTGTTTCTTCTGTAATTGCTTTTCTTATCTGCTTCGAAATACTGATTGATCAAAAGCACATAAACACAGGTTACTGTATCGCATGTGCAAATATTACCGCGATATACAAAAGCTTGAAGATGATGCAAAGAGGCTCAAAGCAGATTGAGTTGAAATTGAGCATGATACTACTGTTTCTTGCATTGTAGGAGCCCTTCATGGCCTCCTATCCATCTCCTGCAGAAAGTGGTTTAACGGCAGGCATATATAGTACGTTTTCAAAGTGATTGCTAAAGCTAATGCACTTCAACTCATTGTTCTAGTTTACTAATAGGACTGAGACTTAAGATATGAAATAAGTTGTGCAGAGTAATTTTTTTGTTGTCACCACAACTTTAGAGTTCTATGAAGCCATACAATTTATTTACAGGAGTTGGTGCACTCTTCTTGCCCTGAGGCACTGATTCAATTTCCTGATTCTATAAGGGGTTGTTTGTCAGAAGTGTAATTTATTTGTAGTGCTGTTTGAATCTTACATTGCTTCATGAAGACAGCAGGAAGACTTGCATGGGACTGACGTAGGGTCTGCAGGAAATTATAGTCTAGGCTTAAAACTGATTGTGATCAATGACATGATGCTCGAGTGTTTGTCTATTTGAAAGACACACATGCACAGATTCTTATGATTCTTCTTGACTGCATGCTTATTTGAAATTTTGCCTGAATGTGTCATTTTTGGAGAAATTTGCATGCCACCTAGGGCTAGCTAATGGCAACACACTTTAGCAAGGGATGTAACTAGATTCCCTCTCTTAATGTATTAAATCATCACAAATGGAGTAAGTAATCAATCTGTTTGAGTTGGCAATTCTGTCTTTTGGAAGGTCTTGACTTCATTCCAAAGGCCTTAGACCACCACCATATGTCATTCTAAAAATGATGCTTAGGCTAGATTGAGTCATTGAAATGTTCTACTTCAATTGAGTCCTTGATCAGAACATTCTATGTCATGCCATCGTCCTTCTAGAGTCTCATGCGAAAGCATGTGCTAGGTCTTCCACTTAAACTTTCAATTCTTCTATAATTTATGTCTTTCTTCCTGTACATAAAAGAGAAGTACATAAATTCTAAAAATAAGAAAGATTCCAATTCATACGTCAAAAATAATCTTAAGAAAATCTTAACCACCAATATCATGGGGAACCCTATTATACTTTCCAAATCTCAATATAGTCTACAAGCATCAATATACACATCCTAATATCCCAATTCAGAAGACCCATTAAAAGATGTCACTATCAGGTTTCATCTTTCTCTACCTTGAGTATGTTTGATAGCTTCTTCTTGTAAAAAGATATGAAAGAGTCTATGCATATCCTAAAATTATTAACCAAGTATATAGAATATCATGTCTTCTAAGGTCTAGGGATCTCAAAGATTTGGACTGAAATTCCTATCTAAACATAAACAAGCTATAGGCTTTAGCTATATGCTTAGGTTAATCATGGGCTCCACTATTGGGGATGTACCTCTCCCAATAGGGTTATCTTGAGACATTTGTCCTTGAGATATTCTAAGGATGATCAACCAAGCTCTAACCCACTTTCTTTCTTAAGAAATTGCTTATCAAAAAGTGTCTATATAACATTGATATTTGATCACCAGTTAACTACCACTAATCAATGTCTACAACATTTGACTAGTCGGTTTATGAAGTACATGCATTTGGTAAGCCCTATGACTCTTCCCTAAATGATATCATTTCCTACGATCTTTTCATCTTGTCTAGGATGGAAATATTTCTTCTTGGTATACTAGTGTATTCCTAGGGAAGCGAAGAAATATTTCCTAGGTAGCTATCACAAGGTCTAGAGTATTCTACTTAAACAATATTGACTTGATAAACATTCAACCATATGATACTAGACATACACTCTTAGAGACCAAGAGGGTTTGCACGCTTGCTAGAATTGAAGATACTAAGTCATATTGATATACTAACAATTACTACCTTTATGAAAAATCAATCCATACTAGATTGGACATTATTGGTTTCTCAAAATTCATATACGTAGTATCGTTGGAGCACCCATCTTGGACATTTTTCCATGAATGATCAAGGTATATAGACATGTGACTAGATTACCTCTTAGTCTTGCATGGCTCAATCTAAGAATGGTAACATATAAAATCAACTTAAGTTTGGTAAAGAGTTGCTATTTCCATCTTGCTAATAACCAATCTTTGTATAGTAACCATGCTAATTTGACTTTGTTAACTTATATGCCATCTTATAATTTAGCTCACTTAGTCTTCTAACCTTTCATCTCTTCTCAATTCTAGAACTTTGAAGGGATTAAGAGCTAATTTAAATTACAAAAGTTCATGTTATAAGATGCTTTTAACATTCATGCTCTTTAGTTATAACTAGCTATGTTCCACTATAGTCTCCATAAACAGGGCTATAGTCATAACATGTCCACAAAGCATTCATGCTGCCATCCCCTTACACAATTTAACTAATCAATAAGACAACTCATCCTTTATTTAAGATTCTTAACAAAATTTGGTAAGCGAATTCATTTCGATACTAGTATCCTTTTATATAAAATAAGTATATGGATACTCAAAGAAGGATTTACCAAGTCTTATGTGCATCAAACCTAAATTACTTGGCTAACAATATAGTCATAATTTTCTTTTGAGCTAACCTATGTGAAAGACAAGACAGAATGCTTGTGCGCAGAGATATTGGAAGTGACAAAATCATTCTTAGTGTATTCGAAGGAAAATTTCTTTGGAAGTATATGTTTATACAACGTATCATTTTTCTTGCCCCAAAACATATAATTTCTTTTAGCAAAAGTTTTTTTTGGAAGTATATGCTTATACAATGCTAAGAGAAATTATACATTGATACAATGCATATTTTCTCTTAGCAAAATCTAGCCTTTTATAATTCCTTTACCAAAACCTCAAAAAGAAAAAAAGACGAAAAGAAAAAGTCGATTACAAAGAATAATTGATTTTTGAAACTCGAAGCCTCAAAAAGGTAGAACACACAGAAAAGAAAAAGTATGTATTTTCTCTTAGCAAAATCTAGCCTTTTATAATTCCTTTACCAAAACCTCAAAAAGGCAACAACGTGACGAAAAGAAAAAGTCAATTACAAAGAATAATTGGTTTTTGAAACTCGAAGCCTAAAAAAGGCAAAACACGCAGAAGAGAAAAAGTCTATTTCAAGAAATAACTGATTTTTGAATCAATTATCATACTGCCAAGTAATCCAAAAGTATGTGAGATTGCAACAAGAAACCGATTCCTAAAACCATATCATATTCAATATGGAGAATTTTGATAAATTTGCTAGTTTGTTTTTCCATGTGCTTTGAAATCAGAGTGAATGATTTGGAGAAGATTTGAGCTCATAGAATCTGATGGTGGAAAGGATTGCATGTGTTTCTTTCCCATGCATCCCATGCAAAATTACAATCTTTTTGAAAATAAAGCTATGGAAGATCTTGTACCATGCTTGAGATTTTCAATGAAACTAGGCTTTTAAAATTGAGGTATCGAAACCCTTTATGTCATAGTGTGCTAAGATAGGCATCTTGAGTCTAATAAGGAGCAACAAAAGGTCCTAAATTGAAATTGCAAATGAGATCTTGAACATTCTATGAATCTTGTCACCTTTAGCAACTCGGATTGTCAATTTCCTCAATTATGCATGCATACTTATTGAAAATTTTGATATCATTCTTGTGGTATGTTGTCAATCCCTTTAAGTTTAAGAGGTATGTTATAACCATGATCACATTCTTTTTATAGGCATAGTTTTAAAAACCAATACTTTTTAGGAATCATTTTTAATTGCATCTGAATAAAACCACCGAGTATTTCATGTTTTTTAATGGCATACTATCTTAAAGATGATATACTTTGGTTGAGATCTATCATTCTTCTATCAGATGCTGTAAATTGTATCATAAATCAATCTCAAAGAATGGGATGTTAACTTTGTGTCTACACATTTATATCGATATATCAATCAATTGATTCCCTTATGAGATATTTTGGTGTCAAATGAACTTTCTCCATCTTTATATTCTTATAGCCATCTTTGCTCGAACAAGGTAATGAACTCCTCTGATTCACCCCTGAACACTAGCATAAAATGAAGGTAATCAAATCTAACTATTGCATTGGAGATGTAAAAATGCCTTATGAATTGGGGTTAATCATTTTGTCTAGAGTCCCATATGGGAATCATTATCAATCCTTACTATCTTTGGTCTGTATGGACCTCTGATTCACCCTTGTGTGTGAACACTAGCATAATGGAAGGTAATCAAATCTAACTATTGCATTGGAGATGTAAAAATGCCTTATGAATTGGGGTTAATCCATTTGTTTAAAGTCCCATATGGGGTTCATTATCAATCCTTACTATCTTTGGTCTATATGGACCTTGTATTTTAAGAGTATGGGTGAAGTACATCAAATGTGATGTGATTGTGGGTACTCAAGTAATGATTGAACATGATACATTTAGAAAATTGGAAATTGCAGTTGTTCTTATGCAATCTTTGGTAGCATCCTCCTCATGTACCTAGTTATCTTTGAGTGTAAAAAATAGTCTCGGGTTTTGATTACCAAGGTTTTATGGTTGATTTTAACCTTGTGGTTTTCTATCATTGATGGATATCTTATCAGTTTCTATGGCCAAGGTTGTTAGAATTCTTTTGTTTCCTATACAATATCTAATAATATTTTTGATCTTTCTCTATAGCATGAGATGGGTTCCTATAGAATGTTTGAATGAACCATTGAATTTTTTGGAAATATGCAAGATGTCTATCATTAGAATGGTGATTTAACTTGAGAATTTATGGTATGAGTAGTGTGTGGTGGTAAAATCCCACTATTTGACTAATCCATAGAGTATGGACCCAAAGATTTTGAGAAGTTTGGATTTAAGTATTGTTTGGAAGAAGGGGGGAGGGGAAGCGAGGAGCAATATATGGCTGCAAGGGAGCAAGAGCGAGGGAGAAAGAGGGAGTAGCCAACCAGTAAGTCCGAGGGATTAGGGATCGAGAGATTATCCAGGGAAAGGGTGAATTTAAAAATTTTTAGTGACAATGACGGACGTAAAGGTGCCAGTAGTGAACTTGCATTCCTTGCCAAGTTTGAGATATACCCTAGGACTTCCTTTAAATGAGTGCTGGTACAAGAGGGTATTGGAGATTAGACAAGGAAGGGGGAGAATTAAATTTGGCACCATGGACGTAGAGGTACTTGTCTCTGGTTTTGATTTCAATCACAAGATATACCCCTCGGAGTTTTTGAGCATGGGTGCATCAATGATATACCCTCTGGATTATGATTAAAATTAGGATGCAAGTATCATGAGATTAACCAAGGGAGGACTAAGCAAATTAAAATTTATCTGAAGCCTCAACATAGAGGGGATGCCTCCCACCATCAATTTGAGTATTGCAGATGTAGCTACAAATTATAACCCTTTATTTTTTCTTTCAATGTGAGTATGGAACAAGATGTACCCTTAGATTTGCTCCAGGTATTTAATTCTCACAAAATTGCATCTGCCAGTTTTGTAGCATACATCCATGTGATGAAAGCTTCATCCTGCTACCATGTTGCACCCATTTGAGGATTGCTTCGTGCTACAAATCACTTGCACTTGATACCTCTAGTGACTAGGTTCTTGCATTTCAATTAATGTCTTCCCAATTTGCGAGCATGGGAACGAATGAAGCATCAATATTATGGGTAGTAAATGAAGGAAAAATCTCACACAATATCACTGAGAGATGGATTCAACCCTATGAACTTTCCCAACATAAGAAGTTTCAAAAACATAAGCCACTTCCATCAAGGCCGCCTTCTAGTGACACAACAATTTTTGAGGCTAGATGCTATCATTGAAACAGCTAAAGGGAGCATTACAACGTAGGCTTCTCCTTGCTACAACATGGATGGTGATGAACACTACCCCCTCAAATCATCCTTGTTGAAGATGTATGTCATCACCCATGGAAAACATACATCACCCACAAAACACTTATGATAAAAGACATCATGGATGCCAATTAGGGGTTATCAACTTGAAAGTGTTTGTAACAAGTTTGCAGGCAGATAAGAATGTAGCAATTATTTAAATCTATGATGATATAGTAGGGGTTTCTATTCATGCAAATCTATCTTTCTGTGGAAGTTCTCATGACAAAGATAGTCAAAATCCCAGCCATGTACTCAAAATACCAAGTAGCTACTTCAGCCTTGTTGAAGAGGTTTATTGACTTTGTTGACATTGCAGATCATATCGACAAAGACAATGATTGTGCTTGTAAGGAGGTGCAAGCCAACAACATTGATATTAAGGATAGTAGAGATACAATGGATGATGATTGTCGCTTGGGCATAGAATATTACCATGGATTGAGAACCTAAGCAGTAGAAACCTCTTAAAGAATTAGATTTCCTAGATTCAGGAAAGTCAACAAGTGAAGGAGATCCTGAGATAGTACAATCGAAGTCTTATCCTTGAATTTCCACCTACTATGGAAAGTTGCAAGGGATGGATGGCATGGAAAAAAACATCAATGGTCACATATGGACTAAATTATGGACCACGAATATACATATCCATGTACTATGAGGTTAGCTACTATATGGGAGCTTTGGACTGCCAAGAACAATTATCCTTTCTACATCAATAATAAGTAATAAATACAACATTTATTTCTTTAAAGGCTATTTACCAAGGAGGGTGGCATTGGGCATGGAGGCTATGGAGGGAGGCAAAGAGATTATGCAAAAAATTGCACCTTGCATTGCCACCTATCCATATGTGCTTTATTATGTGATTCCACATTATCAAAACAATGACATACATAATGGTTTACATAGGTGAGCACCTTCATCAGGTCCAACTAGGTACCTTTTAAAGGTGATGATAGAGAAAACCAAAAGCTTGGTGTTGAGCATGTTACTGGTGGATAGCAAAAAAGGCCAATGCAGAGTTCAAATGAGCATAGCCATGAAATACTCATGAAGTCCATGTTGTCTCCAATAGGATGCTTTGAAAATAGTAGAAGTGTTGGGGATGTAGAGCTCCACAAGTTGTTAGAAGATCTCATTCCTCTTATTGAGAATCAAATGTAATTTGTGCTCCGACAATGTAACATTAATGATATGCCTCCCACCCATCTACTAGTGGGAGCTTTTGATTTGTTATAGGTTTAGAAACATTGATTCCCAAGACAAGGAGACTAGAAGGACACTTGGAGAAGGGTACAACAACCTACTACTACTAAATAAAAGATCCATGTACTCCTTTCATGGCAGTAAATTTCCTAGGTAGGGCAAAATATAATGAAAAGTGCTTTGTTTTCAAGATGTCCACGAAGGGGCCAGTGTCAAAGCTCAATGTTATGAACTACATGAGAGCAAGGTGGGAATGGAAATATTTGTCTCTCTTGGGTTCAATTTGATCCCACTCATCGAGTCATCAGGTAGATTGCAATGGTATGTCACATGTATGATTCAAGGTAAGTCTAATTTCCATTTTGTTCCATGTTCATTTTTGCAATGCAATGACCATTGGATGAATGTTTGTTTGATTTCATGTGCATTCCAAATTCCAATGTCCAATAATTGATGAAAATAGCATCATACGAGAGGAAGATATGGCAAGCCAAGGTTTGGTTTTGTGAGATGCTCAATGCAATGATGACATAGTTAGGCCTCCCAATCATCAATTCCATGGATTCATGGTAGATGAGGCTCAAGAAAATTAGAATGTAGTAAGGAATGTGCTTAATGGGGTCCATGTGGTATGGGAACACACTTGTCTTTGAACTGGCAGCAAGAACTTGCAGCAAAGTTTGAGGAGGCTCGTGCAAAAGTTTATGAAGGATCAACAATGCACATAGCATCTATTAATGTGTGAGAGATGGTAGTTAAGCACAACACAGCAAGAGATGGTTCAATGAAGCAAGGTCCTAAGGCAATGGTGGCATGATTGGGTAGTCATAAAAGGGGGTATTCCATCCATGGATATATGGCTTAGTTGGTGGGAAGTGCGCATTGCTTCATTGGAAAAATATAATGTCAGAGCAATATGATTAGTGTCCTCCTAAATCATGACCTAGTTTGAGAGTTGAGGTCACATTTCACATGAATTTGACATGAATCGTTTTGTCTTTTCAGGCCATTAAGAGTTGGAGTTGGAACAAAGTCCAATAACAAATAAACATGTCAACGGTAACCTTGTACGATGCTTGTGTGTCAAACATGGCAAAGGCCTTACTGCAAAGTGTAAAGCCTGATTTGGCACACAAATTCAAGACAAATCTTGCAGAGAGTCGTATGCATAGTATCTAGTCATCTAGAGAGGGATTTGAGTCAAAGATAACCTTGTATAATGCTTGTGTGAAACATGGCAAACATGTCAAAGGTAACCTTGTATGATGCTTGTGTGTCAAACATGGCAAATGCCTTACTGCAAAGTGCAAAACAACATGCATACATGCTCAGTAGAGGCATGTCAGGGAGAGAAACCCCATGCCCCCCCCAAGTTGCACAAATAGTACACGAAGTAGTGGTAGGGATGCCCATATTTAAAGAGGCAAGGGTTCTTCATGGAGATAATGAGATAGCCCATTGAGAAGTAAGGCTTTCACCATTGCAAGATGCACAAATGGTACATGAAGTAGTAGCAAGTTGGACAAATGTTACATGAAGCAGTGGCAAGTTGCACAAATGGTACACAAAGCAGTGGCTGGGATGCCCATGTTTGAGGAGGAAAGGGTGCTTCATATTTGAAGAGGAAAGGGTGCTTCATATTTGAAGAGGAAAGGGAACTTCATGGAGATAAGGAGATGACCAACTAGAGGAGAAGCAAGGCTTCCACCATTGCAAAGAGTTTCCACAAACCTAGGTAAATGATGCAGGCTAAGAGTGAAAGCCTGAAGTAAGACCCAAAAAATTTAGATTCACAAAAGAGGGAGAAATAAAAGTTGCAAATGAATAAGGTGAGGGAACCCAAGCAACACACCACAATCGGATAGCAAAGGCCTTGGAAAATAGAGAGGATGATCTTAGCATCATAGAGAAGATTGTTGACCATTCGATGTGGGAAATACAAAGAACATCACTAAATTCCAAGGTGAAGAGACTTGGGATCATAGATAAAAAGGGCAAGTGGTATATTGACCAAAGTGATCGAGGGTGGTGGCTCCATGTTTCTACTTAGAATAGTGTCACTCTAGCCCGGAGGAGACAAAATGTGATTTTGTGTTGTTGATGATTGGGAGCACACCTAGAATATCAATCAAAATGTATGTACCAACCAACACTAGAGTATTAATGTGTGAATGAATGTCACATCTTTAGATATACATCATTTGCAAAGATCTAGGCTCAAGCTTCAGAACATGAAATCATCATGGGTTGAGATTAGCTCTTTAGGTGTACCACATACCATAGTGTTTACTCTGACAACCTCAAGCATCCTTGGAGAATACAATCATAGTAGTGCCTAGACTAGTATTACTAGATCCACCAAATGGAGACATGGTCACTTGGAAGGAGGCAAACACGAGAATTACAAGTGCAAAGGAAATGGGTGCAAATTACATTGCTCAAAAGGACTATTGAGCCTACAAAACATTGTGTGTTTCAGATTGCCACAAGCGTGGAGGCATCTACAATGTGCACATTAGAGCTGAGTTGATGTGTAGCTACCTAGATTTCTAGAAAAGGGAGTTGGACAAAGAACAAAACCTAGCATGCAAGCATCTCTATTATGCATTCATGTGTGTTTTGGGGTTCCATAAGACCAAGGATATGCTCATTCACCAACCAACCCTTTGGGAACACAAGTTGTCTCAATACTTGATCGACCAAGAGTCGAGTACTCAAGAACACCTGTATTCTATCATAGACTCATGTGAAGAAATTCTTTATTTGAATCCACTGATCTTGTAAAAAATATATATATTTATTGTGAAGGGAAAAGGGGGATAAAAGTAGGAAGGACAAAATGGGGATAAGTTAGGGCCTCTTTGCCAAGGGTTTATAAGTAAAGACTCACAAAATCATTAATGATCTCATGGAGCTATGCTCAATTAATTTAGCAAGACTTAACCGTATAGCTAGGTGGCCTCAAATCGAAAATTATTCATGAACATATGGTCCTATTGCAAGAGTAATGTAAGGTCACATGGCCATCGCTATGTTTACAAAAATGTTGCTGAAGTGTGATGGCGAGGCACGTAGGGAGAGAGATAGAGACCTTTGCAAATTGCACTCTGTTTCTACAATGGCATCGACTTTAGAATCAAACAATGGCCCATGATGGGACCTCTTAACCTTGATTGTGCTATGCAATGAATATAGCTCTGTCAATTTTTGCAGTCAACATCCTTACTTCCACTTGTTAATGTTTTACTTTCACCTTCTCTTCCCTCTCCTAGTTTTCCAATTAAAGAAAAGGTCTTTCTCATACGATGTCATGGTTCATCTCTATGCTTGTACCCCTTGTGAGCTCCTTTTTGTTCAACAATCAACCACTTCAAAGATGTTGCCATAGCTTGCTCCTTTTTTAGATATTACTATGTGAAGAATCAGGCTTGGTACCTTAAGCCAAATCATTTGAATAAACATGTCATTGACTCCAAGTCTCCTACTCAATATAAGTGATGGGAAGTTAGGATAGCAAGAGCCCTAGAGAACTGGTGGAGGTCCACCCCCAACCCAAGAGGCTACTCAAGAACAACTTCCATGATGATGGAACTCTAGCATGCTACAAAGCATGGCTTATCTCATGGGTTTTGGTAGATATATAGCATCAACCATATGGAGACATATGCTCCCATCTGTTGTAAGTGGAGCCTGATGTTTTTTCAAAGATTGTTTTTTGGTCGTGCTTTGGACCTAGGCATGTTTATACCCATCCCATGAAGGGGGTTAGGGAGGGAAATGCCCCCCCTAGTATTGTCATGAGGGGTTCCAAGGGGGGCTAGTGACATGCCTTAGGACCCCCTTGGTGGGGGTTTGGGGACAATTCCCCAAAAGCCAAAAAGACATGAAATTTAGTGCATGAGTTCCTTATGAGTTGTGTGGTCAAAATTATAAGATAAGGGTGTGACTCACATAGTAGGAGAATAGTGGATATACTAGTTGTATCTTGTATCTTCTCACTTGCTGGATAAGAAAAGATGTGATACTGGCTATTTCTCAGTGGATGTAGCCCACACTGGTGAATCACATATATCAGTGTCTCTTTGTCTCTTCCATTCTATGCGCTTTCTATATTGTGTATTTTATGCATTCCGCTTGTTGAGATATCGAGCTCCACTCGTGCTCCACTCGTGATATGCCAAGGTGACCATTGTGCATTTATGTCACCGAGTTGTTAGCTGCAGATGCGATTGGTACACCGCCCATGAATAATAGCTGGATGATAGTTATCTTTATGTACTCTAGTTAGTGGCTCAGTTAGTATGCCACCTAGGTTAGCTAAGTTTGGTTTGAGACCCACATATAGGGTTCACCTACTCCTTTTGTACTTAGAGAGTTCTTTTGGCTTTCACAACTAAGAAGAGGAAAACTGTTTTCAGCCTCCACCTTTGTGTGTATTCCCCCAATGTATATGTGAGAAAGCTGCAAGTGAGACTCCTTACTTCTCTCCCACTCTCTTCACATGGTATCAGAGCTCGGTTCGTGGTAAGGAGCTCAAGAAAGCAAACCAAGTTCTCGGTGTCTTGGTAAGAGGATTAGTATTGCTTTCCTTTTTCGAGTTTGGGAGCAAATCTTTGCAGGTAGCATAGCAGAAAGTGCAAGAGTGCACTGTCTCAGATTGGGACGCCTTTCGCAGTGTGGCAAGAGGGAAGTCTACATAATGAACAGGACTCCCACTACAGAAATACATGGAATGATGCCAGAGGAGAGGTATATTGGTAGGAATCCAGATATTTCTCATTTGAAAGTTTTTGGTTGCATTGCCTATGTTCATGTGCGAGATGAGTTGAGATCCAAGTTGGATCCAAAAGCTGAGAAGTGCATCTTTATTGGTTATTCTCTACAGCAAAAAGGGTATAGATGCTATAACCCTTCTACTCGTAAGTTTACAGTAAGCAGATATGTTTTTGATGAGATGAGCAACTGGTATAAACCAGTAAATGTGATTGATGATGTAGATGCACAAAATGGCAATGCTGCACAGAATTCGCAGCAACAATCAAAAAATATTAGTGGACATGTAGTGTCCTCTAGCACTGGTTAACATACTTCACCATGGACAGGCAGATTGAGATAAGGAGAATCTCCTCAAAGCAATGCAGATAGTGGTATGCAAGTATCACAAAAAGGAAAAGAGAAAGTAGATCAGCCCATGTTTGATGTGAATGTAGGTCACTCTTATGTGGATGGTGAATCCAGTGGCTCAGAACAGAGCCTTGATGATGAGTTGGGTATTCCTTCTATTGTTACACCTAGAGTAAGGAAGATAAGGTATGCTTTGAGAGCACCTGGTAGTGAGCCTATTTTGCATAGGTCTACCAGAGTTAAGTATTCTGTGGATAGGCTAAAATATGATGGATTTATAGCCATTCACTATGCCTATATGGTCAAAGTGATACAAGAACCAGAACCCACTTCATTTGAGCAAGCCATAGGAAAAGAAAAATGGGAGAAAGCCATGGATGAAGAAATGGATGCCTTGGAAGCAAATGCTCCATGGGAATTGGTGCCTTTGCCTAAAGACAAGAATGCAATTGGCTGCTAGTGGGTTTATAATGTGAAGCACAATGCAGATGGTTCTGTGAATAGATACAAGGCAAGATTAGTTGTCAAGGGGTATGCACAGACATATGGCATTGATTATGAAGAAACATTTAGTCCGATTGCAAGGATGGCAACCATAAGAGCAGTCATTGCTATGGCTACATCAAAGGGATGGTCTTTACATCAGGTGGATGTAAAGAATGCTTTCTTACATGGTGATTTGCAAGAAGAGATCTATATGGAGCAGCCACCAGGTTATGTTCATGCTGTTCATCCTGAATTTGTTTGTAGGTTAAAGAAAGCCTTGTATGGCTTGAAGCAAGCACCCAGAGCATGGTATGACAAGATAGGACATTATCTTGTCACTATTGGCTTTCAGATTTCCAAGGCAGATTTCTCACTTTATGTGAGAAAGATAGAGAAAGGCATTATGCTGCTTGTTATTTATGTTGATGATTTGATCACATGTGATAGTGATGAAGATATCCTTCATGTGAGAATGCTATTGAGGCAAAAGTTTGAGATGAAGGATTTGGGAGAGCTGCGTTACTTCTTGGGCATTGAGGTGATTAGATCCACAAGTGGGATATGGCTCTTGCAGAGGTAGTATGGATTGGACATGCTATCCAAATATGGGATGACAGGCTATAACCCTATTTCAATTCCTTTGGAGCAGAATGTAAGTTGAGCGTAGATGCAGGTGAGTTTCTGGAAGACCCTACTATGTACAGATGCATAGTAGGAAGTTTGATTTATATGACTATTACCAGGCCATATTTGAGCTATGCTGTTGGGTTGGTAAGTCAGTTTATACAGGCTCCAAGGAAACTACATTTGGATGCAGCTAGATGCATACTGAGGTATGCGAAGTCCACATTGTAGTATGGACTATTTTATGAGACTGGGGTTCAGATATAGTTGCATGGATACACTGATGTTGATTGGGCTGGTAGTATTTCTGATAGACAATCTACCAGTGGATATGTGTTCTCTTTTGGGAGTGTTGTAGTCACTTGGAGCAGCAAGAAACAACCTACAGTTGCCTTGTTGAGCATAGAGGCTCAGTATAGGGGTGTAGCAATGGCTACATGTGAGGTAGCATGATTGCGTAAGCTACTTTATGATATGCATCAGTCTATAGATGGGCTAGTTGTCATTTATTGTGACAACATGAGCAGTATACACTTGGCAAATAAACCCAGTCTATCATGCTAGAACATTTGAGGTGCATTATCACTATGTGCGGTAGAAGGTTCTAGTAGGTTTTATTGATCTAGTTTATGTCAGCACACAGGATCGGGTAGCTGACATATTCACGAAGGCATTGGGCACAGAGAAGTTGAACAAGTTTAGAGACTTGCTTGGTGTACAGGAATTGGGATTGAGCTCGAGGGGGAGTGTTGAGATATCGAGCTCCACTCATGATATGCCAGGGTGACCATTGTGCATTTGTCACCGACTTGTTAGTTGCAGATGCGGTTGGTACACCACCCATGAATAATAGCTAGATGACAGCTATCTTTATGTACTCTAGTTAGTGGCTTAGTTAGTATGCCACCTAGGTTAGCTGAGTTTGGTTTGAGACCTACCTATAGGGTTTACCTATTCCTTTTGTACTTAGAGAGAGTTCTTTTGGCTTTCACAACTAACAAGAGGAAAACTATTTTCAGCCTCCACCTTTGTGTGTATTCCCCCATTATGTATGTGAAAAAGCTGCAAGTGAGACTCCTACTTCTCTCCCACTCTCTTCACATCGCTTCTCACATTGTTGCTCTGTTATCATGTCAATCCTAACAATGGGTATCAGAGTGTTTAGTTAAAAATCAATAAGTTCCATGGCAAGAACTACCAGCATATTGGAAGATGTAGATTAAGGATTATCAGTACTAGAAGGACCTTTTCTTACTATTAGGTGGGATCACAAAGAAGCTTGCGAGTATGTCAACAACTGAAGATTGGGAGGTTCTTGACAGAAAGGTGCTAGGAATGATACAACTGTGTTTGGGAATGTTAGTGGCTTTCAATGTTCTTAAATAGAAGATAACAAAGGACTTGATGAGCACATTGTATACATTGTATAAAAAACCATCAGCTTCTAATAAGGTATTTCTTATGAAGCATATATTCAATCTAAAGATGTTAGAAGGTGGGTCTATAGCTGATCACTTGAATCAGTTTAATATGATTACAAGACAACTAAGGTCTATAGGAGTGAAATTTGATGATGAGGTTAAAGCTCTCTTGATTTTGTGCTTATTGCCAAAAACTTGGGATAGCTTGCTCATGGCTGTGAGTAACTCTGTTTCTAGGTCAAACAATTTAAAGTTTGATGATGTTATTAATATTCTACTTAGCGAGGAAATATGATGGAAAAGAATAGGTGAAACATCAGGTAATGCTTTGATTCTTGAGAATAAGGGAAGAAAAAGGGAGAGAGGAAAGGGCCTAGGACACTAGTACAAGTCAAGAAGAAGCAAATCCAAATCTAGAGGGAACCTAGAGTGCTAGCATTATGAGAAGAAATGACACTTGAAGAAATATTGTTGGTCAGGAAAGAAAAAGGAAGGAGATGGACAACAAGAGGATATGGAGGGAGAAAATGTAGCAGGTATTGTGTTGCAAGATGCCTTAATTCTTTCATTGGATACTATCACTTATGCATGGGTAGTGGACTCAGGGGCTTCATTTCATGCTACACCTCATAGAAAATATTTTCAAGACTATGTTCAAGCTGATTTTGGAGTTGTTCATTGTTGGCTGATGATGAAGCGTTGAAGGTTGTTGGAAAGGGCAAGGTGTTGATAAAATTTCAAAATGGAAACCAATGGGTATTGAAGGAGGTAAGGCATGTTCTTGATTTAAAAAGAAACTTAATTTCAGTAGGACAATTGGATGACGAAGGCTACACAACCACATTTGTAGGAAATTTATGGAAGGTCACAAAAGGGTTAATGATCATAGCAAAAGGATCCAAGGTAGGTACATTGCATTTATGTACTAGTAATGCTTACTTTTGTATTGCTTTAGCTTCTACAAGAGCAGATACAGCTCTTTGATATCATAGGCTTGGACACATGAGTGAGAAGGGGATGCAAATTCTTTATTAAAAAAAGCTGCTACCAGGTTTGAAGCAGGTTGATTCGGATTTTTATCACAGCTATGTTTTTGGAAAACAGATGAGAGGCAGATTTCTTAGAGGTGGGAAAGAAAACAAGAGAGAAAAGTTACAGCTTGTGCATACAGATGTATGGGGTCCTACTGATGTATCATCTCTCAGTGGTTCTCACTATTATGTTACTTTTATTGACTATGCAACTAGAAAAACTTGGATGTATTGCATTAAAAAAAAACCTAATGTCTTTGAAACTTTGAAAAAATGATAACTTTGGCTGAGAATGAGGTAGAAAAGAAGTTGAAGGCTCTCAAATATGATAATGGAGGTGAATATTGCAGCAAAGAGTTTGATAGTTACTACTCATATAATGGAGTTTGTAGTCAGAAGACAACTCCAAGAACGCCATAAGAAAATCCTATGTCAGTAGCAGAGAGGATGCACAAAACAATCATGGAGCATGCAAGGACCATGAGACTACATGTAGGACTACCCTTAACAGCTTTGGGCTGAAGCAGTGAATACAACTGTTTACTTAATAAATGGGTCGCCTTCAAGTTTCTTAAATGGTGGAATTCCAAAAGAGGCCTTGATAGGTAAAAATGTTAACTATTCTTTTCTGAAGGTTTTTTGTTATGAAGCATTTGTCCATGTTGATAAGGAATTGAGAACAAAGCTTGAGGCAAAATGCAAGAAGTGCATCTTTATTGGATATGGAGGTAGTGAGTTTGGTTATCGTCTATGGGATTATGAAATTAACAAAATCATTAGGAGCAGAGATGTTATATTAAATGAGAATGTTATGTATAAAGTTCACTTACAAAAAAGGTAGAAAGAAAATGTAGACATAGAATACACAACTCTTGATGAAATCATAGGAGATGAAGTTCCCAAGGTTGCAAAAAATGAGAATGAGTAGCAACAGTAGTAGCAAGAACCTCAAATTCCTCGAGATACACTTAGAAGGAAAGAGGAAATGAACTCTTTACTACAAAACCAAACTTGGAATTTGGTTCGCTTGCCTAAGGTTAAAACAACATTGTGGAATAAATGAGTTTATAGGGTAAAGGAAGAAGATGGACGAAAAAGGAGGTACAAGACAAGGCTTGTTTTGTAAAGGGGTTTGCACATAAGAAAGGTATATAATTTGATGAAATATTCTCTCCTATTGTTAAAATTACTTCAATAAGAACTATTTTGAGTCTTGTGGCTATAGAAGACTTGCATCTTGAACAATTAGATGTGAAGACAACTTTTCTTCATGGGGATCTAGAGGAAGAGATTTACATGCAGGAGCCACAGGGATATGAGGTCAAAGGAAAGGAGGAATTGGTATGCAGGTTGAAGAAAAGTGTGTATAGTTTAAAGCAAGCTCCAAGGTAGTGGTATTTGAAGTTTTGATAGGTTCATGGTAGAACAAGGCTTTAGTAGATGTCATTCACACCACTGTGTTTGTTCTTAGAAACTATACGTCATCTTGTTATTGTATGGTTATGACATGCTTATTGTAGGCTCTAGCATGTAGGATATAAATGTGCTCAAGAGGAAGTTGGCAAATACTTTTACAATGAAGGATTTTGGTGCTACTTTTGAGAGGTATGACTACTCATGCATTATGTTTGAAAGGTTCAAACATTTTGCTACAAGGCCCATGTTGATTTAGATATGGAGGTGATAAAGATGGAAAGAGGAGCACCACTGGGTATGTTTGTACTATAGGTGGAACAACAATAAGTTCAACAGTTTCAAAGTTGCAAAAGGTTGTTGCACTTCTATAATAGAAGTAGAATATGTTGTAGTTGTAGACCGATGCTTTGGTTGCAAAGGTCTATGGAGGAACTTGGAAAGAAGTAACAAAGGTATAGCTTGTATAGTGATAGCCACAGTGCCATTCATCTTGCAAAGAATCCATCTGCCCCTTGGGGGCTTTTTTTTGTTTTTGTTTTTTGGGGGGATGCATCCCCCATCACATACTAGTGTCTAATCACATTCTACCATGATTATTGACTAATTACATACTAGTGACTAATAACATTCTACTATGATTATTTGCCATCACAATCAATTACATTATGTACATACATCAGATATGGAAGTAGATAATACATTGCAAGATTCCACTTGAAAATGAGAGCTAAAAGTTGAAAATCTACAAGAAAAATAGTTTCCAAAGGATTCTATTACAAAAAATATTTACAACCATCTTTGCACAAAATTGCTTTTGATAACCAAAATTGGTGTCCATAGTGAATACAACAAAAAATCTAATCTATGGCCTAAGTTGTGGGTCTTCTCTGATCCGCCTTATCGGCTGCATGTCTTTTTCCATGATCATAACACTCTTGGCATGGATTGCACACAAGTTTGTGTCCTCAAGAAGGGTTAGGATCGCCACTTCTGCTCTTCTTGTATGGTGGCTAGTGCGATTGATTGAATACAATAGTCATTCCTGTAGAGCTGCACAATCTCTTTCACCAATCGAGCAAACAGAGCTCTTGGGATTAGAAGGTTCACGCTACTTTGATACTTTCTTATCTCTTGAAGCGCCTTCCTTCTAGGCTTTCTACGGTGTCTTCTAGGGACTCCACCTCCACCTCCACCTCCACCTCCACCTCACCTATTGTGAGCTTTGCCTTTTCCTTTTGCTGTGCGATGCAATTCTGGCAAAGATTTTCCACCTTGTCTAGGATGTGGAAAGTCTTGAGTAGCATTGTGCCATGCAGGTTATTGTTGTTGGCTCTCCATTTGTGCCCTTTGTTGTTGAGCCAATTTAATCCGCATTTGCTTGGCATCTTCTTGTCCTCTAGCCCATTCTTCCAATCTGCATCTTTTGCGCTCATGTACTTTTGGTTTGCTTTCTAGCTCTTGAGGTGCCTCGGGCTGACTCTAAGGATTGGATTGCTCCCCATGATCTTCTTCATCATTTTTTGTTTGCTCATTGGTATCTATCCTCTCCTCCTACCTCCTGTTTCTTCTCTCTTCGATCATTGCATTGTATACATCAGGAGGGATTGGGATCTTTGTTCTGGAATCAACCGGTCTTCCAGTCTGCTTTGTTCTTGCTATGTCGGTGATGGTGGGGCTATGGGAAATGTGACGGTAGGAAGGAATATACTAGTATGAGAGAGTACTGGTGGTACTCAGAAAATGAAGGTATTTGCATATATATATATATATATATATATATATATATAGGAGTATATCTATTTTGTGCATCATTATTAGTTAGCCCCCCCCCCCCCCCTTCCCCCTTTACCCCCCCTCAACCCCTCCCCCTTTACCCCCCCTTCCCCCACAAAATTTTAGTGTACCAAGTGCATTGTAAAGAAGGGATATTTATCAAAAAAATTAATTAGTTCATTAAAACATTGGGTTTTCTCATTCAACTTTAGGAAAAAATTACGCAAAGAGGAGGGGTGTTTGTTTTGGGGGAAAAAAACTTATTTGAGGGGTTTTTGAAATTCCCCTTGAACTCTCGTGAGGTCGCTCCTCCAACCTTTTCCCATCACCCACCCTTGTTGGGTCCACAAGTACAGAATTCAACGCTTGTTGTTTAAAAAAAAAAGAGCCAATTAATCAAATGTCAACAAGAAATATCGAAGTGCGATTTTAATTAACATCAAAGTACACTTGTTTTAGCGATCCAATGCTTTCCAACATAACTTCTGGTTGCTATCCAACTTCTATGTTTTTGGGAAGCTTGCAAAGATATCCATGAATTCCTTCTTTTACTTGTTTGAGCTCATAGAACTACTTGGGCTAACTCTAGTTGCAAAGCTTTATTCCTTGCATAGGAGGACCCGACTATACCACGATAGAACCACTCGAACATCTCATGAAGAGCATTAGTTCCATTAATCCCCCTCCATGTTGCATACTCTTGAAATAAGCACCTCGAGCTCTATAATGAGACTTTTCTATCCCTTGCGCACTCCAAGCATTCAAGGAACCATATTGGCAAAGAAACCATGGATCATGAGCATAAAGAATGTGATGGATACACAGAAAGAACACATGAGGTAAACAAGAATAAATTGATTGCAATTATAATTTTGAAAATAGCAAAGACCAAACACACCATGTAGTGAGTAATGTGTGATTCACCCCATCCATCTACCATGGCTTCAATGAACTCTTTCATGATGACTTTATATAGTTGCACATCACCATCGTCTATGGAAGGCTTCCTCAAGATCTTTACTAGATTATCCAATTCTTTCCAAACATGTATTCTCAAGGTTCTGACAAGAGGATTAGCTTCCAATTTAATGGTGCAATCACATACCTTTTTCCAACAATTCCAATGTAGACTTAATCGATGTTTTTCATGATTGGACAAAAACCTTCATGCCTTAGAGCCTCCCATGGACACTTTGTTTGGAAGATTTCTTGATTTTCTTGACAATTGTGCATCTTTGATCAGCTTTACATTCCCCCAATGTAGACCCATGCTTGAGAGTAAAGCTTCAACCCTTGCTATACATGATGCTACTTTCTCCTCCGGTTTCATGTTCCATGCATATACAATGTGCAAGTAAAGCAATTTATCAATGAGCCGCATCTCCGCATGTAACACACAGAAATGCACTCTTTGTAATGGAATGTTTAAAATTGGATCCCAATTTTTATTGTTTTGATCTTTATTGGGTGCAGCATCCTGATTGCAGCTCATTACTCCATTGCTCCAATACATCCGTTTGTTAGCCTCATCATGTGTGATGTCATTCATTACATTTTTAGCATTCCCAAAGTCTTTTCCTCTTTTTATTTGCTCTTTTCCTCTATGTATTCCTATGTTACTGCCTCGAGGATGGTGTGAGTGCATACAATAAAGACACGGATATGTCACATTTGCACTCAATTCTGTTTCAAACATACACTTCAATGTCTTAAGATCTCCTGTGATATCCCATTCAACTTTAAATGATATGAACCCTTCAACTTGAAGCAACTCTCCTTTTGTTTGTGCATCTATGACACTTGGAATAGGAGATCTATCAAATACCCATTTCAAGAATGAGTGTGTCTCTTTAGGAAGTTCAAACGCGACAAGCCACCAAATGTGCTTTTTCGATTACACACTAAAATCTTCCCTAATTTCCTTATCTTTGGCATGTCCGAGGGCTTTATTCATCAAAGTAATACTAACCCTCTCCAACTTGTGGCCTTTTACAACCTCACACTCATCCAATTTGATAACAAATACTAATTTCCTTCACAATCTGAAAGATTAAAAGATTTACATGATTAGAAAAGATTTCAATACAAATTCCAGCTCTCTAAACAATATAATTTTAAGCTACCCCATGCTTTCATGTTGTAGAACTCCACCATTGCAACTTGGACCCTACGTACATCCAAAAAAACATTATTATGCTCTGTGTACTCAAAGGTCCTTGGTCCTTGCTTGCCCCTTTGGTAGTTGGTCCTCCTTTCTTTTTGCTATGTTGGACATTTGTCTTGTTTATGCCTTCCAACATCATGCTTTCTGAGATGTGTATAAATCCACCCAACAGATCTTGAACAACAGAATTTGTTTCTTTCCTTGCATTTCTAATGTATATTGGTCTCGGAAATAGAGGATTCTTAATGCCTTGACCTCGAAATGTATATACAAAGACATTATACACAGCTAAGTACCCTTGTCGACTAAGGCCAACATCATCACATACATGGACACCTTCTGATGGATCTACAAGATTCTCTAAATTAGTCACAACCTCTTGTAATATTGCATGTCACAATGCATGCTGACGAGGGTCCCTAAGAATATAATTGAATTCTTTCTTCTTAACTACACTCTTTACGGCACAAAGTTTGTCAGAGGAATTTCTTCCAATAACCTCCTCCATAAGATTTCTGCAGAAATCATGATAACATTAGAAAAATAAATGACTCATTCGTAAGTAATGCTTCATAATTACAAAATAGTCCAAATATACATACCTTGTAGCTTTCACCCTGCACTTCCTTGCTCCCACCATATGCTAAGCTCTCCATTGGTTGCATGGGCTTGATCCTATGCTTGTAACCTAGAGGGGTTCTTTTTATCCTTTTAAATCTCCTAGTCAATGTAGCAAGCTCTTGTTGGATACACTAAGCCTTTTTCAACAATTTGTTCTTCTCATCTATTAATCTTGTGATTGTCTCTTGTGACCTCTCTTTTGTAATTTTTGAGTGAGCAAGTTTTTTTTGTTCTTGGGTTAGTTGTTCTTGGAGGTTATGCACAGTATCTCTAAGTATCTTTATCTCTCCTTCTATTCTCAACAAGTGAACCTTCACAAAGTGTGCTTCAGCATTGGAATGGCCGATGCGTTTACAATATCCTAGTAAGCCTTGAAGACCATCGCCTACGTATTGAATCAAACTCGTCACATTTTCAAACAAAGGTGGAGCACCTGTCAAAGGATCCAATGGATAGAGTCTACCAACACTCCATAAGTCGACATGCTTTGTTCCTTGTTGTCGTAATTAATCTAGTCTATCTTTTCCGGCAACCTTGTGGCCATAACATTGACAAGTTATGGCATACTCTGGTGCAACTTCGATGTGCAAGGTGCTTTTTCGTGGCTTTTTGGTGCGATCTTCCAATGGAGCCATGAGAGGGATTTAGAAATAAGGCCTTGGATTAGTTCAAAGAATAGAATAGCATCAATGGAAACAAGTTTGGGACAATGGAAAAATATAATAGGATCAATGGAAGCAAGTTTGGGACAAAATGATGAGAAGAAATTGGATTGGGGTGTTGCAAAGTGCTTACGATAGGAGTATGAATGTGGGATTGGAAGATGATTACGATGAGGAGGAGTAGGATTTAGATGTTGAAAAGTGATTTGGGTGCATAGGCATGGTTTGGGGGAAAGTTTTGAAGAGTTTTGGGCACTTTTGAAAAATTTCTAAATTTTGGGCTAGGGTGTACCCATGAGAAACTTTATGGGAATGTGGACCACCTAAAGGTTGTAAAGAGAGTTAACTTTTTGAGAGTGGGGGGGCCCTCCAACTGGGAGAGGGAGGTGCACTTTTGGGGACCACCAAGGACCTAGGGAGATGTACTTTTTTGTCCCCATATGGGGTGATGGGACCCTTTGTAGGCCTTATTAGTTCTTAATCCATTTTGCTAATCCACTCCTTATGAGGTCCTTTTTGAGTCCAAAATTCCCCTAATGCTCAAAAAACGTTCCCATCACACAATTTCTTTTGGCTTGGCAAATGAAATACGTCTAAGAATGCCATGCCAAAGCATCCTAGTTAGCACGATGGAATCTGCATTGGATCTACAATTGTACAACATAAGCTTGAATGCTAAATTCATTAAAAACCACCCAAATAACACTGATTTGATTACTAGCTCTCCCACGCCTTGATTTTTGAAATGCTACAATTAGAAGCGATTGCTTACATCAATGATGAGAGGTTGCCATTAGGGAATTCAAACCATCCATTAGCAAGTTTAAATGGTGAGAGCGATGAGTAACATGGCATTTCTTATGTGCTTTGACATTGCGGGGGCTCCATTGACTTGGTCTATCAGTTCGTCAGAAGATTGCAAGAAACTATGTAGGATTCATTTGCTATTCTGCTGTGTGATGCCATTCAATAGAGCAGATATTGGATTCGCCAATACTACAAGCACACCAAAGCAATGCCTTACTGTTTGACCAGTTGCATACTCCAGCCACGATCATGCCTCTTTTGCATAACCAAAAAAAGCAAGCATACAACATTTGGACACAAGTTGAAATGATCGTGTGTTCAAGCTGTGTAATGTCTTCTCATGCATGTTGTTGCTGGCTAAATCCATTTGTTTGAATTGCCAACTAAACTCTGTTTGTAATCTTGAAAGTTCTTGCAAGACTTATGTGTTGAAATTTATCTGTTTATTTTGTAGTTTTGAAATGAAGTAGATGTTTGTTGGGTTACAGACCCTTGACATTGCTGTGTATACTAGGTTGTGTGTCCGTATTCTTATTGGGTCAAGTGCGAGGGACTCTAATGTCAAACGCTTTGATCGGTTAATTATTCTTCCAGTTGCAGGCTAGATAAAAAATTGTTTCCAGGTAATTGTGTTCAGCTGGTTGTTTCCAATCTGCACCTCACATGCAACGTGCAGTATCGGCATCCATGATGATGGCCTATCATCATTGTTTAGTTTTTTGTATTCATAACGTGCTCTTTGACTTGATTCTTTTTCATTTAATTCTATCCAAACAATAGATGGTTTGCATGATGTCCGAGTCCCTAAAAATACCATCAGCACAGCACCATCATTGATATCAAGGTTTCTTGAGCATATTTCTATGATCATTCCCGGTTTTAGTCACAGGTGGCTATGCAGTCCCACTATTTTCCTGGGGTCATCTAGAATAGTTATGGTCTTGTTGCAAGTCATGTGCCTGACATCTGTCGCATCAATACTATGCAATGTGTCATCCAGGCTTTCAAAGACTGCTAAATTGTGTTTGTCCTTCCCATTGTTAGTGTAAAGCAAAGTGTGGGATGTCATGATTTTGTGTAGGGATTCGAAAGTGACATTCGTTCAAATTCTGGATGTCCTCCTCCGTTTGTGTTCCAGTTCTCATTTTTTTGAGTATTTGCTGTGCAAGAAGGTGGAATTCTCTTGACGCATTGGTTGTACCAATTCATAGTATTTGACATGTGTTCTCCAAATGATCCCAACATTGGTGTGTTTGTTGGTTGATCAGCAAAAATCCAAGTGTCTTTTATTGGGCTTGCTTGGCAGAGGTCACCACAAAGTAGGACATCCAGTCCACCGAAGGGTTTCCCATGGTTGTGTTTTATCTCTCTCATTTGCATGTCTATTGCTGCCAGAAATGTGTTTATTCCAACCAAGGATATCTCATCTATTAAGATTGCCTCGATGTCTTTGTACTGTGCACCCAATACTTGTAGCTTCTCAGCTGAAAGACCTATGTACGAACTTGTCAACAAAGGTAGATGCAGAGCTGCATGTATTGTGCTTCCATTGATTGCTCTTGCCGCTTTGCCAGTGTAGGACAGTAGAAGGATTTTTGGCAAGTCAACATCTGAGGTGGATTTGTGGGAGTGGTGATGACGTAATGCATCCGCTATCACTGTAGCAATGAATGTTATTCCTACCCCTTCATTGCTCGATAAGAAAAGATGAACTTGTGTGATGTCATCCAGAATGAATCATTGCCCGAGGTTCATTTTTCTCAGTTGCTCGTAGTACATGTTGTTCGCTAAAGCTATCTGTTTGCAATGATGAAGCATGCTGTTTTCTTTTGTCTTCTTGGAAGAGTCCATGTCAAGGCCAAAGTCATATTTGTCACAAGATTTTTTTTTGTTTGGTTTATGTTTGTGCATCTGGAGGAGGCACTGTCTGTGGCTTCTAATTTTGCTAGAATAGTAGTAAACTTGTTCAACAATGCCCGATGAGAATCAATAAGTTCCTTACTGTGTTTGTACATGTCTTTCTAAGTTTGGAAAGTGTTGTTTAACGCGTGCTCAGTATTTGCAAATGATAAGTACATTAGGCAAAGTTCCCTGTGGTGGTTTTCAGGTTCTTTCTCCTTGTTATAATTATTGAAGCATATGACTTCCTCTCTCTTTTTCTTTTCTTGGTGCTTTCTTTTGTAGCTGTGTAATTGCTTGCATATATAGCCAAGCATACATCGTGCAAGCTTGCTCCCCTAGGTATATTTTTTGATGATGTCTTTGAAGAAGATGTCAGGGTGTAGCATCTCCAGTTGAGCTCGATGCTTTAGCAGGAGTGTCCTGTCCTCAATTAGGTTTGTATTTATGTAAATGAACTCTCTTGTAGAAGTATTTAGTGGAAGTGAAAGGCATAGGCAGACAACTTGTTGAGCACTGATATGTTGCGTGTTAAGTATTGTGTTGTCGACTTTGCAAACGTGCTCATCTACAGGAATGTTTTCTTTGATGCTTTGGCCCATTGCTGATTTCATAGCCTCGCTTACCTCTTTATCGATTTTTGTCATTTAGGACGTGTAGTATGATGGTGCTCCATGAGGGTTCAAAATGAATTTGACATTAATGTTTGCTCCCCAGAGGTTAGTCACCATGGAGTTGAAATTATTCATGAAAATATCCTTTGGGTGTCTTCTAATGAAGACTTTGGCTTGGGAAATACTGCTCCTGATATAGTGAGTTTGTAATTTGCTTTAGACATCACTATTGTTTCAAGGAACACATCGAATGTGAGCACAGTGGCTATTATGTCTTACAAAGATTACTTCACTTTGATGTAGTTTTGTTTGTGCAACATCTTGTTCATCTCACTGAGCAATGGCGTAAGAATGTTTGTTCGCCACATAGGCGGTCATGAAAAACCAAATCTGCATTTCCTTGTTTTCTTCTTGCAAGTCTACTTGTGCTTATGGGTCTGCAAGTCTTCTGGTCCATGTCAAGGTTGTCACTATTTATTGTGATGTACTTGTTGATGACTTTGTTCTACACTATTGTCACTACAATTGTTATAATTGGGTGCACCGTCTACCCATATTAACCCATTCATGTTGGCTACCCCTGTTTTGGAACTCTGTCACAAAGAAAAAATCCAATATTGGGCCCAAAATGCTTTTGTCCACACGTCGCAAAGCTCTTCATTGGTGTCTACGGGGAAGCTCTTATTTCTCAAGTCTTTAAGGCATTGTACTAGTGGCTACCAGTGTTTCTCGGCTGCAAACAAAGTGACAAAGAAAGTTAGTGGGCCGAGCTGTTGTACCATGGCAAAAAGATTGTGCTTGAGCCGTAGTTTGTAGTCGATAGATGTCCTTAGGTAGACAAAGTTGCGGAAACCTATTCTCGATTATAACAATCTCTCGATGTTTGTGACCAAAACAACAGTTCTTTCATTATCTTGAAGAACAGGTTCTTGATTGACATTGCAAAAAGGTGATCCTCATTATGCAATTCCCATTTAACTATGTCTTGGTAGCTTGTTCTTACAGGTCCACTGTACCCACATGGATACCCAAAAAAAAGCATTAGAAAAGCTAGCTCTTCACAGTGTTCGTCTTTGAAGAGACTCAGTGGGGTGAAGACCTTTGAAGGTGCTATGATTATAGGGCTGTTTTCAAAATCAATTACTTGCTGGGCTATGTAAATGCCATGGACGAGCGTGTTCGTTGGATCAGCTGTGTGTCTTAGGCTTTCACAGGCTTCAGCATCCACTTGGCTGGGGATCGTCTTCATCATGTTGGAGAGTGCGAATGTGTGCGAGCCACACTTGGTTTATTTTCACATTATTTTGTCCATAAAGGGCATCTGTAGCAACTCCTATAGTGCACGCATTGTAAAGGTAGGATGCACCAAATTGCTGATGTAGTTGTGTCTATATCGCAAACGTTGCTTAATTACGACAGTGACCATTGCACTATCAGTAATAAAGCAGGGAAGGACTTGCTGCACCCTGTCAACATCTGTGAAAACATTAACCACACTACCATGCAGCCCTCGTACGTGAGTTGTTTGATTTGTGCAAAAGGTATTCTAATTGAAACAAGCCTTTCTTTGACTTTTTTTGAGAGTTGCAGTGTTCTTTTGTCCCTCGACCATTTGCATGTTGTCTTTCGAGAATTTTGGCTTCTTGTTTCACCGAAGCTGGCCATAGCACAACGTGCAAACTAGCTTGTTTGACTTTGCCACTGCACTCCATCTTCCCTCGATCAATTCCTCTCCTGATAGTTTAATGTCTGTCAATATCAGTTTTGACTTAATAGTTAGGCAACCACAACAAGTACAAGAAAAACTTGGTGTGTTGTTTACTTTTTGATGGTATGCTTGATGGGCTTTCATAGTGACCCTTTTACGCTTTGCATGAATGGTTCCATCGATGGTAGGGAGTACTGGTTGCCCTTTGGAGTTGTTCTTTTCTTGTTGGTTGCCTTTTTGGATGGATCCGAGGTCAACATTTGGCATGGCTTCTTGGTTTGGCTTATAAATTGTAGCTCTCAGTTTGTAGATTTTATTGCATGTAGCCATGGAGTTGTGAGCGGTTCCCTTATGGCCTTCCTTAAAGGCTCTCGCTATCTCCTTTGCTGGTACATCTATATTGTGTTGCAGAAGATGCATCACGACATATTGGCCTTTGGGAGCATCCTTGCAGCAACCATCTTGTGCTTGCAAGAAACACACATGCAAATAACTCCCGCCCAGGATTTGCCATTTTTTAACAAATAATCAACATCGAAAGGGCTAGGGCTAGCAACCTTTTACCGGAACGAGCTATTGTTGATGATCAAGCAAAACGAGAGATTCGAAGAAGAGTGTGAATGCCTGCTTATGGGCACCAATTAATTTTCGAGAGCACAACCATACACGGGTCCACTATTACTCGAAAGAGGAGCGCTCGACATATGGCACAAATTACATTTACTGGTCCGACCATTCGCTAATCTATATAACATTACAACTATATAAAAAAAAGAAAAAAAAATCCTCAACACAAACAAATGTTCTCGTTAGCAAAAGAAAAGTTATGTCCTTTGAAGGATTTGTTGCCTCTTTATCGATTCAACAAAGCATGGCACGCCCATTGAAGAAACTTCAACTTGTTTTTTTTGGTGAAAATGCATTTGCATTTTCATACACATACTCACATAAGCACACATAACGCTCATACATACGTTCATTTGTATGGCTGCATGCATGACGCACGTTCATGCGTACATATGTACTATGTGCATATGTGTATGTATACGTGTGTTTTATATATGTATATGTCATGTATTTAACTTGTTCAAAAGATATGTAAGAAATGCTTTAGAAGCAAGACGAGGAAACGTGGCCTGCATGCACTTGACAAGTGTTGTGGTGCTCGATCCTTGTTGCTTGTCCCATCTTGTTTGTGCAAAAGCTTTCTTGTTGTAGCTCTTCTGCTTTCCAAATCCGCCCATTATGCTCCTCGGGGCGTTTTCTGGACCATGGATCGGTTCTCTCCTAGCATGGTCTGTTGCTGCCATCCTCTTGATGTCCCTTCCGGTTTCGTTCGTTATGAGTAGAGTCCTACGCAGAGGCCAGCAGATTTTCGACGGGCCCATCCCCGTGAGGGGGAGTGTCGTGCTTGTTACCGGTGCTTCTTCGGGCATTGGACGGGTTTGTCTTCTAATAGTCTTCACTTCCAAGTTATCGCCGCTGCAAAATTACTGGTCCAGTTGGGCCTGATGACAATTATAGTGAAATCTCAAATAAATCTTGCATTCACAGTACGATGGATATTGAGCTTTTACAATATTAATTAACATGCAGAGTATGATTGATATCGAGCTTCAGGTGTGTGAGTCCTTTATGCATGTTTCCAAAGGGCTCGTAACAAGAATTCCACTTGACACCATCTACTATGCATTCTCATGTAAATTTTAATAGTTTGCAATACACTCTTTCCTACTGTTCAGAGACCGTGGTTTCAGTCAAAGCACGACTGATCATATTAAAGCGATGGAATTACTTATAGGAGAAAATATGAAGAACAAACGCATCCACCGTCCTTCGATATCTTTAACTAAATTGTTGTCATATCAGTGTATAGCGCTGGAGTACTCTAGACGTGCAGCGAGGTTGGTGCTTTGTGCCAGACGGGAAGACCGTTTAAGACAGGTGGCGAATGAGTGCAAGGAATGCGGGGCCAAGGAGGTTGCAATCTGTTCTGCCAATGTCATGAAGGAGGAAGACTGCAGACGAATGATCAACTTTACCATCACCACCTTTGGCCGGTGTAATCAATCTGATTCAATTCTCACATTCCCCTGATCTGTGTATAGGAAATAGAGATTCGCAAAAAGGCCTTTAGGCAATCTAAAGTCGTATTATGTTGGCAGTGGACATTCTGGTGAATAATGCAGGCACAACCAAAAACAAATTGTTCGAAGAGTACGATGACCCAGCCGAGTTCAGATATGTAGTGGTATGTATTCTTTGGAATTTTCTCATTACAGAGGATTCAAGAATCAACATTTCTGCAAGTGTCTTAAAGGAAATCGTAAATAACGCAATGTAGTGATTTCTTCCAGGATGTGGATTTTTGGGGCAACATATACACGACGAAGTATGCACTAGAGCACCTTAGGCGCTCAAGGGGACAAATAGTCGTCAATTGTTCGGTGGCAGCGTTTATCCCGTACCCTTATCTAACGTTTTACACGGTAAATTCTTTACCTCATGCAGCCCCTCCCGTAGGAAAGCTTCACGTTGGCACTACAGCAAAATTGTGCTTGTTAACTTCTGCAATTGGCTGAACATTATCTCATGGCAGGCCGCCAAGGGTGCTATTCTTGCCTTCTACGACACACTCAGGATGGAATTGATGGGCAGGAAAAGCATAACAATAACGATAGCTTTCCCAGGTTTTGTGGACTCCGAGATGACACAAAGCGATCCCGAGGTAATTACAGTAAATCTGTTGTGCGCACAGGCTTCAATTTTTACGATGATCAGAAGCACCAAGAGCAACTGAAATTTAGGCTAGGTGTGAAAACAGTTGTCTTTGTGGGCAGGGACATATACCAAAATGGTGGCCGATGATTTCACCTGAAATAGCAGCCATAGCGATTGTGGAAGCTGCAGTGCAAAGACGGCGGTATGCAGTGGTCCCCGGATGGTATACGACGCTTATGTTGTACAGGGTCTTCGCACCCGAGATTCTCACATGGGCACCAATAATTTTTCTTTTGAAGAGACGACGACCAGTCATGCAAGCCATCCCCAGCAGCAAGGCCATTGTGCCTGTGGAAACTGCAATCCAGGAATACAAGGGTGGATAAATTTATCTCACAAAAAACCATCAACTCAAGTAACTCTCCCTGCTATACTTGTTGTGGCTTGGCATTACGTTCCGTAATGCTTTTTTTCCCCTAAAGCTTTTCGTTGCATGCGTTTGTTGATTGTTGACGATTATGCTGGCTTAAGAATTTAAGTATCGATACACAATGGGTTTTCCTCATGAAGAATTGTGCTCTCTATAGTGTAAAGCTTGATATGGGAGACTCGCAACTGAACTTGAAACACACTGAGCGTAAAATGTTAAAGACGCTTTAGAGAAGAATTGAGTATCTTGAACGTTTATAAAAATGTATTGTAGATCATATTTGGTAAGCTTAGAGTACACATGAATGAATTCTCACCTCTAGCGAATAGCGGACTCAAGCAAATGTTTTGCAAATGTTTGCTAGCTCTGGTGTGGCCCTTTCGGCTCAGGAAGAGCCAGGTGTCTATGTTGTTTTGTTTCAAAATGTTTCAACCCGGTTTCAAACATTACAATACTGCCACAAGCCTTGTGAGTTAATGTGGAAAGCTTGAAAGCTCTTCACCCTCAAGATTTCATAGGACGAGACACTTTTATGGTGTCATGTTCAATCAAGGTTTGGTATATGTTTCAAAGCTGCTTACAATGATATTGTTATTTCTTGGTTGCAAGCCTCATGAATTAATGTGGAATGCTCCACACCCTCAAGAATGCATAGGATATGACAATTATTATGGTGTCATGTTTCAAGTCTTGTTTCACCATGTTTCAAAGCTTACAATAATGGTATGCCATAGTTGCAAGCCTCATGAGTAACTCATGTGGAAAGCTCTTTGCCTTCAAGAGTTGATAGGATGTGACACTTCTATGATGTCATACTTCACTACTTGGAAGCATTCAATCTATATATGGAGGGGCTTATGCTATATAAAGAAGTACATATATGTGTACTATATATTGTGGTTTCATATGCATTTACATACAAATTCCTTTGCTCTCACACTATGTTTTCGATGTCTTGGTTAGATTCATTAAATTCACTTATTAAGGCAATCTAGTAAATTTCTCGTACGGTAATGTTGACCATGTATGCTATGTTAGCGTGATGTAATCTGTACTTGTGAGAGATATTGTGTTTTAGTTTCTATAACGTGGAAGACTAGAGAAGAAAAAACAATATATTTGTTTAGCCAAACAAATTTGTTCATTTTCTTTAATTCTTGTTTGTATATGCTCCATCTTGGTTGTATCACAATATATATTTAAATGGACATTGCAAACATTTTCATGAATGTACATTTCAAATTTCCTTGGATTTTTGTGTGCCTTTTAAACGTCAAAGCTGAAGTGGAAAGTTTAGAGCTTTTCTTATTCTCTTGTATTTCCATGTGTTGTGATAATGCGGCATACGATGTCGGGTTTTCATTTAAGGTCCCTATTCCCCCTAGCTTTGGATGTTCCCAGAACATTCTTGCTCCCTAGTAAATATGTCGAGAACTTGAAATAGCCAATGGAGGAGTACTAGACAACAAGAGGATCTGCATGCCTGCATAGGAGCATTGGTAGTGGATGAAGCTCACATAATACTTGCCTGAGTAGGTAGCTTATAAGGACATAACATAGCAGGTTTGTTAATGGAAGGGGATT
The DNA here is from genome assembly GCF_047967505.1 of Dipteris shenzhenensis. NCBI lineage: Eukaryota > Viridiplantae > Streptophyta > Polypodiopsida > Gleicheniales > Dipteridaceae > Dipteris > Dipteris shenzhenensis. The sequence goes on along the minus strand of NC_141618.1, from coordinate 7,991,755 downwards.
TTTGGCCCTACAAAGGGTCTTAGGAAAGTGTTGGTTTTTGGGATCCTTGGGTTGTGGGATTTCAAATTTTCCTAACTGGCGAGTCAATTTGATCGGGTTAGCATAGCCATGTTGCTAACTTCGATGGGGTTAAGTCGAAATGGATGGTGTGAATGCATTTGCACAAAGTATTTTTTTGATGAGCTCCACATGGCAAGAGTGACTCGTACACGTGGGAGGATCAGACAAGAAGGACTTGTACTTGGAGTACTGCACGGATGGATGACACATGTACGATTCTTATTTAGGGTTTCAATGCCTCCTTAGCTCACCCAGGCTAACCCTTTGTCGCCTCCACATTCTTCCACTTCTGCCACACACTGCCGTGTCTCCGCTCCTGCTCTACTAATGACGATTGTCATGGCTTACTCTTTTTGATGTCCTTGACATGGCTAACTCTACTCTCTTTGGAAGAAGAGATTTGGACAATGTGTTAAAATCCCAAAAAGGCAAAAAAATTCAAAGTGTAGTGACTATGATGATCTTAAGTGACGTCTCCATAACAAAGAGAATCTTACAAAAAAAAATGACAATTTCATCATGGACTTGCTTGTCTTTCTGGACTAAAATATGCATTTTAGAAGGAGCAAGCTATATCCCATCCCAATGAGCACATGTGCATTATTGTAAATGGTATGGATTAGAATGCAACAATATAACCTTGATTGTTAACACTCCACCTAAGCTACAAGGAAAATGCTCTGTGGGCGTTATGCGTGGCGCCCAATTCGGCAAAGCTAACAAATTCTGGGGTTGTCTATAGAACCATGTGTCATGGCTCATCTTCTCTGCATATGTCTTTTGCAAAATAGTATGTAGTTGTATGTCAAGCATAGACGATGTGCTCTATTTTCAATATCTAATGTGGTTATCTTGACTTCTTCTTCTTCTTTACATGCAGATGCCCTCGAAGCTAGCAAGAGGTTCGATTGTCACCTTCTCAATGCTACCTAGGGCTATAAAAAATTGAGGATTTCTACTACACTTTGTCATGCATGTGGTATCTTAGGTTCTTGTTCATATAGGTAGCATCTCAAAAAGAGAGTGGAAGGTATGGGTGGTGGTAGTTTCGAGACAATGTCCAACAATAGCAGATGCTATGTTGAGGGTTTGTGCCTGATTTGTGCCCTGCATCACTCTATATAATGATGAGTGGCGGAGCTTGCTGCATGTCCACTGCTTCGAGCTCGCTTCTCCATTTGCATCGTTTGACTTTAGCAACCAATGAACGCTGTGGACATCAACATGTTCGAGATGGGAGGTGATGTCTTTGTGTTTCTTTCTTGCATTCTGATTCTGCTCTACGGAATGTTTTTTGCTTTGTGTAAACTTGCTTCTGTGTGTGTAGAAATCCCTAATAGTCCAGAACTCGGTTACTAAATCTTACTTTGTTAGATTTTATTGGACAATATGATGCCTTCAAAGTTGTGGACACGTCACTGGAAGTCATTTCTTTGTCAAATGCTCATAAGATGGTGTTAATATCAATGAATATTGTTGAATGGTATTTTGTCCTGTGTTGTCTGTTACCGAAAATCTCATAAGCAGAGCTTCACATATGCTGCCACTACATGCGAGTTCTAGCACATCATTTTTATGTGCACCACACTTGGACCGGATCCATTCCAGGTTTGTTGCGCACTCTGTCTATTTTGATGAAAAGCATTTCCACCCTTGCAAGTTTGAGCTTCAATATCTTGTTTACTGGTATTTAAATATTAAGAAAACTGCCTTCCATTGAGTAGGGGTTCAAGAAGCTTTACAATCTCCTTCATAGTGGGGCTGTTCTTTGCTTCTATACTAAGGTAGTGGCTAGGTACATTAGCAGCTTCTCAAGATTCTTTCTATGAATACTGGCCCTGATGCCTTTGACCAACAATTCGGAGCACTTTGCAGTTGTCATATGAATGCTCATGTGCATTTTTGACTATAGACATGGATTGGATGTTCTAATAGAGTCACTGTTACATTTCTGATTCAAGAACAATGTTGTGGATGGGATGCTTATGTCTATGTTGTGTATCTATTCTCATGATATCTATTGTCCATTAAATGCATGATCAGCGCCACATTGATCAACTAGTATGATGTCCTCTCTGGAAATATATTGCGAAGATATTCATATGTCTGTTACATCCTCCTTTTCCTTCCCCTCTCCATTCTTTTACCTCGACCATGACTTCAAGCCTACCTCCACTAGCTTTATGAGGATTACAATAGTTGAGGTTCATGGATGATAGAATTTACAATTGCTATGTTCCTGGTTTCTCTGATTACATAGATGGTTGAAGCTTGAATTTGCAGTTATACCAGGCTGCTTGGGGCGTTCCCATGCTCGCTTATCGGAGTTCTTGCCTGCCATTAGGGGAGAAATGGGGTCTTAAAGGGGCCTCATAAGGAATGGATTAGTCTTAATGAAAGGTCCAAGGTAGGTCCCAAAAAGTCCTTACCCCCCTCACCTAGGTGGATTAAGCCCACAAGTGGCCCCACCTCTTACACCTCTTATACAACTCTTACTCCTAGGTGGGAACCAGCAAATTCAAAATTCAAAATTCAAAATTCAAAATTTGAATTAAATCCCTCCTTCTCTATCCTCCCTCCCTCCCTCCCTACCTCTCCCCCTCCCCCTCCCCCTCCCCCTCCCTCCTCCATGCTTGCTCCTCTTCCCCTCGCCCTCTATCCCTCCTCCATGCCTGCTCCTCCCCTCCCTCTCCCTCCTCCTCCACGCATGCTCCTCCCCCCCCCTCCCTCCTGCTCCTCCCTCCTCCCTCCCTCCATGCCTACTCCTCCTCACCCTCCACACTTGCTGGTCCTCCCCCCTTCCCTCCTCCCCCTCCATCCCTCCTCTTCAATTGCTGGTCCTCCCTCCCCAACCCCTCCTCCTCCTTGTCGTCCCCTTCCTGTGTGCTAGTTCTTCAAGCTTGCTTCTCCACACCTTCTCCTTCTCTACACCCCTTTACTCATGGCACCATTCGAGGACGTCTCCAACAAGTACCAGGTTCACTTGAAGTTGGATGGTGAATATGCAAGCACATTAGTCTGGGATTGAGGGGAGCTTCCAAAATCCACAATCTTTGTTCACAAGGAAAGAAGCATCTCAACCTTTGGGTAGAAGGATCCTTGTATCCTTTAGATGCTTCCAACCAAAAGAGCCCTCCTTTTCATACAATGCATGAGCTAGTTCGGTTTGTTGGAAATGGACATGCGGGGTTGCTTGGTTATTGCAATCGATTAAACAATGCCCAGTCAATGGCTATACAAGCAAGCATGATGCGCAAATCCCAAGCAGAGAATCTAGCACATTTAGGAAATAGTGCCATTTTTACAATGCATAACTCTATGCAGGATCTTCATGATAAAGCCAAAGCATTGGACTTGGAGCAAAATGCATTGGACTTGTAGTAACAAAAATTACAAGAGTCACTCTATAAGCTAGCTGAAACCAAAAAAGGCTTGGAAAGATCTATATACAATCAAGTTCAGCGAGCTGTAGAGAAGGAATGAGAGAAGGTAGAAGAAGAGTGCAAAAGATGAAAGAAACACCTTTGGGATAGAAGGATGGGTAAAGAAGGTACTTACATAACATGGATGCATTGGCACCCACTGGTGGTGCTAGAAAGAGAAGAGTCTGGGCTAAAAGGTTGGTTATCAAATGTTCCAATGAAATTATACTCTTTTGTGCTACACTATTTGTGACTAAGTTTTTCTTGTGTTCTTCTTTAGGAACTTCATGGAAAATGTGATGGGAAGAATGGACGGGGACGATATTGATTGTTCATATGCTCTAGCTAGTTTATTGAAGTCAAGCGATGTCATTGGGATACCCTTGGGATACTAAGGGACCTAAGACACAAGCACCTATGTGTGCAAGTTGCTGAAGAGGTGATGAAACACTTCAAGGATATTGTGGATACAAAGGAGGTGCTTGCAGCTTATGATACTACTGGTGTAAGTCGTGAAGCTTACACATCTATTTTTAAAATTTTCAAGTTTGCTATTTTGGAGAAGTATAAGCAGTCTACATTGCCCCTACCTACACCTTGGTGCACGACGAGAAACAAATCAACGTGTAAGAGAAATGCTTGGAGGGTACCATTGCGTAAGGGGTACAATGACTTAGAAGACTAAAAAGAAACCTGGCTTGCAAACCTTTGAAATGATTGCTTTCAACAATGTCTACTTAGATGATGAGAAACTGCAACAAGCAATGGTCAAATTCTATGACATGAGAGAAGATGGTAAGAGGAAATCCATTACAACATTGCACTTTACTTAGTTCATTTCTTATATCATGTTTATCCCAATGATGTCTCTCTTTTGTTGTACAAAATCCAATGGAAAGCTCATATTTATCATCAAAATAAATGAAGCTCGATTGGTGGAAGAACACAAGTTAGAGAGAGTGAACATTTGCATTATGAAATAAAGCCTTGGCCTTTGTTCAAGGGAATAAGGAAGTAGAGGAATATTTCTCAGTGCAATCAAAGAAAGATATATGGTGGCTTGTAGCATTTGAGACTTTGAAAGAGTGCCATGAGACATTGAAGTGGGTTCTAGATAGAACAGGAATCCCATCGACAATCCGAAGACAAGAGGAAGGGCAAACACTGGGAAGGGCAAACACTGATAGTAGATGGCCATGGAACATTTCGAGCTGAATGGCATCTTGCTGGTGATTTGAAAACCCTCAAGTGCTTGCATGGTTGTGATAAAGGGGCAAATGCAATGTTCACATGTCTTTATTGCATGTGTTCGCAACAACTAAGCAGAAAGCTGCTTACAATGGGAGGATGGCATTCTATCTTGCAACCAAATGCAAGATTCCAATTGTGACAAGAAGGATCCAAAGTGGGATCCCATCTTGTCCATCCCATTAGAGAGAGTACACATATGTACTTTACACACAGAACTGCGCGTACTTGATAAGTTGTAGTATTTGCATCTTGTTTATGCTTGGAATTTAATTCCACAAGAAGCATCCGCACGGTGCATTGTAGAAGTTGAGAAGTTGTTGTCAAAGATGGTATTCAATGGAGGACATGTCAAACTTAAGGAGGATAAGAAAATGTCTGGGGCAACACAAATTCTTCCTGCTAAAGTGTCCATCAGTGGAGGGAAGGCAAGGAGATTCCTATCTAACCACAATCTCAACAAAGACAAACATACATTGCCTCAAAGCAATTTGGGTTGTGAATCCTAGAAAGCATTGCGTGAATGTACAACCAACAAGACAAACATACATTGTCTCAAAGCAGTTTGGGTTGGGAATACTGGAAAGCATTGTGTGAATGTACAACCAACAAGGCTTATCATCCTCAAGTAGCAACTTTGAGAGCTAAAGTATGGACAAAGGTAGATGCATTGACAAAATTGCTTCACTAGGTTCAAATCGATGAGATGCATTATGAAAGGTTCAGAATGGCTATGAAAGAGTTTATGTAATTAATGGTGAAAGCATGGGGGGAGTCGCATATTACGCATCACATGGTAATCTTGTCACCATTGTAATATTTAGCACTTGCTTTATAAAAAGTTTTTGTGCTGCTGAAATGATGCTTGTCATGTTTGCAACATATTCTCTATGCACACAAACCATGGTTTGTACAAAATTGGGGCCCTTTGTCCATTTGAAATACACAAGGCATGGAGAAGTCATACTATAGAGCCAAGGCAACCTACTTCAAGAACTCAAGACATGGTGGTAGTGTCAATCGTAGCAATGCATTGCATGAGATATTCGACTGGTTTTTTAGATGTTTACTAGGTAGGACTTGGAATTCTGAAAAGGCAAAGGCATCAAGACTTGCAAAAGCAATTCAAATTGTATCAAAGAATAGAAGGCATAGTGCTTGGAAAGAATCCACAGGGAGTCGAGGAGTCGCACATTGGTTGTAAGCTAGAGTGAGAGAAGGGAGAAGGTCAGTCCAACTAGCAATAAAAGCAATAACACTGTTTTATAAGTAGCCATGAGAGGGTCTTGCCTTTGTCAGGCAGTGTCTACTCTCTTACAAAATGACTAATCTTGTGGAACAAAGAAATCTCCCTCACCATACAAATGTAGATTGCTAGAGATAAATTTAGAGAATCCTAATGTTTAGCATATTCATACCCTGTTGGCTTCTCCCAAAGTTTCTTGGATGGGGTCTTCTTCACTTTGAATTTTGTCCTTCTTGTAGTCTTCTTCAAGTGATTAGCATTAGAAGAACCTTCAGAGCTTGGCATTTTGACAAAAGATCAGCCCCAACTGAATTTCAAACTGAAAATGCATTCTCTGATTTGTACTTTGGTATTACTTCAATCCTCAAGCATCACTCTAGCATTTGCTCTAGCATTAAATGTCCAAAACTGTCAAAACTACATTGCAGTAGACTAGCTCAACTTGGAGGGCATAATTCACACAACTGAAGAAGATTTTGAGAGGGCTTCCTATGCAAAACTAAAGCTTGAATACCCAAGTAAGTTCACCATAAAGCATTGCTGAAATAGTGTGCCTTTTTGTCTAGGAGAGTTGTGCCTTCTTTGTTTATCTTTTCTCTAATTTCTCCTTGCTCCAACAAGAATTGGCCTTCAGAACTCATGAGCAGTAGGCTCTAGGCCTGGACCAACTTGTACTAGGAGGGCTCAGGAGATGGTTGAGAAGAAGAGCAGAATTGCATGTTTTTTTGGTAAGAGATTGCTTGAATTAGCATGGGTGGAATACTCCAAATCTAGGGAAATGCTCTGGGCTAGAGGAGCACCCCATAGTGTAGAAACTCCTATGGGTAGAAACTCTAGCTAGAAGGGCTTGGCAAAAGTCGCAAGGAATGGGGAGAACAGAGCTATGCCATTTTTAAGAAGGAAGGAGGAAGAAAGCTAAAAAAGAGGTCCAACTTGTACTAGGAGGGCTTAGGAGATGGTTGAGAAGAAGAGCAGAATTGCATGTTTTTTTGGTAAGAGATTGCTTGAATTAGCATGGGTGGAATACTCCAAATCTAGGGAAATGCTCTGGGCTAGAGGAGCACCCCATAGTGTAGAAACTCCTATGGGTAGAAACTCCAGCTAGAAGGGCTTGGCAAAAGTCGCAAGGAATGGGGAGAACAGAGCTATGCCATTTTTAAGAAGGAAGGAGGAAGAAAGCTAAAAAAGAGGTGTTAGAGAAGATGATGAGGTGGCACTACCAAAATGAGTTCTACAAAGCCTACCAGCTCTGATACCAAATACAGAGGAATGTGGGATAGAAGAGATGCATCATGGCACAAAGAGTGAGAGTAGAAGTGAGGAAAAATCCATATATTAGAATGAAGGAATGACCTCCATTGTATAGAAAGAGAGGATGGTGTAGGCACCTCCCCTAAATCAGTGGCAATCAGCCCCTACATCAGTGGGACTTGCCTAAATCAAAGGAACCTCCCATGTGGGGGCCTTTGGCTTACATCATCTCTTAGGTCACACACTAGACACATCATAGCACTAGATGTGCCTCTACAACACACACACACACACACACACACACACACACACACACACACACACACACACACACACACACGCACGCACGCACGCACGCACGCACGCACGCACGCACGCACGCACGCACACACACACACGCACACACACACACACACACACACACACACACACACACACACACACTCACACACACACACACACACACACACACACACACACATGTGACTCCCCTAGATGCACACATGCACCATAGAGCAAGCCCTTAACCATAGTTATCCTTACATTTTACTGGTATTTTACTTGAGGTGTTATATCATCCTCCTCATCAGGTGATTGTGTTCTTGGCAAAAAATCTATGTACACTCTTATCTCTGAGATGTTTTCCTATTTGAGCTCACCAATCATGGTTTTCCAATAGTCTATCACTGGCTTAATATAGGACTCATACAATGCATTCTTTCCACTTGCACAACTTAATGTAATCCTTTATCCTTGATTTTACTTGCAAGTGATCTCTCACAAATGCATCCATTGGCAGTATATCCGGACAACCTGTTGGCAACAATGGTTGACCCTCACTATCTTTCTTCCATAGCTCAATTCCCCATTTACCTTGTACTGGATCATAGGTTTGTCACCTTGCATGGCAAATCTAAATTATAATGGCTTTGCATGGCCAACTAGTATTTCTTGCTCATCACATAGGTAGTCATCCACATAATCCTTGAAGTTAAGAACCCATGTAAGAAGAAATGGTGCTGGTGAGTATGATGCACATTTTTTGAGTGTATCCATCAGATGAGGGAAAGTGAATGTTTGTCCCACTCGCAAGCTCTCAGAGAACCTGTTGAGCATTGCATCAATTTCCTTATGTGTGTGCCCTACCATCAAGGACACCAATGGAAATGTCTTGAAAACTTCCCTTGCTACAAGAAGAGAAAGGTATGCAAACAAGTATCTATTTTTGTTCTCAGACCCACAATTATCTAGTTGGAGTAGCAAGTTTTCTGGCAACTTTTGGTATGGTGGCTCAACAACAACACTTCCTTCTGAAAAGGGTGGGTTTTCTCTTGTTTTTGATGGCAATAAATTTGTACATGTGTATGTAGCCCTTGCGATGGAAGTTGTCATGGCATCCGTGATAGACTTTGGGTCACTCTCCGATACAGTTTCTAGATTTGAATTTGTGATCGTGACATCTATATTTTCAGACAAGCCTGCTCCACTGGTGGAAAGATGTGCACCTTCAGAATTGTGCTAGGAGTCCAAAGTGTTTCTTGAGCATAGAGCATTCAGAAGGTGAGCATTGCTTCTTGGAATCCCATTAGTTCTCCAAGGTCATGCATATCCATCCTCTGGAGGTTGTGCAAACAAATTGAGATCAATACAATTGTTAGCTTGGGATCAGATGGCCACAAACCATTGAGGGTGAAGTGTCCATAATGACCGTGTCCATGCCCATGGGTAATCATTCCAATGAGTGAAACCTGTAATTACCATGCAGAATCGGTGTCCTTGGACCTCACTCGAGGTCTTCAAATTTCCATATTTTTTTGCTCCATCTTATCATGGATTATGCATACATACTTTTTGAATCCATCTCGGAGTACCTATGCCATGCATAGTATAAGTTCTTACAACTTTGTTGCTGTATCATATGCATCTCTCTCTCCTCCATCAACGAATTGCACTCATCTTGACTTTTTGTGGTTTCCGATTGAGCCTTGATCTGTTGACTGCACAAGCTACATTTAGAGAATTCACTCGTCTTAGCAAGGGCTACATTTTTGAAGTCCGATTTCCAAATCTTACCAAATGTGGATGTGGGTAGGATCTAATAACCACATTGATTAACCGACGTGTTGACCTCACGCAGGACATCTATCTTCTTATACACTTGAGGTATCACTTGATGTGTCTCTCTAAATCCATTCTGCATGGTTCTACTCTTTTGAGGCATATGCTCTGTGCTATTATTCAAAAAGTGTTGAATGAGAGCCCTTCCCATACCTGTGTGCTCCTTGCTCCTCACAATCCGTGAATTCCCATGCACATATCATTGCACACCACTCTCGAATTGTTCCCTGTATTGATAAAATGATGTCCTTGGAGTTTCATGCATCTCGTACCATGCTCTGCAACACCCATTTTGACTGTTTACCTTGAAGTTGTAGCATATCCTCCTAGTGTAGTCATGATCTAGTCAGATATTTATATTGCATGTGATATTTCATGTTATTACTTGCATAGTTTGGATACTCTAATTTCTATAAGATATACATGATGAGGATGAGGATGAGGATTTTGATCAAGATATGAGAATTCTAGCTATCAAGTTGACAATAGCCATCCAAGCAGTCCGAAATTCCTATGGACAGTAAGATTCAAGGATCAGATCCACAAGGCCAAGATTGTGATGAATGTGGGCATCGCATAATTTGAGGGATATTCCTATTGGTGTATCAAATGATATGGTTTTGTAAAAATATGTCTTTAGCTAGGGCCTCCCAATTTCCAAAGATCTATTGTGAGACAAAAATCATGGACAATTGGTAGGTCGAAGCAAAAGCATGGACAATTGGTTATGAGATGAGTATGTAGATATAGATTTGCATGCTGCAACCCGTAGTCAAATGAAGAATCTTAGATTGTTTAGTTCCTCATTAGACTAAAGATTAAGATCTTGTCCAAAATGTGAGGCTATGGAGCATATCCATTCCTACAAGAGGAGAACAAGAGGCATTTAAAGAACAATCGAAAATGGCCATTACAACTTCCAAAGTGACACACCTAATTTAGCATCCCTCGTACCACCTCCAAGGGAAGCATCTAGGGTCCTTTTGTAACATGGCTTGTTACAACATACACCATTTTCAATATAAACCAAGTCTCTCAATCACTCTCCTTTGGCACTATACCTATATATATGTCCTTGGATCTAGGGTTCCCAACAGTCAAGTGTTACTCTAGTAGGTCCTTGACCTGGTTCATAATTTCCTCTTGCTGGCTTGCACTGACCCTATAAGGAGGTCGGTTGGGAGGCCTGCTACCAGGGATTATATCTATCATGTGGTCTTCTGGCCTTTCAAGGGGAAACTCCTGTGGAAGTAGTTAGAAAAACATTCCTAAACGGAAAAATAAAATATGTCTGCTGTTTTTCCAGCTTAGAAAAATGAGACTCTTCTTCTCCTGACTTCTTTTCAGGTGCAAACACTAAGTACACTGAAATATGCTTTTTCATTACGTTGCCAATGGCATATGGAGTGGTAGAGTGCCATAATAGGAGTCCAAAATTTATTTCAATGTGCCAAGAGTGTTTCCACTGAATGCTTTTATAGCTGACACTCTATTATTTCCAATTAAACACTATTGGAGTTAAAGCACTAAGTGTAAGGCCTTAGCTATGATGTTGATACCAAGTGAATGTACTCACTTTATTGCAAGCCAAGAATAGGTGATTTACTCAAAACCATCCATAAGGATCCAATCCAAAAGGAATCTATCATATCGACCACCACTACTATTGCCATCACCATTGAAAGAGTACCTTGACACAGAAGTAGTGAAAGCTCAAATTTAGAATCTTTAAGACTAGGTAAGTAAAGAGCAAGTTTATTTAGAACAAGGATCTTATTGGCACATTCATCTGTGGCCACGCATGAATTGCATTGTGTAGGCAAGGAATCTCCACTCTCTCTCTCACACCCCCCCCCCCCCCCCACACATACACACACACACACACACAAAGCATATATTTTTCAGTGTGAGAATTGGTGCTACATATGGGCAAATATGATTTCCCTCCATATTTCAATCCCCTTTCTAATAATACCTCCACTTATCCCTAAATTTATTTTTGTTGTCCTATTCACAGTATACAATGCTAGGGGAAAACTCTATTTATGATCCTTGGGCCAAACACATGTTAAATCAAGAGTAAACAATCAAAAACTCTATACAAAAATGCATGGTGAGTAGGTATAATTTACAAGATTAGATAAAGCCACATTATTTATTAGGAACTGAAGACTTTCTTCCCATTTTTTAAGAGTTGTTTTAACTAGGGTGTAGTTCAACAAGGACTAATCCGTCCCTCCATTTGAATACTCGTATGATTATCATGATCTACCTTTGGGTTGTATTTATGTCTCCATGTCTTGTAGGGTGCCACTAATATATCTCTTCTAATTATTGGTATCTCAAGTTTTTTTTCCACTCTTGGACCATTTAACTTAGTCGTTTTGTTAATGCTCTAGGTTTAATAATTTCTTTGTTAATGCTATGGAGTTTAATTTAAAAAAGCAATGTAAACAAAAAAACGTCCTAAAAATTCAAAAGGCCTTACCTCCTTCTCTCCCACCAAGGTCACGGCCTGCTTCTCTTCAAGAGACCTCGTCATCATCATCTTCACGAATTTCCAACAAACTCAATCGTCTTGCTCCTGAATCATCAATTGTCCATGCTCCGTCGTGCTCCCAAAATCTGCCATAGGTGAATCTTGGATGGAACCTATGCTCACGACACTCTCCCAAAATCTGCCAAAATCTATGCTCTCCCAAAATTTGCCAAAACCTACACTCTCCCAAAATCTACCAAAACATATGCTCTCCTACACTGCGATGCTCTCCCAAAATATACCATAGGCAAATCCTAGATGCAACCTACGCTTCTGCTACCCATGGTGACCTATGCTCTCCTATGCTCACGATGACCTCGGATGATGACCTCCACATGCCAACAATGACCTCCTATGCCCTTGATGACCTACGCTCTCCTATGCATAGCTTCTTGACCCTCGTCTCTACTACACTTTCCTATGCTCACGTAACCATCATTTATGACATGTAATGAATGGAACGAGAGAGAGAGAGAGCGAGAGAGCGAGAGAGAGAGAGAGAGAGAGAGAGTGAGAGAGAGAGAGAGAGAGAGAGAGAGAGCGCACTATATAAATATTTGGAGGATGGCACCAATTCCATTCATTAGATGGAGAATGGAGAATAGCACTGTGCCATTCTCCTCAATCCATATTAAATCATATGGTGTTGTTGATAGTGGCACCAATGCCATTCTCTAACCATCATCTGTGACAACATTCACATCTAGAGAATGGCACCAGAACACTTGTGTGCAATCAAAGCCATTAATCACCATATGGCTAAAATTTTGACCATATGCATGATCTTTTCCCCATTTGCCAAAGATTTGGCCACATGGCTCAATCTTTTGACCATATGCAAAAGATTTGGCCAAGAAGCTCTTCACTAGTTATCACCATATGGCTAAAGTTTTAGCTATTTGCCAAGGATTGGACATTAGGGATCAATATTTTGGCAATATGTCTACTATGATTTGACAATATGGCTCAATCTTTTGACAATATACCTATAATTTTGACCTTATGTGTCTTCTTTCCCTACTCATTAGAGTGTCTTCTTTACCTACTCATGAGGACGTCTTCTTTACCTACTCATGAGGCCTTCCTCGAACTTTTTGTAAGAAAATAGTACGCAGCGGAAGATAACAACAAAACGCAAGTACACGATGGAAAGCTGGAGAGAATACAAAAATTCTGATATACCAAACTGCTGATACAACTGATGGTTGGCTGTCCACCCCTGCGCTCTACAGACAGAGCTTCGATGGTGATCTAGACAGATGCTGGACGGAGGACTATGAGCGTGAAGAACTGGTGATCTGATGATAGGGGGTGGCCACTTATATAGTGTAAGTGGTTGACGGTCGGCCCTGTAAAAGGTAGTCGGCCTAATAGACAGTCGGCCTGGAAGACCACCGACCCTTCAAAAAACATGCCGGCGGGCAGATGAAGGCCGCTGGGGGCTTTGCCCCCAGACCCCCACTGGGGGCCTGTGCCCCCCGGACCCCCTGCTATCGGGGGGGCTATCGCCCCCCCGAACCCCCCCTTTGTGCAGACGGGTATCTACTCTTGGCTCCTAAGCCGTCTCATAACCATCTGGTCTACTCTAAGACCCCTTCCAGTGTCTAAACTGGGGATCCCTCCCAATATCTGATACCCATCATGGCTTCTCCTCATATGGGGGCCTTACAACATTGGGTACACAGAATATTGGTGGGTTACATGAGAGGTGGACATTTGAGCTAACTCTAACACCCCCCCTCAATGTTCACCCGAAGATGAACTACGTGTTCGGACCAATGCCGAGTCGATGTAGATGCCGCAACAATAAATCACTCCCAAGAGCCTTCGTGAAGATGTCTGCGCAATTGTCCTCTGTGGGACAATACTCCAGCTCTATGACTCCATCCTCGATGAGCTCTCGTACGTAGTGATACTGGATCTCAATGTGCTTTGTACGAGCATGGAACACAGGATTCTTTGCAATGGCCATGCAACTCTGATTGTCGCATTTTAGAACCGTCGCATCTTTGATTGGAACTCCTATGTCTTGCAGGATCCTCCTTAGCCAAACTGCTTCACAAGCAGCAATGCATGCTGCCTTGTACTCAGCTTCCGTCGAAGATAGTGCCACTGTTGGTTGCTTCTTGCTAATCCAAGAGAACACTCCTGAACCAAGTGAGAAACAATATCCAGAAACTGACTTTCTAGAATCACAATCTCCCGCCCAATCTGAGTCACAGTAACCCGCCAAGGTCTTCCCTGCTCTGTAGGTAATGCCATACTCCAGTGTACCTTTCACGTACTTTAGCACACGCATCCCTGCTTTCCAATGGTTCTCTTGAGGTTGATTTGAGAACCTACTAAGTACACCAACTGCAAAGTTGATATCAGGTCTAGTGTTGCACAGAAAAATGAGACTCCCCACAAGTTTCCTATACTCCTTGATGTCGACAAGTGGTGATGCATCCTCCACTGAGAGCTTACCATTCACCTCCATGGGAGAGACCACGTCCTTACACTCGGTCATATCGAATGCCTTCAAGATCTCGCGGGCATATCTCTGCTGAGAGATGAAAATCCTGCCAGGTTTTTGCCAAACCTCAATGCCGAGGCAAAAGTGCATGAGCCCCAAATCTGTCATCTCAAACTCGGAACTCAACGACTCCCTCAAATTTTGCAGCATCTTCTCATGATCTCCTGTGATGATCAAGTCATCCACGTAAAGGACTATTACCACATACTTGCCATCCTGCTTACAAACATACAGGTTAGCATCAGAAGCACTTTTTGAGAAACCAATAGATATGAGAAAGCTATCAATCCGTTGGTACCATGCCCTTGGGGCCTGTTTCAGCCCGTACAATGCCTTCTTTAGTCTGCAAACCTTGTTCTCTGAATTGGGCACCTCAAATCCTGGTGGCTGGAACACATATACCTCCTCCTTGAGATGTCCATTCAAGAACGTAGATTTCACGTCCATTTGAAACACCGGCCACTGCTTATGAGCAGCCAAGGCAAGTACCACCCGAATAGTTGTCATCCTTGCTGTAGGAGCAAAGGAATCCTCAAAATCAAAGCCTTCAACTTGAGAGTATCCTTGTGCAACAAGCCTAGCCTTGTACTTTTCCAAAGATCCATCAGATTTGTACTTGGCCTTCCATACCCATTTGGTACCAATGATCTTCCTTTTTACTGGACGATCAACCAAGTCCCAAGTCTGATTCTTCATGATGCTGTCATACTCCTCTTGCATGGCAGCTTTCCAATTTGGATCGTCCATTGCCTCATCCAAATTCGTAGGCTCTTGAACTTTCATAATCTCAACCATCAAGGCCATATTGACTATGTGTTCAGAAGCCCTTTTCTGCTCCTCTATCCTCTTTGATCGTCGAAGTCCATCTGCAGATGACTCCGCCAAGTCTGGAACCGGATTCTTCTCATCAAAGAGCTGCCTTGCCCACTTTGGAAGTGGCTTACCTTGTGGAGCCAAGGCATGTTGTGGTGTTGGTGGAGTCTGTTCCTCGAAGTACTCCTCCTCATTCTGCAACTCTGCTTTAGATACGGGCACAAGGTGAGTTACTTTTACGGCTGATGATAAAGTGGAAGGGCATACCTCCTCCTCCACTGTATGTGGCTGTTCCCAAAACACCACATCACGACTGACCACGATCTTCTTTGCCTCTGGATCATATAGCCGGTACGCCTTTGACTCCTGGCTATAGCCCATGAAGATACACTTTCTGCTCTTTGGATCTAATTTCTTTCTGGTGCTATCTGGAACATGAACAAAGCACTCACATCCAAATGTTCTGAAATGAGAAGTGGAAGGCTTTTTACCTGAGTAGGCCTCCAAAGGTGTTTTGCCCATCAAGGCCTTTGTGAAGCTTCGATTGAGGAACTCTCCTCCTCGATCCGTGCGAAGCTTCTTTACCTTCAGCCCGCTTTCATTTTCCACCATCTTTTGCCACTGTTTGAATTTTCCAAGAGCTTCAGCCTTATCTCGTAGAAAATACACCCACATGTATCTACTGTAGTCGTCGACGATAAGCATATAGTAGTTACATCCCCCCAAAGCTTGAGTCGGAGCTTTCCCACTGAGATCAGCATGAACCAATTGTAGAGGAGCCTTTGCCCGATAGCCGCTCTCATGTGGAAAAACCTTCCTTTGTTGCTTGCCCATCATACAAGCTTCACAAGGTTCCTGCACCTTTGAGAGTGCAGGCAAGTGTGCAACCATCCCTGTTTTCTGCATTTCCAAAAGAATAGGATAACTAAAATGACCAAATCTTTCATGCCATACCTTACTGATGCCCACTCCTGAAGAGACTGTTAGTGCCGTCAGCTCGTACAGATTGTTCTTCCTTACTGCCTTGTTGACCACCTTGCCCGCTGCATTAAGGATTTCTGCTCCGGTCCTCTTGAAACGCACCTCCAAGTTGCGATCAGTTATCGCAGCAACCGAAAGCAAGTTCTTCTTTAGCTGAGGAACTAGTAATACATCAGAAAGCTCTTTAGTTTCACCCTCTTGAATGGAAAGAGAGATAGTACCTGTACCTTCCACAGGGCATTTTGCATTATTACCGACCGTCATGTTCATGGGCTCTTGTAGAGGCTTGAAAGAGCTATACCAGTCCTTCTTTCTAGTCATGTGACGGGACGCTCCACTATCAAGGAGCCACGAATCATTCGTTGTTGAAACTTCTGTTGAGGAGCATATTTCTTCAATTGCAACCCATAGCTCCAACTCAGTTTCAACTGTGTTGGCAGATTCCTTGCCTTTCGAAGAAGACTGTGTAGTGCCATTCTTTTCGTCCTGCTGCTTCTTTCTGCAATCCTTGATCATGTGACCGCTTTTGTTGCAGTAGTGGCACTTACCTGAAAACTTCTTCTTCTTACCATTCTTCTTCTCTCCACCCTTCCCTTTGGATGTGGTTGAGAATGCTGCATCACTTCCGCCATCGCGGGTCTTCATTCGCATCTCCTCCTCTAGAAGCATCGCGCTGAACTCTTCAAAAGTGAGGGGTGGATTTCTTACCTGCGTGTTGAGTGTCGTGACCAACGCATCGTACTTTTGTGGAAGGATCCGAATGCACCTTCTGGCCAACTCTTCACTGGTCTTTGTAATCCCAACTGCCGCCATCTGATCACGTAGATTCTTGATCCGTGTGATGAATGTCTCAGCTGATTCTCCATCAGAGCACCTCTCTGCAGCAAGCATATTCTCCAGATTTTGAATTCTGGTCTGATTCCGCGTTTCATACTGACCTTTCAGTATGTTCCAAGCCTCACTTGCCTTGTCTGTGTGCTGAATCAGAGTCAAAACAGAATCACTTGAACTGGTAACAAGAGCGCAGAGTGCATCTGCATTCCTTCGTTTCCATGCCCGAAGAAGATCTGCATTCGGTGGCGTTATGACGTTGGGGTTGTTTGGATTCGGTGATCCAACCGGTTCTGGATCCAATCCCAGAACAGTATCCAGAAGCTCATATGAATCCAAGATCGCGCTGATCTTGAATTTCCACAAAGTATAATTCGTCCCATCGAGCTTGCCTTCATTGAAGGCAGGTGGACGAATTCGCAACGGGGTTGGTGCAGCCATCACTCCTAGTAGCCTTTGCTAACAAAGCTCGTTGAACTTGCAATAAAGTCGTTACTCAGATAGCGCATGTGCCTAGCGTGCCCCCCGCCAAGACCGCTAGCACCTCACGGAAGTGCACAACCTTCATGGCCACTACGGAGGCTCTGGCATGTGTGTATGGCAGGTCCCCACCCCTGCCATAAGGCACCCTTGCCTAGCCAGCCCTCCAACCTCCACAAAAGGCAAGCTTGGGGGAATTGAAGATAGGAGGGGTAACTTGGACTATTTATGTCCCTTCATCTTCCACACACCTTTGTATGTGGGATAATTCAACCCTTTCTCCTTCTTCTTATCCCCTTTGTCCATGAGAGATTTGCACCTCCAACACCCCCCTCCAATTGATCATGGAGAGAGGTGGCCGGGGATCAGACCCGGGCTCTGATACCATGTAAGAAAATAGTACGTAGCGGAAGATAACAACAAAACAAGTACACGATGGAAAGCTGGAGAGAATACAAAAATTCTGATATACCAAACTGCTGATACAACTGATGGTTGGCTGTCCACCCGTGCGCTCTACAGACAGAGCTTCGATGGTGATCTAGACAGATGCTGGACGGAGGACTATGAGCGTGAAGAACTGGTGATCTGATGATAGGGGGTGGCCACTTATATAGTGTAAGTGGTTGACGGTCGGCCCTGTAAAAGGCAGTCGGCCTAATAGACAGTCGGCCTGTGGAAGACCACCGACCCTTCAGAAAACATGCCGGCAGGCAGATGAAGGATCGCGCATAGGTCATACCGTCGGGCCTGGGGCTACCGGTAGCCCCCGGACCCTGCCGCTGGGGGCTTTGCCCCTAGACCCCCACCGGGGGCCTGCGCCCCCCGGACCCCCTGCTATCGGGGGGGCTATCGCCCCCCCGAACCCCCCCTTTGTGCAGACGGGTATCTACTCTTGGCTCCTAAGCCGTCTCATAACCATCTGGTCTACTCTAAGACCCCTTCCAGTGTCTAAACTGGGGATCCCTCCCAATATCTGATACCCATCATGGCTTCTCCTCATATGGGGGCCTTACAACATTGGGTACACAGAATATTGGTGGGTTACATGAGAGGTGGACATTTGAGCTAACTCTAACACTTTTTGTTGGGATGTTCTCCACAACATGATGGAGGATTGAATGGCACAATCCATGTGATGAATGGTCCACAATCCATGTGATGAATGGCACTGGTGCCATTCCCCACAACATCATGGAGGATGGCACTAGTGCCATTCTCCACAAATCCTCATGGAGGATGGCACTAGTTCCATTGTCCACAAATCACATTAGCCTATTGGCATCATTGAAGTTTTTGAAAATATCAGTTGAAGATTTGGAGTATGGCACTAGTGCCATTCTCCAAAATCCATGTGACGACTGGTACTAGTACCATTTTCTATGTAATCGTGTGGTGTCATGGACAATGCTACTAGTGCCATTCTCTAACCATCATCTATGACAACCTTGACATCTGGAGAATGGAACCAGTGCCATTATGTGCAATCCTTGTGGAGCCCAACATAGGATGGTTGGAGAGCAGCATCGATATGGTTGGAGAGTAGCACCGGTACCATTATCCACAACAACATATGATTATTTAAAGAGACCACTAGTACCATTTTCCACAACACCATATTATTATTTAGAGAATGGCTCAAGTGCCAGTTATCACATTGAGAATGGAGATTGTCATTGGTGCCACTATCCAAAATCCTCTGTAGAATGGCACTTGTGCTATTCTCTACAATCCATGTGAATCTGTGATGAATGGCAGTGGTGCCATTCTCCACAACAATGTGGAGGATGGCACGAGTGCAATTCTCCACAAATTCTCATGGAGGATGGTACCTGTGCCATTATCCACAAGTCACATGAAGATTGGCATCATTGCCATTCTTCAATAGATTAGAAATCATTAGCATCATACAATTGTTGGCAAATCACAAATCATAAATCACAAGATTATTGGCATTGGTTCCATGATCCATAGAATCATAGGATATTGTGGACAATGGCACCAGTGTCATTCTCCAACCATGATCTGTGACAACCTTGACATCTGGAGAGTGGCACCAGTGCTATATTGTGCAGTCAATGTGATACATGGCACCAATGCCGTTCTACACATACTCACATAGAGATTGGTATTACTGCCATTCTCTAGAAGGTTAAATGATATTTTGGAGAATGACACTCGTTCCGTTCATCACAACATCAGATTATTATTTAGAGAATGACACATTGAGAATGGAGAATGGAATTGGTTTCATCCTCCACAATCCATGTAATGAATGACACTAGTCCTCTAACTTTTTCTTGAGAAAAATCTCATGTGTTACTTCACATAAGAATATTGGCACTTGTGCCATTCTCTGCAATCCATGTAATGAATGGCCCTTCTGCCATTCTCCTCAACATCATGGAGGATGGCACAAGTGGCATTATTATCAAACTCTCATGGGGGATGGCACTAGTGCCATTCTCTATAAACTCACAATCCATGTGTTCAATGGCATTGTGGCACTCTTCACAACATCCTATAATTGTTGGAGAATGGCACAAATAGCATTCTTTATTATAACCATCTTAACTTTGATAATGTGTATATTTTCTTGTAGTGTGGGTGTAGTTTCTCAAAATGCACACATAAAGTTGCTTCGCCTTGGTTATTTTGTTAATAGAAGTTGCATTGTGGTTGTAATATTTCCTACTACATTTATGATTTTCTATTGTACATTTCATTGTTGTTCTATCCATTTGGATCGTTCATTTTCTTAATGTAGTTTCCCTTGGTTCTTTTGTTAATTTAGAAGATTTTAAGAATGGCTAGCAAGGGAAAGAGAAAGGTTTGAGAGGTTTCAGTTTATGATGGAGTTAGTTTCGGAAGAGGATGGTATTTAGATATATACAATAACAAACGCCAAAGACTCCATAAAGCACATTGTCTTGTGAACATCTAAGGAACAAATCTAAGGAACAACTTTTGAAGATGTTGGACAAGTTAAGGAGATGGAGGATACCGAGAAAGCAAATGTTCCTTGTCTCAAAACTATAGTTGGATCCTTCTTGTTTTGGTCATGCGAGGATGAATGCTACTGGAGAGGACACGATGATAACTAGGGGTTGGAATATTGAGCTAGAAATTATACCAACGAATAGATATTAGAAGGCTTTGATTTGGTAACAAAAGGGATAAAGCAATATAATAAAAAGAATAGAAAAGTTTTTAAAAGAACCAAGAAAAGTGATGTTGAGGGATCAAGCTCTCAAGTGTCTCACAACACAATGAAAGAGAAGGCTGGAGGGACCGGTGAGGAGGAAATAACAGGTTAGAAGGAAATAAAGCTAGATAGAACAACAAATATTGGGGATGTAGAAGCTAAAGATAAAGAGACAACTTTAGGACGAAAATAGGGAGGTACTAGAACAGTCACTCATGGAACAGACTGTGGAGGTGATGCAATGGGGAGTGGTGAGATACACATAACAAGACATGATAAGAAGTCATCTGAAGAAACAATCATACCGTATAAGAAAACCCAGCTAGATGTTGAATTTAAGGCACTAAAAAAGAAATTCGAAAGGAAGGACACAAGTATGACTGGCTTGATGGAGTACGTAGAGTACTTCCCATTTGGCTTGGAGTTTGAGGTTTTGATTCCAATGATGAATTGCTTTAGAGCACCAAGCCAATATGTGTACTTGACATTGACCCTTAGCTATGCCAATGACTTGGTTAAGATTTTTGCAATGAATGCACGACCTCCTGTAACTTATGCCTTACCACACAGGCACAAACACTTATATGCGCAAGGAAGAGATAAAGGTGGAAAAGTTAAAGTAGTATAGTTATTGGATTCTTGTAGGGCAACATTCGATTTATGCTTCAAGAATATTTATAACTAAAGCACAGGGAGAAGCCCTCAATCAAACAAAAGGGTTTGGACACATGGAGGAAGGCGAGAATTGTTGTCAATGCACCAGTTGAAGCAAGTTGTAAGATATCATCAATGTCCAAGATGGAGGCATAGACCGTTCTGAAAAATTAGCCATATATCGATAGCTTGCAACACCTAAGGGCATAGTGAGTTGCATTTGGACGACCAAAAAAACCAACCCAAGGCCTTGTCAAAGGGCATAAAGATCGACAAAATTGGGATGTGAGTAATAAACTTTGTTTTCTATGCATTATTTATTTCAAGAATGCTTATGGCTTTATAAAAGAAAGGATAGTAGTGTTGATTCCCTGATGTGAGAATGGCACTGGTGCCATTCTCCTCGATACCAAGTCATGTTTTTGACATGGTAATGAGAGAATGGAACTAGTGCCATTATTCTCTCTATTACATGATTTGGATTAGAAGAATATCTAATATGATTTTGGTTTTTTTGAAGAATTTTGTAGCAGTCGCATGTCGATGGGTGTGAACTTTTCTACCAAGGACACACACATGATCACATATGATGATGACATCTACAAACAATGGATTAGAATTTCGACCTGGGTGAAGTAGGGTGATCTTGAGGGTCAAAATCCCACAATAACATATATGAGGTGTCTGCAAGGATTAGAAGATGACGATGTACATGCAATTCAAGCAGAGATTGAGTCTAAAGAAATTATCTTAGTCAAGTCAAGCAAAGACAAGGACTCCATTGAAATTTCTCAATGGGCGACGGAGATTAAGCATGATAGAGCATCAAAAGAAGCACTCATCAAGGAGTTCAACTTACGTCACCCTTCGCCCCAACATCAAACATGGCACGCCCTTGGAACTTACTTCAAAATTGATTCAATTATTTATCAGAGCTTCAAGAGTTCATGTGAGTCATGGGTCAGAGAAAACCTACAAGTTGGCAAGTCCACACCCGATTTCCTAGAAGCTGAGTCAATCTATGTTGATTGGGTCATTAATTTAATAGAGGGTAACAAGTCTACATCGTTGTGTTGTTTTCCTTGGATAGTTATTTAGGTGAACATGGAGATGGAGGGGGAGCACTTTCTATACATCACTCCAAGGGACGGCTTCCAATTAGCTTGTGTGTGCTTGACACCTCAGAGGGATCTGCCAAAGTCATGTGTTGGGATAAGGATGCCTTCAAGAAGTTGCTATGTGGTTTGATGGAGACTGTTGCCACTCCATCACAGTATGCATTGTTATCATTTTTGATAATGACAGAGATGGTAAATTTCAAGGAAGCAATGGTAGAGGCTCAATTTAGGCATGCGGGTATTATCCAAGAAATCAGAGAGCACACAAAAGGGGTTTTTTGAGACCTTTTGTTTTTTGTTGAATCTATGTTAGTTGAATGCATTATAGAGACTAAAAATTGTATAGTATTAACTATTCTATACAAGTTTGGGTGCTTCCTACAAATCTATTGGAGCTTTGGGAATGGCACTATTTCATTATCCCAATAAGATTATAGGAATTCTCCATGTTATCATTTGGAGAATGGAACTTGTGGCATTCACTCTATAAGGTTATGGATATTTTATGTTCCTTTGTCCACGTGTGCTTTGACTGTAGCAGTTAGAGAATAAAATTGTAATACAATATCTATGCTTTTAGATCATGCATTGTACATTTCTGTTGAGACATGGGGAGAGGCATTAGTGTTATTCTCTCCTCCCAATGAGGATATAGAGAAAGGCACTAGTGGCATTCTCCATAACCTTATAGGAAAAATGGCACTAGCACCACCCTAATAGAAGAACGGCACTAGTGGGCCATTCTCTCTATGAGTTGTTAGAGAAAGGTTGCAGTATTTGCATTCTCTATGGACCTTTAAAGAGATTTGCACTAGTGCCATTCTCCAATAAGAAAATGGAATCAGTGACAGTGATGGATAATGTCGTACTTTATAGTTCTTCATTAGTTTTGTATGCTTTTTTGCTTGCCTAAAAAGGGACTCATGGCCTACTTGTTAATAGCTTACGGCGTTCATGCAATGAAAGCATTGCACATGGGGAAGATCATACTATTCCAATGTGCGAGAATCCTTTTTCTCTTGTTTATGGATCTTAACTAATGCCGAATATTGGTAGGTACCATGGGTGAAGACAAGAAGAGGGAATGGTAGAAAGCATTAGAGGAATGCTCGTGGGAGCATTTTCTTGCATAAGAAAGTGGTGAGTAGCATCGGCCATAACGACTCACGATCCATTTTTCTTATGCAATAAAAATGCGACTGATCGAGGGGTGTTTGAAAACTAGTGTTGATAGTGAACAACAACTGATCTTTGTGTTGCAAAACGACTTGCCATCTTCTAAGGTTGACGGGTGACAGGAAGATTGGTGGTGACAAGTAACACGTGTGGGTTTCACTGTTTGCAACATTGATGACGACGGACGATCTGACGGTGTTCATTTCAGGGAGCTTGGTGGGCCTAGCACAAGGCCAGAGTGTACAATCTTCTATTCCACTCCCGTGACTCACACCCTCACCCACTCGCGAGTCGCAACCTACCCTCCCCACGCTCAAATACTGAGAGCAGGAGTTTTGAAGCAAAAAGTTTGAAGTGTGCCGAGGAAGGTGGGCTTCCTCGCGCCTCTCATGCCACGCACCCTCCCTCAGGATTTCTACATGCCGCCAGATTCTTTCGGCATCATTCGTCGTTCTTCTGTTAGCCTCCATGAGCTCGGAACGCAAGGATTCAAGGCAGGTTCGCAACTTCAGAGACAAAGAATCTTTTCTTTCTCTATGAGATTAGGATGCTGTTTCTGTGGAACGGAGAGTTTGGCCGATGAAGAGGATCGACGCGTAAAACGCCATTGGCTCTTCTGCTGTGAGGAAAGGAAAGAAATAAATGTGAAGGGGTGGTATTTGGGTTGGTGGCGGGACAGCTGGCGACCTTTTGGGAGGACAAGCCAGGTTGATACATGGGATCGAGTTTTCTTCAGAGTGCCTCTTTGGAAGCGACTACTCAGGCGACTGCGAGCACAGACAAGGAAGATGAATTGCTCTAAGCGATCCCCCGCGTTTCAATACGATTCTTTAAGCTATGCAATGAACTTTGATGACGGTTGTTGGCAGCAATGTGACTCTCATACCAGAGGTCATTTGTCTCATTTCAGATCCAGGATTGCTGGAAATGATCCTTTCAACATCCACTTCATGGAGGGGACTCACAGACTCAATTACAAGCCAGTCTGTACGCATTCAAACCTCTCTCTGTGGAAAAGAAGGAAATATTCTGAGCCTCCAACTCTAGAAGTGAAGATGGACAGAATCTGATGTGTTGCTGAAAGTATGATGAATATTCCAATACTATATAAGGACACTGGAATTTCTCTAATGCTCGGCGTTGCAAATCGATATCCCAACCCTTGTATGTAAGGAGCCTGTTGCTCCGCAACGACCGTGAGGATATAGTTTTCCAATTCCGTTTTAAATTGGATGGAAGCTATCCTGCACAAACCTTATGCTACCTATATACAGCATGACATCTTAATGCTGCCTGTCTTTGCTCGAAATTGGAGATTTTGATGTTTTCATCGTTGTTCTACTCAGCTATCTTGGCACTTACTACGGTGGTCACTTCTGCGCTTCTGTTCTATGTATGGTAGATGGTTGCTTCTGTACTCCAAGTATTGCTTCACTAAGATTACCCCTAGTTGTTACAAGACTTCCAAATCCTGCTGCACTTCAAGTATTGCTTCACTAAGATTATCCCTGTCACCAAGTAAAGCTTGCTTCCAAGTCGGGATCATCAACCACTTACATATGGGTGCACAAATGTGCAAAGTTTCATGATTGAACCTGCGACTTATAATTTGTAAGCTCTAGCCACTACGCCACGCACACACTTATGCACATATGTGTCGTAATTATAAATATATCCTTATATGCATGTTTTCGGGTGTTCTCGGCACTAAAAAAGATCTACGGCAATGCTGGGGCCCGTTGCATCCGCTAGGGACAAACCAGACACCCCTAAATCTATCACAAGGCGTCTGGCCCTAACAAGCAACTTTCCTAGTAGCACTTTTCACAATAGAACATTCGATTTAAATGAAAGAGTGGCCTTCCAAGTCCTTCTTGCGCACCATTCAAGCAATCCAAACCGAATCCTACTTCTTTAAATCCATCAAAAAAACATCTCTACGAAGGCTTGCCCGAACGCCTCACTTACCCTTGCTACTACCACCCCGAGCTCCATCCTAACATCTATTCCCTCCATCATCTCTTTGATCATGCCTCTCACCATTTTCAACCAACCCAATAGTCACAAACTTACGAGCCCCTCACACCTAGCTTTTTCCCCTCCCTTGCTAATCCTACCCTTGAGGATTACCAAGCTGCTCAAACCATTTGCCCAGTTCTTCTCCCCCTCCCCTCTGCTCCCCCTTTCGCAACTAACACTTTGCCATATTTCTCCCCCATGTCCCCAGATTCTCTCCCTGCCACGCCATCACCTCCGACACTACTTGTGCTTCCATCAGCAGAAAATGACACAGTATTTGATTTTGAATATCAGGATCCGGATAATCCAATTCGCACACCCATGCCAAGTTCCAATGATGGGTATGATTTTGATGAGACACTTCCCAGTAACCCCATCAAGGAATTTTGGAGCAAATATCCTGATATGAAAACTCGAGGTGGATGGACCCTAGACAACTTTCCTAACAACCTTCATTAACGTCAAATTAGTGAAGGTTAGATTAGCAAGTTGGATCCACAACCTGATTGGTGCCGCCCCAAGCTCTTTGATGTAATCTTCTTGAAGGAGTACCTATGGGCACCTCCATGTCTCAGAACCCATCCCAAGTTCTATGCAGTTTCACGGCGTAAAAAATGGGAAGCCAACATGCACACTTTGGCTGAAGATCAAACCATTAATTGGCCAATGATCGAACCATACTCTGGTGTAGAATGGAATATCCAAGGCACAATGGTCCGAGCACTTCAGCAGCATAAGTAAATAATGTGCGACAACATTAATCGCTTCCTTCGCCTAAGTGCTATATTCTGTAAAACATTAGAATTCATTCTGGAGCTCCCATGTTACCTCGATTCCCATTTGCCTCCACTCAATTTCAATCCCAATGAATGGGTCGAAGCTCAGATTACAATCCGACTCTATCAAAGAGTGCTCTTCTTAGAAGCACGCCACATATCTTTGTTCGAGCAAATGGTGGATACAAGCTACCTGAAAACTATGCAAAAATTGTATGATGCCAAGGCTTGTGCTGGCAGAAAGAGTGGTTAGATATGGGAAGTTGGATGTGAGATAGGCGCTGTCATCTTTCGACACTTCTTTTTACTGGTGTGATGGGATGATCAGCTGCATAGGTGGGATGTCGGTTATGTTGTGCCTTGCAAATAATAGGGATGGCCTTTGTAGTAATGGCAACAAATGTGTAATAACCCTAAGAGGAGGACTACCCACGAGGCAGACATATGTAATGAAAGCATCCATCCTGAGTGTTATAAACCCGGCATGTGTAGACAGGCAGAAGATATTTTTCTCATCTTCGGATAAGTCTTGGCAAATTATGCGCAAGGTTTTGGTCCCAATGGAACGTTCCCATTTGATTGTTGGATGAGCATATATGATCCTGATTTGGAGTTGCTTCCATTGGATAAGCATGCGTGCATTGAGGTGATCTTCCACTTGTAGAGCAGCCACAAGCTCTTGGTACACCACCGTTGTGCACTGAAGTGGGCTTTCATTGGTGATATCTTCCAATGCCT
Organism: Dipteris shenzhenensis; assembly: GCF_047967505.1. Taxonomy (NCBI): domain Eukaryota; kingdom Viridiplantae; phylum Streptophyta; class Polypodiopsida; order Gleicheniales; family Dipteridaceae; genus Dipteris; species Dipteris shenzhenensis. The sequence continues at coordinate 7,964,565 of NC_141618.1, read as the reverse complement.
CATTGTTGTACACTAGCAATTGGAGTTCAAGCTTGGAGATGATTATATTTTGGGAGTGCATCTCATTCATTTTTTCTTTGTATTGATGGTAGATGGTTGTATATGCCTCCTTAAGCTTTCTCATTTGTAAGATGACCTTTGCCTGTTGAGGAATGTCTTTAGTGGTATTGGACCATTGGTCCAAGACTTGTGCTGGTGAAGTGCTGGCCTCTTGAGCAAAAGCAAGTTGGTCCTTTAAGATTCTGCATTCCCATATAAGCTCGTCAATGCTGAAGGCATGCACTACCAAAGATTGTTTCATTTCATCAAGCTTGTCTTTGCAATCCTGGAGCTCTTCTTCTTTGTGAATTAGAGTGAGTCGAGCTTGTGCCACTTCCTCCGTCTGTTGAGCATGTGCAGATGTCAAGGAGTTATAGTAGGTCTGTAGGATTGCCGTTGCTTGTACTGCTGCTGTCAATTGTGTTTGACTTTAGTGGAGGTTGGAGGTCACATCCCTCACTGCCTTTTCTTGAGCTTGGAGAGCTTGGTTCATGCGCACTTCTTCTACCTCCTTCTCATCTATTTGTGCCAAAAGTGCCTTGACCTCTATGGCGACTGCCTGGAATTGGTCTTTGATTTCTGTTGCAGTCTGTCTTTCCAATGTCCTTGCATATTCTTCCTTGGCCAAGCTAGTGAATAGTTCTAACATTTGGATTATTTGGCTAGCTTGATGTTGGAGAATGACAGACGGTGATGAGGTCTAGCGATACTGTTGATACAAGTGGTGCCCATGTAGCCAGCCTGATGATTTTGTAGTACTTGGAGGAGGTTGTTCCAATGATATTTCAGTCCCTTGTGTACAATAGTCATACTGTTGATCTAGCACTAGCTTCCCTTGTGGCTCATCGACTGGCATGGCATCGATGGGCGGTTCTAGTACTGATGTAGCCTCAGGCTCTGGTGCCGATCTTTCCTTAGGTTCTGGTGCTGATCTTGCCTCGGGCTCTAGTTGCTGCTATTGTTGGAGATATATTGGTTGTAGTTGTGCACCGAGCTGTAGCATCTCTTGGGGCAATTCTACAATCCCGACCTCTCTCTCCCTCTCTCCCTCTCTCTCTTTCTCTCTCCCTAAGTCTCCCTCCTCTCTTCTCTCTCTCTCTCTCCCTCTCCCTCCCTACTCTCTCCCTCCCTCTAGCACAGAAGTTTCATTCCTCCCTCTCTCTCCCTCTCTCTCTTTCTCTCTCTCTCTCTCTCTCTCTCTCTTTCTCTCTCTCTCTCTCTCTCTCTCTCTCTCCCCCTCTCTCTCTTTCTCTCTCCCTAAGTCTCCCTCTTCTCTTCTCTCTCTCTCTCTCTCCCTCTCCCTCCCTCTCTTTCTTTCCCTCCCTACTCTTCTAGCACTCTAAAGAATGAATATATTTATATTATCCTCAACTTCCATAGGGACCAATAATGCATGGAAGAATATGGAGACATCAAATGTAGAGGACAACATACCACCTAAAATGGGGACTATCAATAATGCGATGGATACAATAAATATAGAAGAAAACACAACACTAAAAATGGAGACAACTGCAAGGAATATCATTAATCCTATACTTTTAGAAGAGAACATGGATGAACATAGTGAATCAACATTGGGGACATGACTAGATAATTGTATTGTTGTTGTAAACATGTATGAAAACGTAGCACCTGACAATTTGGATGAGTCAGAAGCTAGCAACTTCAAGGAGAATTTGAATCTACATCTGCATACAATTTCTTTGGATATGCCACAATCATATTAGACTTGAATGGCTTGATATTGAGTCATTTCCTATTCAAGTTGCCAATACATCAGTCTATTATGCATGAGAAAAATAATTATATGGTTGTTCATACTGGGTGCATAGAATTCCTTAAAATCTTGCTACAAATGTAGTTGATGGAGGATAACGTAGTTGATATGGTAGAAAAGCTGCAAAATTATGCAAATGAGAGCCTCCCTTTCTTTGTTATATGGTCTCAGCAAGGATGCTACACTTAGAGTAAGATGATGGTAAATAGGCCCAACATGGTTGGTGTTGAAGCAATGTTCAAACCCTTAGCAAAAACCTCAAAGGCATTGGGATGTGATGCTAGAAGGACAATCCTTGTTGATGACTCCCCATACAAGGCTTGCATCAGCTCTCTGTCAAATTGCACATTTCCTTCTACATTTGATGTACAAGACAAGGATGATAATATTATACTAGGAGAGTTGATGCCTTACTTACTACAACTCAATGATTCTAAAGATGTGCATAGCATGATCGAGACAAATTGGTATGGACAATTATCTGTGATGGAGGGGCATAAGGATTTCAACTTCATCCAGAAAGTAGTTAATGAATGGAGTAAAATCATGCATGGTCAAGAATGGAATATAAAACAAGAAATATTCCTCTTGCAAACCAACTAAGAGAGGGCTATAGGTGATAATACAGAACCAAGGGGTGTCACCACCCTAGGGCAACCCATGGTGGTGATGGCTAGTGCCTCACCTCAATGCATCCCATTTTAAGGAATGCTCCACAACTCTCTAGCATGAATGCTATGCAAGTTTCTCAATTGGCTATAGACCTAGGGTACAAAGGTCGCTATATCAAGAAATATATTGCTAAGGCCTACATAAACCAACTACAGAATGCATATTTTCCATGAAGATACAGATGTGAAAGTGTTTTTTGATTTTATCTCAAGTCAGTATAATTGTTGTTGTAGCTAATTGAAATTGTCTTTTATGATGTAGAGAGATATACATTCAAATCATGTTTGAGTAGGTACATACCAGAACGAGATCCATTTGGACCACCAAAGTTACCTATCCCTATCAATGAAGTATGTTGGATAAAAAATGTGGCTTTTGAGGTGCATGAGTTAACAATTACAGGTGCTGTGGGCTTGGGCTTCTTTGTGCATGACTCCATCAAGAGAGGGACTACTATTCTCCATTATGGAGTTGACAAGTACTTCTATAGAGACGAGAAAGAATTCTATAGAGTTCATCCAATGCTAAAGAAGTAATCCATCCAAGAGGACTGTCACTATCCCTATGAAGGATATGGTGCATATTGTTGGTGATATTCAATATGGCAATGTGATAGCATTTATCAACAACAAATAAAATACCATTGCAAAGCAAAACATTTGTTATATATTTTCCCATGACGTTCCATCTTGGTCTGACCCCATGATGAACATAGATATTGTAGAATATGGTCACATTTGTACTAAATCCATAGATGATATACATGCAAGAGAGGAGATATTTGTAGACTATGAGTTTTGAATAACAACATTGTTTTTCTTTATGCATTCATTACTTATGGGAATTACTAATGGTACTAGTGCCATTCTCCCAGTCGGGGCTAGAAATTGAGAGTTTTTTTGAAATCATGTTTTATTTCAAGTCTTTCAATGGTGCATCAACAAACTGTTATGTTTTCATCCAAAAGTGTAATTTTTTCCTTTGCAATGAGTAATCAACATGACATGGAAAGTTATCCTTATACAATAATGCTAGTCACTCTAAACATTGAAAGTGTACTACATATCTTGCATTCATTCTCCTCTAAAACACTTGATCGAGTTAAAGAGCTCGTGCATTGTCATTGCAATATTCATGGTTATTAATTACACTCTTGCACTTTTTAAATGGTGTTTTGGAGATTTTGAAATGAAAATGCTCACAACAAAGCGAGTCAATATATCAATGGAAATTCCAAAGAGCTACTATGAAGGTGTTTTTGAACATCACTATGGCTCATGAGATGAATGTCACTCAAATGGGTTTGGAAGTTTATTATTTTGTTGATGATAATGTAGTTTAGGCATTGATATTCTATTTATTAGTTGAGAATGTAGTTATATCTCATACTTCATCTAGTCTATTTTCACATATTTCTCCTGTTTTTTCATGGAGAAAGGCTACAATTTCTTCCAAAGCTGCCATTCTAGGAATTGGGTTTTTCTCGAATTATCTAATATGGTCTTCTATGGTGTAATTGTATACAGTTATTAAATGAATATCTTGCTTATTTTGACCATAATTTTTGTACTCACTCTTAGAGTCTAGGGTCTGTGTGAGGTAAGGAGGTTGGGGGAAGGTGGGAACAGGTGAAGGAGGGGGGGGAAGGTGGGAACAGGTGAAGGAGGGGAAAGAGGAGGGAGGGGCATGGGGTGGGGCAAGGGGGGGGGGGGGTTGGAGTGGTAGCAAAGGTGGGGGGAGGGAGAGGGGGAGGGGGCGATGGCGGGATGGGGGGTACGAGGGAGGGTGACAGGGAGAGGCTGGGGAAGTAGGAGGGAGGGCAACTGGGGGAGGGCGACGAGGCTAAGGGGGGGTTGGAGGGGTTAGGGTGAGGGTGGGGGTACGATGAAATCCTTAACATAATTAAAAGGGATGTCAAAAGATGATGGCATATATAAAATGTTTCTAAAAACCCTAACTCTCATTATTCGATGGCATGAGTGAAAAACACTACTAGTAGACCTACAGGATGCCGCCTCCACCCTTCTCTCACTCCACCACCTCCATGGCATCTGTGAACATGAACCTATCTGAGTCTGGTGGTACCTCATCAAACTCTTGTGAGCCCTCCCTCAACTCTTGTGAGACCTTCCCAAACTCTTGTGATCCCTCCCCCAACTCTCGTGATCCCTCCCCTGACTCTTGTGAGCCCTCTCCCAAGTCCCATGAGCCCACTCCCCACTCTCGTGAGCCTTCTCCTCTGTAGTCTCGTGATCCCTCCCCCAAGTCTTGTGAGCTCTCTCCCAATTCTTGTGAGCCCACTCCCCAATCTCGTGAGCCTTCTCCTCCTCCCAAGTCTCATGAGATGGCTCCCTAGTCTCGTGAGCCCACTCCCAAGTCTTGTGAGCCCACTCCCACCAAGTCTTGTGAGCCCACTCCCTAGTCCCGTGAGCCCACTCCCAAGTCCCAAGAGCATGAGCCTTCTCCTAAGTCCCAAGAGCATGAGCCTTCCCCTCAGCTTGAGCCTTCTCCCAAGTCCCAAGAGCATGATCCTTCCCCTCAGCCTTTCCCTCCCTATGGGAGAACTCCCCTCCCCATGAGAGGACTTCCCTTAGGCTTCCCCTCAGCCTTCCCCTCCCAATGAGAGGACTCCCTTGATTGAGAAAAACATGTTTGAGAACCTCCCTGATATCAAGAGGCTTCCAGATAGGGGTCAACAAACTACAAGAAAGAGCACCATCTTCCCTCTCTCGGAGATAGCACCCGTCATGGACATGGTTCCTGTGCCCGTGCATAGGGTAAAGTAGACGCCGAGGAAGCCTCATCTCAAAAAAGTGAAAGCTGAAGTCATCCACGAGAGGGGGATTTAGAAGAGGATCAACATAGAGAAGAGCAGCACAAGAAGTTCAAGGCAGACAAGAAGACATGGAGCCATGTTTGGGTACCTATACAGCCTCCACCGAGAGTCAGGAATCCATTTAGAGCAAAGCCAAGAGCGAGGGCCCTAAGGGAGATTAGATAGCTACAGAAGACCATTGGCAACCTGATCCCACATGATCCCTTCCAACATGTGGTATAGGAGATAGGACATGGGTACAAGGACGATGTACGATTTAGTAGAGGAGCTATGGGGGCACTCCAGGAGGTTGTGAAGCAAGTTGGCACTGCTTTGTTCAAGGATGCCAACTTGTGTGCCATCCATGCAAAGCATGTCACGGTCATGGACAAGGACATGGCTCTGGCAAAGCAGATGCGGATGAACCCAAGCTTGAAGCCTTAGAATCTCTTGGAGCCCACCCTTAGGACCTAGACTACCCCCTGCCCTCGAAGGCACAATCTTATATCTGAGGTCCAAGGGGCGACCTTTAAAAAATATATATATATATATCTACATTTTACTATCACATTATTGTGAATTCTCCATGTTTATGAATGAATCTACTGTTTATTTTAATGTAACTTTTGAATTCTATCAAATCTTGGAGGAATTTCACCATAATGCAGAAGGTAAAAGTGTTCAGGATGTCACGAGGAGGCTAGAATGCATCAAACCCACCAGGGCATGAATTTGGACATTCCAGACTTGCCAGAATCCCCAAATTTGCATCATGGTGGGTTTAGGGTGCTTTGGGATCCTCGCGATGTCCTCGACACTTTTGCCTTTTGCGCCACGGTGAAATTCCTCCAGGATTTGACAAAATGAACTTTGGATACCCAAAATTGGTGAAAATCATACTAAATTGGCTAGAAATGCATTAAATTAACACAAATAAAAGGACGGAGAAAATATATCCTCGACGACTAAAAAAAAATACAATGGAATAAATATTATGAATTCGTGATGAGACAATGACTTAAAACAAGTTAGAAAGACATGTAGTCATTAAAGTCAAATATCCATTGAAATATATGTTTACATTTACAATAGGCCTCACAAGCTATCTTTCTTTTTAGCTAGTTTGAGTACATTGAGAATAGGGATCTTTGAATCCCTTATTGGACTCCTAGATATAAACCTAGCCACCCACAAGAGCACTAAGATCCTCCTCTCCTGCTGCTAATAAAGACATAGCTATTGCCGTCAATAACTTGCCATGAATGTTCGATCCAAAAGCATTGATAACACCCAGGAAGTGTACCAAAATCACTTTTTTGGCATCTCGAGTAATTTTGGAGTATCCAATAGCACACAACAATGCCTTGCATTTCAGCAGCTTCGCAGGCCCTCGAGGAATAAACTTGTTGTGGAAGACCACGAGGTGCTCTGCGGCTTCACGGAGGTAATGGGCCAAAGAATGATCTCGACCAAATGCACTAAGAACATTAGCCCATCGCTGAGATGAGAATTCATCAACCTCAAATGCTCTGCAACAATTCAACAAACATTGGAAGACCGACAAAACAAATTATACCAAAAGAACATCAAAATACAAAAAATTATTTGAGTTTACCACTACACCATTGTCGGCTTCTATCCCTTCCTCATTTGCAATGTTGATGGAAGTAATGTAGCATTTGGGAGGTGGAAGCTTTCTCTTGACCTGTCTTGGAGGTGGAAGCTTCTACATGAGAGGGCTATGTATCATATATGGACATGTCTGCATCCCTCATTGAAACCAACATCATCAAGAGAAACTCTTCCATTGTCTAGTCTTTGGAACCTAAAACCTCGGGATCTTTGATACTTGTGTCAACATCAAACCTAGATAGGACTCCGAGAGCCTCATCCTCTCGTAGTCCAAAAAGAACCTCTATGTCATGGAGGAATACATACTCTTCTCCATCAATGATGAGGGGGCACAAGGACCATAAGTCTGTTTTTGGGTCAGCGCATCTCCGATACATATTCTTGCTCTACTCTTATGACATTGCAGATCATATCGACAAAGACAGTGATTGTGCTTGTAAGGAGAGTACAATGGATAGTAGAGATACAATGGATGGTTCCCACTCCTCAAAGTCCAAAGGAAAAATGTATGCCATGAATAAGAGCTCTTAGAAACTAAACACAAAATTTCCAAATGGACTCATTACACTTATAGGTGAAAAAGGTACATAGATAGGAAGGCTTACGGTATGATGGTATCCTAGATTGATTGAATGATGGAGGAAGCCGCATATCTTTTCCCATGTAGATAGGTTGCACTTTTGCGAGCCATCCTTTCTTCCCAAAATTTAACTTCAAGATGCGCCCCTTCCACTCATGCAAGATATCACCTCTCTTGCTCTTGGGAAGCTTATGTGGACCTTTGGCCGACTCTTTCATCACTATCCAGTCATTCAAGCTGTAGGTGCAAGGGCTCCACTCATCCAATGCATTTCTAATGTTATGGAAGACACAAGAGGTCACATCATCGCATGTTCTTGTAGCCTTCCTCCTCACCATGCTTGTAGATGTTGCAACAGCAAGAATGGGACTCCTACGGGTAATGCAGCTCCAACAGAGGCACAAAAGAGGGAGAAGGAGAGGGACAGAGCACCACCAATAGAGGCATGGGGGAGAGAGAGAGAGAGAGAGAGAGAGAGAGAGAGAGAGAGAGAGAGGAGCTACAGCAAGTAGCCTAGAGCAGAAGGGAGCAGAGAAAGAGGGGGAAGAGGGCAAATGCAAGGGAGGGCAGCCTCATAATTCAAAAATGGAGGAATGGGAGGGTTAAACATGGGTAAGGAGGGGGGGCGATGGTTTGGGTGGTCCCTAGTGTAAGAGGAACAACCAATAGGGGCTCTCTACAAGCCTTTCCACCCTCCATCTCAACATACCATTGCCCCACACCTTCTAGCACTCTCATTGATACACCTCAAATCCCTCTCTAATCCCTTGAAATTAGGAAACACTAATTGGAGGCCCTTTTAAGACCCCATTTCTCCCTTAATGCCTGGATTACCCCCACAGTTTGCACTGTACCATGGTGTTGATGCTTATTGTTGTCATTGGTTCTGAAACTTTCTATTGTTCCCACATTCTAAAATCTTGAGAGGCTGAAGACCAAATAGCCAGAGTTTATAGAACAAATAGATTTTGAGTTGTTGGATTTGTCTTTGTTCAAATTAGATCCAAGGGTTTAATGTATGATTGAGTTCCTCATGAAGGGAAAAAAATCTCAATGATATAAGTGTTGAGCGGCATGTATGTAGGGAGGGATGATTATCTACTATGAATCTATTCGGTTTGGAGAATGTGTAATTTCCTAGCAAGATGTAGTCATGTTATAAATGACAAAAATAAAGCATTATCATTTGTCAATTACTTTTTGTAATAGAAGGTGATGCTATGAATTTAATGCTAGAATTTTCCCCAAGGAGTTATGTTCACCATGCTAAGTCAACTTCCAAGTTTGCCTCTTGATGATGTTAATTATTAGATATATGTAATTTGTCATCTTTGGAGAATGCACAATTATTTAGAAAGATGTGGTTGTCTTCGGAATGAATGAAAGAATGCATTTGTATTGTCAATTAGTTCTTGTAGGAAACCTACTTCTTTATTTAACGGTTGAACTTTTCCTTATTATCACTATTACCATATTTTAATTTGAATACATAAAAACGCTGGGTGTTATCTAGTTTACATTAAAAGAAGCTATTTCCTCATTTCATGAGCCAAAAATTAACTTGGTGTGAGAGAGGTAAACGCTAGTACCTTTTACGATGTCACAAACCTTCTCTTCTTATGTGCTAGGTAGTGTCACATGTTATTATGCATGTTCTTCCATGTCCATCTCTTATGCATTTCAATTTGTTATCTTATTTTCTGTCTGGTTGGCAGTAAGTAGGCATCGTTGTACATGTATGTACCCACTTTTTCCACCCGTAGCAGTTGCACAACATGGTAACATAACCTATTAGGAGCCCATTTCCATGGTTAGGGCATTCAAGAAATGCATGCAATAAAACATTGCCTTATTTACATGTAGCCCATGAATTAATTATCCTTGTTCGATGATGCTTTTAGAGTGTCCATTACTTTTGCTGCTTCCCAAATTATAAGTATGGTATAAGGTGGACTTTGAAGATAATGGTGTATGCATTAGAAAACAGATGGTATGGTTTATGATAGTAAATGTGGAATAAAGGCTTTTTGCTAAAGCATTTTTTAATTTCAGATTTGTCAATGGTCGACACACATTACACATACCTCCACACCAATTTCCCTCATGGGAAAGTTGGATTAATTGTGTGTAGCTCATTTGTGCTTACCGTACATAGTAAACATTACTTTTGACAAGTAGTTTCACGAGAACATTCGAGAAAGTAGCAGTAGGAGCTGACACATGGATTATAATTTTTGATCAATAGATGTAGGCTAGACAAGGTAATTGCAAAAGTTACCATACTAAGAATGAGCGTGTGGTTAGCATTTCACATAGTACGTGTGATTCATGTGTACTTTGAAGTACGAGCTCCTATAGCATGACTTCAGGAGGTCATCTTCATAGTAAGTATGATTCTTGCCATCTTCGCAACAAAATGCTATGACTTTGATTTCATTTCACCATATCACCCATAGGATGAATAATACTTACTTCATTTACATTGTGGTGGTAATGTTGAATGAGAGTCATTATTTCATAATGATTGCATTTGTGTAATAATAGTTACACATTGTCATGTAGTTACATATCTTAAAGCATTGTGAGGGTGGGGTGAGCATCTTCCTTGGTCACTCCATATGACCTTAATAGGTTAGAGCTTTTACATCAAGCCATTGAAGCAAAGTCTAGTGTTTCTACATCATCTAGGAAAGTGCTGTCTTCTAATGAATCCGCTAACTCAAATGCCATTAAAGTTAGAAAGAAGAAGAAAACTCACAAAAAAGAGAAGAAGCAAGACCATAAAGAAGCCTTGGTACTCTGAGATTGCAAGGGCGTTAAGGTTAATTTAGTATAATATGAGCACACACATGCACCTATACAATTAATATTTGAATGTGTATGAGAGGAAAAGCTTTACTATACGATATGAATTTCAGAAGGACTGATGATACGAATGTAATTCTGCTTAATTGTGTGACATTTTATGTGTACATAGATGCTCTCATATGCACCATTGAAATTAATGGAAGGGAGACTAACCTTCACATTATGAGATGTCAAGACTGTAAGCTACAAATGCCTTTCCTTTATGTTTGATTCTTTTATCTTTGGAATTTAATATTGTCTTGGTAAACATATTTAAAATTCAATTAGGAAACTATGCCTTAAAATAATAGCCATATAGTGTCTGCTTTAAATTTGAAAGTCAATATAATACATCAAAATGTTTACAACAATGAATTTGGTTTTTTGCAAAATCAAGCAGTTTTACTCATGCAAAGGGAAGCTATTGTTCCTATTGATACTAACATAGAGTCATTTAGATGTGCTATGGTGACTATTGATAAAAGTCATCTGTGAAGAGGTATTTCCATGATGTTGATGAGAGAGATGACAAAAGAATCAAATTAGAACCTCTGAAGGATGAGAGGTCTCCCAACATTTTGTCTCTAGAATCATCAGACCAATTGAGTGGTGAGAGTGAGTACTCCCTAGTTGATAGGCCCCTGTTGATCCATGAAATAGACTTATCTGTCAAGAATGGTATATTCAAAGGGAGAGTACTCAATAAGTCAGAGCATTGGGTATCCAAAGAGTTTAAATCTGGATCTCACCGATAGAGAAGGGGGAGGCTATATTACTAGACCCGCAACTCGGGGAGGTCACTCATAGATATGTAAGCATAGCACGTGGGTTCAATAGAAGGTGTTTTAAAAAACCCCTTTTTACACATTTTTTACATATAGAAGGGTATCATATAAAGGGAGTATTAATAGATTGAATAGAGAAAGGGTGTGCTTTATTCATGATAAATTTACAGATAAGGGTTTTACAAATAGGCCTTGAATGCACGTGATATATAGGATTTCTACATAGTGAAACACCGCCCATCTCCCCCCCCCCACGGTGAGTCTTGTAATAGGCAAGGTCTACTCCATAGACTTCATCAAGAACCTAAATGTTGGTGAATCATGATTGTATAATAATAACAAAAATTTTCTTGTGAAGTAGAAACACTCGTAACGATGGGGGGACATCTAAGAGTTAATAACGGTGCCAATAAACACCATTTAAAGTTTCAAAAAGCCAAAATGGTATAATCTCAAAGAACTTTATAATGGTGCCAATAAACACCTTGCACTAGTTACAAAGATTTTTAAAGAAAACACCTTCAAATAACATATCTTGATGGAGGGGGAAAGAGAGGAAAAGAAGTTTTAAAAAAAGAAAATTTTAAATTAAAATTAAAAATTTATTTTATTTTTGTCGCCACCTCTGTGCTCCCGATCTCTTAGACAAGGGAGGGAGGAAGGAGAGGAGAAGAGAAGAGAGAGGGAGAGAAGGGAGGAGAATGGAAAGAGAGAGGGAGAGAAGGGAGGAGAAAGGGAAGGAGAGGGAGAGGGAGGAAGGGAGGGGACCACAATGGGAGCGAGAGTAGAAGGAAGGACTAGAGTAGAAGGAAGAGGGAGAGAGGAAGGGAGAGGGAGAGAGGAAGGGAAGAGTAGAGGAGGGAGTAATATTTTTTAAAAATAAATTTAATTAGATAGGTGGGTGACGAGGAGGAAGGGAAGAGAATGGAGAGGGAAAGAGAGGAAAGAAGAGGGGGAAGGAGTGAAGGTAAGGCAAGGAGAGAGAGAGAGAGAGAGAGAGAGAGAGAGAGAGAGAGAGTCGCAATGCCACAGTAGCACAGTAGCGGTGATATTTTTTATTTTGTATTTTTGTTACCGCCCTTGCATTGCCACGGCAGCCCGACTCTCTCTCTATCTCTCTCAGTGTGTGTGTGTCACTGCCACACACTATTGAAGAAAGGGAGGGAGAGAGGAGACGAGAAGGAGGAGAGAGAGAGAGAGAGAGAGAGAGGGAGGGAGGGAGGGAGAGACAGGGGAGAAAGACGGAGGGAGAGAAGGGAGGAGAAATGTGAGGGAGAGGGAGAGGTGGAGGGAGAGGGAGAGAGGGAGGGGAAGGGGAAGGGGTCCACAACACGAGAGAGAGGGAGCACAATGCAACACAAGGGAGAGGGACAGGGACAGGGACATGGAGAGGGAGAGGGAGGAAAAAAGAGAGGAGAAGAGAGGGGAAGAAGAGGAAATAAGAGAGGGGAGAAGAGAGGAAAAGAGAGAAGAGAAGATAGGGGAAGAGAGAAAATAAGAGAAGAGATAGGATAAAAGAGAAGAGAGGAAATAAGAGAAGAAAGGGGAAGAGAGGGAAAGAGAGAGAAAGAGAAGAGAAGAGAAGAGATGGGAAAAACAAAGTTCTGAAACTTTGAAAGGTGTTTATTAACATCATTATTAAGTCTTGGAGATTTTTGAGGACTCTCATGGTAAATTAATCTAATGCATGGACCTTAAATATATATACTTATGTATGTATGTACATACATACATACTTACACATGCACACACACATACATATAGTTTATCCATGGATTTAAATTATTCTTATTTAAAGTTACTAATAAGTTAAGAAAAAGTTAAACTTTTAAATGAAGATTCTTTAAAATGAGAAATTATACTAGGATTTCTACAAAAACTTTGAAAGGTGTTTATTGACACCATTATTAAGTCTTGGCAATTTGAGTTCCAAAACTCTAAAAGGTGTTTATTAACACCATTATTAAGTCTTAGAGATTTTAGAAGACTCAAATGGTAAATTAATCTCATACATGGACCTTAACTATATAAATATAAATATAAAAGCCTTACAGGCATGCCCATGCCACATGGACAGTGCAGTGTACTAGTCCCACCATATGTATCAATGGTCTTTGATTGATGAACCAAGGACATGTACGTTCGATGCATGCATTTGCAGCATTGTCTATGACTCCATATCTACCAGATTTTAGAGTTTTTAAACTCTCAAAAGGTGTTTGTTAATACCGTTGTGATATCTTGAAGATTTTAGAGGACTCTTATGGTAAATTAATGTCATGCATGGGCCATACATACATACATGCATGCATGCATACATGCATACATACATACATACATCCATACATGTATGCATGCATGCATCTATACATACATACATGCATGCATGCATGCATACATATAATTTTTCCATACATTTAAATTGCTTTTATTAATTTAAGAGTAATTAAACTATTATTTTTTATTAAATTATTAATTTAAATTGTTATTAAGTGCAACATTATAGAGAGATATTCTAGAATTTATTATGTGGAAATGACAGTGCCAAAAAGTAAACTTTTGATTCTTGAACAACATTTTCATAACGTAAACTTTTCATTTGGGAAGGAGTTTTAGGAATAGTCCAAATGTAGACATATGAGTCCAAAATTAATGAAATAAGTGTTAGGGAGAGAGGAGGGAGGGACCCCCTTTTCCCACCCCCCCTTGCCCCCCCCTTCCCCCTTTTCCCCCATTCCTCCCCGTCTCCCCCCATTCCTCCCCCTCTCCCCTTTTCCCCTCTCCCCCCTTTTCCCCTCTCCCCCCCTTTCCCCTCCTGCTCCTCCCCCTTTCCCCCTCCCTTTCCCCCCTTCCCCCCTTCCCCCCCCCCTCCTCCCCTTTTCCCCTCCCCCTACCTTTTCCTCCCCCTTCCCCTTTCCTCCTCCCCCCTTTTCCTCTCCTCCATTCCATTAATTTCCTTTCTTCCCTACCCTCCCCATGAGAAATTTTTAAGGGCAGCAAATATTTTCCCAAAGACAAATTTAGGAGCTTCTCCAAACTAGTGTGGCTAATCTTTCATTCTTGAAATTTGATAAATTTGCCCAAAAATTAACATAACTTTATCATATGAGGTCCAAATTTAGCCCTCCAAGTACTCAAATCGATCGGAATAAGCCATCTAAAGTCATCTATAGGGTTAGAATTTTCAAATTCCAATTTATTAAAAACATGTGAATGAAGTTACTTATACTTAAACCAAATTCACAGGCCAATATTTGTAACTCTACCCCATACCCTAAATCCTAAACCCTGATCCCTATAGCCTAAACCCAAATTCCTATACTGTAAACACTATTTCCTATAACTTGAACCCTAAAACCTATACCTTAAATCCAAAACCCTATACCCTATACCCTATATCCCCTTTCTCCCATTCCCCTCCCTCCCATCCCCCATTCCCCTATTCCCCCCTTTCCTCCATTCCCCCCTTTCCCCCATTCCCCCTTCCGCTCCCCCCATTCCCCTCCCCCCTTCCCCCTTTCCACCCTTTCCCCTCCCCCCCTTCCCATCCCACCTTTCTCCTTTTCCGCCCTCCCCCCCCTTTCCCTTTCTAGTTTAGCTAATATTTCAAACTTGAAATTTTATAAATTAGCCCAAAATTTAACATAACTACCTCATATGAGACCCCAATTTAGGCCCCCAAGTACTCAAATCGATCGGCATAAGCCATCTAGAGTCATCTATGTGGTTAGAATTTTCAAATTCTAGCTTATAGAAAACGTGACATGTAAAGTATGTGCCTGTCAAGTATGAGCACATTCAAATGACACACCTTAGATTCTCATAACACTTAGTGAAAAATGTCATTTGTGGCGAGTTTGACCATCCAAAGCATATACGATGGGTATGATAATTTACATGCACCTCAACATACGTTGGATTCACATGTGTAAAGTATCATGTCCATCAAGTATGAGTGCATTCTTATGACACATCTCAGATAGTTTCTTTTGGCAGTTGTGCATATTACTTGGTGAAAAATGGGGTTTGTGGCAACATTGACCATCCAAAGCATATCCAAAGGGCATGATAATTTTTACATGCATCAAAATATGCAAGATTGATGTCTACACACAGTATCATGTCCATTGGGTATGTGCGTGCTCGAATAACACACCTCAGATCGTGTTTTTTGGCGGCAGTTGTGGATGACACTTAGTGAAAAATAGGGTTTGTAGCGAGTTTGACCATCCAAAGCATATCCAATGGGCACGATACTCAAAAAAGGTGAAATTGACATGAGTGCGAGGTATCATGTCCATCCAGTATGTGCGCACTTGAAAAACACACCTCAAATACTATTTTTTGATGGTTGTGCATAATACTTGATGTAGGGTTTGTGCCGGCTTTGACCATCCAAAGCATATCCGATGGGCACGATACTTTGCATGCACTTCAACATATATTGGATTGATGTGGGTGCAAAGTATCATGCCTATTGGGTATGAGAGCATTTGAATACACACCTCAAATACTATTCTTTGGCAATTGTGCATAACATTGATGAAAAATGGTGTTTGTGGCGTGTTTGACCATCCAAAGCATATCCGATGGACACGATATTTTTCATGCATCTCTAATTATATTAGATTAATACATGTGCAAAGCATCGTGCCCATCAGATATGAGAGCATTGGAATAATACACCTCAGATACTATTTTTTGGCGGTTGTGCATGACACTTGGTGAAAAACGGAGTTTGTGGCACGTTTGACCATCCAAAGCAAATCTGATGGGCACGATATTTTGAACGTGACTTAACATAGATTGTATTGACGTGTGTGTGAAGTATCCTTCCCATTAGGTATAAGTGCATTCGAATGACACACCTCATATACATCATATGGTGGTTGTGGATAACAATTGGTAAAAAACAGGGTTTCTGGTGACTTCGATCATCTAGACCATACCTGATGGGTATGGTACTTTGCACACAGATCAACATAGGTTGGATTAACACACGTACAAAGTATCATACCCATCAAGTGTGTGCACGTTTGAATAACACATCCAGAGCGTGTTTTTGGGTGGTCGTGTACGACATTTAGTGAAAAATATGATTTGTGGCGAGTTTGACCATCCAAAGCATATCCGATGATGATACTTGGCACAAGACTCAACAAAGGTTAAATTGACATGATTGAAAGGTATCGTGCCCCCATTAGGTATGTGCACAATTAAATAACACAGATCAAATACTATTTTTGGTGGTTGTGCATAATACTTGATGAAAAAGTGGGTTTGTGCCACCTTTGACTATCCAAAGCATATCGGATGGACACAATACTTTGCACTCATCTCAACATAGGTTGTATTGACATGTTTTCAAAGTATCATGCCCATTGGGTATGAAGACATTTGAATAACACACCTCAGATACTATTCTTTGGCAATTGTGCATAACACTTAGTGATAAATGGAGTTTGTGGTGTATTTTATGATCCAAAGCATATATGATGGATACGATATTTTTCATGCATCTCTAATTAGGTTAGATTAACAAGTGTGCCAAGCATCGTGCCCATCAGGTATGAGAGCATTCGAATAATACACCTCAAATACTATTTTTTGGTGCTTGTGCATAACACTTGGTGAAAAATGGAGTTTGTGACATGTTTGAGCATCGAAAGCATATCTAATGGGAACAATATTTTGCATGCAGCTCAACATATATTATATTGATGTGTATGCAAAGTATAGCACCCATCGAATATGAGGGCATTTGAATGACACACCTCAAATACTATTTTTTCACTATTGTGCATAGCACTAGGTTAAAAAATGGGATATGTGAACACCTATTTCATTAATTTTGGACTCTTGCACTGTCCAAATTCATTTTGTGAGATAATTCTGGATAAAACATTTCAAAAAAAGAGGCTCTTATAAAACAAAACATTGAGTCAAAAAGGAAGATTTAAAAAAATCAAATTAGAAAAAATGACGTGAGATGTTAAAAATAGAGTACATCGCATTGTTAAAAGAGACAAAAAAGTAAGATTTTAAAAAATCAAATTAGAAAAAATGGCGTGAAATGTTATGAAAACTAGAGTACATTTCAAAAAGAGCACATCACATTTGTAAAGAAGTAGATCATATTACTCAAAGCCATATGGTGCCAAAAAACACCTTAATACAGTCTCTCTTAACATCATCTTAACATCACATTTGTACAAGAAGTAGATCATATTACTCAAAGCCATATGGTGTCAAAAAACACCTTAATACAAGGCCATATGGTGTCAAAAAACACCTTAATACAAAGCCATATGGTGTCAAAAAACACCTTAATACAGTCTCTCTTATCTAAGTCTAGAAGATCTCATCATTGGTCTCTCTTATCTTCTCAACAACCCAATCCTTCACTGCCTCCACAGCTGTATCCTCAACATAATTACATGCGAAGAAGAAGTTTAAGCAATCACAAATTGTTTCTTTATAATTTCTTTGAGAGGCTCTTATTGTTCTCTCAGCATCCGCATCAAATCGCCCATGACGAGAGCTGCGATAACGCAGGTTACTTAAGAAATCTAATAGATCTTGTCGTGCTTTTATCATACGTCTTAGAAGTCTTTCACTGTCTGCTATCTTGAGAGTCTCCTCCCTCTCTGCGTGCCTTTGTGCAGCAAATTCCTCTCTCTCCATGTGTGTCAAAGGAGAACCTTGTCGAATTCTGGCCTCTCTCTGTGCTCCTTGGTCAGCAATCCATTCTTTGAGATTGTTAATTCCGAACTCCACGTCTTCGACAATGCCAAGGACATCCATGGGTGGGGAGATGATAAAGAAAGGGAGATGGACTACGATGCAAGAAAGAAGAGAGTGTCTGCGGAGGAAGAACTAGGATAGAAGATTACTTGTGGTTATCAAGATGGATGAAAGAAGACTCTGAGAGTGTTTGCGGAAGGACTAGGATAGAAGAATACAAGTTAATGAGAAGCACTAGGATGCAAGAAAGAAGAGAGTGTTTGCAAAAGAACTAGGATAGAAGAATACTTGGTTATCAGGATGGATGAAAGAAGACTCTGAGAGTGTTTGCGGAAGGACTAGGATAGAAGAATACAAGAAGAATACAAGTTAATGAGAAGCACTAGGATGGATGAAAGAAGAGAGTGTTTGTGGAAGAACTAGGATAGAAGAATACTTGGTTATCAGGATGGATGAAAGAAGACTCTGAGAGTGTTTGCGGAAGGACTAGGATAGAAGAATACAAGTTACTCAGAAGGATACTTGGTTATCAGGATGGATGAAAGAAGACTCTGAGAGTGTTTGCGGAAGGACTAGGATAGAAGAATACAAGTTACTCAGAAGGACTAGGATGTAAGAAATAAGAGAGTGTTTGTGGAAAGACTAGGATGGAAGAATACAAGTGCACTAAGGCACGATGTGTTCACTACGATAAGGATAAGGGTTGGAATAAAGTGAGTGGCACGATGTGTTCACTATGATAAGGGTTGGAATAAAGCGAGTGGAGATTGAATGCTCTACTTTAAGTGAGTGGAGATGATAAGGATAAGGGTTGGAATAAAGTGAGAGAAGCATTGCGAATGCTCTACTTTAAGTGAGTGGAGACTGTCCAACTGAATAAAATTCTCATTACACAAGGATTTATTTCCAAATAATCACATCATCACACATTCATATCATAAAATTGTGTGCATGAAGAAATATATTACAAATATTACATCATCACATATTCATATCAAAATTCTCATCACACAAGGATTTATTTTCAAATAATCACATCATCACACATTCATATCATAAAATTGTGTGCATGAAATAAATATATTACAAATATTACATCATCAAATATTCATATCAGAATTCCCATCACACAAGGATTTATTTCCAAATAATCACATCATCACACATTCATATCATAAAATTGTGTGCATAAAGAAATTATATAAATATCATGATTATGCCACTTAAGTAATAAGTCACAAATTGGTGTATAATCAACAAAAACTACAAACACAACATCATACATGCATCACAACTCTTGTGATGCTTCTAGTGGAGACTCTGGCAACTCTTCGGATGCTTCCAATGGAGGCTGTGGTACTGTAGATGTACACTCGGTCTCTACTTCTTTTGTAGTATGTAGTGCTTTCGGAGTAGACTCAATATCCTCTTCCTTAAATGCAAGCAGAGGCGGTGGCAACTCTTCTGATGCTTCCAGTGGAGGCTGTGGTGCTGTAGGTGTACATTGGGTCTCTACTTCTTCTGTAGTATGCAGTGCTTTCATAGTAGACTCAGTCTCCTCTTCCTTAAAGGGAAGCTCTGGTATTGCTTCAGTTGCACGTTGTATTCTAATGGCAGCAATTAGGTCTCGAATGATTTCAGCCCTAAACAATTGTATATCCTCCTCTGAATATTTGAGCTCCAAAGAGTCTTCCGATGAGATCTGTGGCATAAGTGAGAAAATTTCTTTGAAAATCAACATGCAGTTGTAGGCAACTCTCCACCCACAACTATGCCCATCTTCCTGCTCTACTACTAAACGCTTTTGGAAGTCTACCGAGTCTTTGTACTGTCCTGTTTCTCTGATAGCAGATACCAACTTCTCAATCGACCTGCTCATCGTGACATATTAAAAAAACTTAGTGTATCTATCACATAAGGTACATAATATAGAAGTAACAACAGATTAATAGAATACTTACGTTTGCACTGAGCCATGAAAGCCTGCAATGGAGTTAACAAACCAACAATAGTTGTCTTCAAGGTTCCAAACCACCAGACTCCAATGTTCCCTACACGAATAATTAAGAACCATTATTATTTAACACAATGTTGCCAGTACAAGATGAAAATAAAGGTTGCCATGATACTTACATCTCATGATATGCCATAAATAGGACTCGCACGCCATGTAAATGTAAAGGCTGTAATAATTTACAAACATCGGCTATTGTCTTTCTGCTATCGCTAAGTATAGGAGAAAGGAGGGAATCCAACATATACGCACGATTTTGTACGACTCTACCAAATCGTGAGATAACTATACTGCACCAACAAATAAATGAATATTAGCTTATTAGATTTAATCAAAACAAATGAATATTAGCTTATTAGCTTATTAGATTAAATAAAAATATTGAATTATCAAGTAGAGAAAAAGTTTGTATCAAACCTGAGAATGGCCATCATAACGTTGTTATTGACCTCATTTGAAGCTCTAGAGAGAATTGAAATCTCTTCTCCCCCAAATTCAAGATACTGAGGTCTATGTTGAATCATAACCCTAACATTAAAAGAGCTTCCCAATTCTTTTAATTAGGCCATGTTTGTAGAGTTGAGGTCATCTATCCTCTTTGACTCTTTGATGGCATTCATTTCGCAATCAATGATTGCTCGAATGGTACATGTTATAAATGCATAGAGATGCAAATCCGTATATGTTGATAGTGTGGTGTCATTTTGCATCTCAAAAATTTGACCAAGTACCAAAAAGCAATTGTAGCCCACCCTCCATCCACAATTATAGATGTGGCTATTATCTTGATGTGATACCTGACATGTTATATACTCTATTTGTTGTGCCAAGTCACATTGCCGCATTACTATGTCGATAGCATCTACTAATTTTCGAGCTGATCTGCATATCAAAACATATAACAACAGTGAATATGTGCATTGCATATCAATCTACATGTCAAGAAGTGACAACAAGTGTAGTCTATACTTACTCTAACACATTGCCATGGATGGATGTCATTGAGTTTGCAAAGAAGCACTTCTTCGCAAGGATGTCCACGACTACCAGACTCCAATGTGAGCTGCATTATCAATAAAGAATAATTACTGTGTTTGAGACAATTCTAGCAAATGCAATAGAAAAAACAAGTAGGGTTTGATGCTTACTTCTCATAATATGCTGTAAAAATAACTCGTGCGTCATTCATAGGAATGTGCTTCAACCACTTGCAAACATTCTCTATGGTTTCTTCTTTGTTGATAAGCACTTCCGAAATACGAGGATCGAGCATATATGAAACGCTTTGTATATTTTGCGGAAAATTTGCTATAACATTGCTATATTTAAAAAAAAAGTATTAGCTTCTTGGGTTTAATCAAAATAAGCAAAGTATAAAGCCAAGGAAAAGGCTGCATCAAACCTGAGGATGGTTGTAATGACTTTGACATTAACCTCATTCTTAGGATTCAAGAGGATTGAAATCTCTTCTTCACCAAATTCAAAAAAATGAGGTTGTTGTCGAATTAACAACATAGCAGTGAATGAACTTCCAATCTGCTCCAATAGATTCATATTTTTATGACTCATCTTATTGAGGGAGTAGTCTACATCGTATTCTTCTTCACTTGCTATGTCCTCCACATCCTCCTTCTGCCATAAAAATATAAAAAAGTTATGCGATGTACACATCCCAAATAAAGGCTTAAACAAGCAGATAAGGTTTCATATATGCTTTCATTAGTGTAAGTCTCTCCTCTGCTTGGAGCAAAAATTTAAAAAGGTTATATACACGCTTTCATTAGAGTGAGTCTCTCCTTCTCTTGGATGAAAAATTTAAAAAGTTATGAGATTTACACATCCCAAATAAAAATAATGGTTTAAATAATCATAGAAGTATAAAGATAGCATGCTTTCATTAGACAAGTTATGAGATTTATACATCCCAAATAAAATTAATGGTTTAAATAATTATAAAAGTATAAAGATAGTATGCTTTCATTAAACTCATTCTCTTCTCCTTTTGGAGGAAAATATAAAAAAGTTATGAGATTTATACATCCCAATTAAAGGCTGGAACAAGTATACAAGTATAAAGATAAGGTTTTATACATGCTGCAATGTAGTCATATTTTCATGTTGTTTCCCAATGGTAGTAATTAGATGCTGAATACTCTCAGCCCGAAATGCTAGCAGATCAGCTTCTGTATATGATTCCATTTTGACTGGTAACTCCAGATCAAAAATCTCTCTAAGAAACAACATGCAGTTGTAGGCGACTCTCCACCCACAACTGTGTCCATCTTTTTGCTCCACTGGCAGACGTCTTTTGAATTCTACTTGATCTTGTTGCTCCGTGGTTGTTCTGACAGCAGATACTAGCCGATATGCAGCACTGTCCAGCATGACATATGAAATATATTAATATGTCATGATCATAAGATACAAAATAAGAAAGTATCAAAAATATTAAGAGAATAATTACCTTGGGGAGTTGGCATGATAGCCTTCTATTGAATTCACAAACCATAAATGGTTGAGTTCAAGGTCCCAGAAGATCAGACTCCAATGTGAGCTACACGACCAGAATAAAAATGATTATTGTTTTACACAAACTTGCCAAAGAAATAGTAAAAATAAGGTTAGAGTTGATACTTACGCCTCATGATAAGGCATTAAGATGACTCGCACCCCATCTAAATTCAAAGGGCTTAACCAGGTACAAACATCTTCTGTAGTCTTTTGAGGAGAGCTAAGAATAGAAGAAAGGAGAGCATCGAGCATGTAGACACGATGCTGCACTGTACTAGGAAGTTGAGAAATAACTACACTGCACCAAGAAATAAACAAACATTAGCTCATAGAATTGATTTGCATTCTGCACTAGGAAACTGATATATAACTGAACTGTGAATAAATAAACAAATGTTAGCTTATTGAAGTAGCAATAAATAAATAAACATTACCTGAGAATGGCCAAGATAACATTGTCATTAACCTCTTTTAAAGGATTGGAGAGGATTGAAACCTCCTCTCTACCAAAGCTTAAATACTGAGGTTCTCGTTTCAAAACGATCTTAACTTGAAATGAGCTCTCCATTTTATCTAATGCAGCTAAATTTGATTTTTCAATCAAATTTAGAGGTGGTTGCATTGTTGAAGTGGAAGGGAGTGCCTCCGTATTGACTTCATCCATTTCTTCTCCCTCTATTGCCTGTAAATAAATATGAGAGATTAGAGTCATTATCTTTAAATTTAAATCTTATTTAAAAAATTGTATTTAGTTGAGAAATAGAGAGTTCATACCGCTAAGTATTGTCGTAGTGGCCTTTTTTCATAACCCTGCGAGCCATAATTATCAAAGTGGGCATCATCATATTTGTCTTCATCCACCAACCTCTCTGTGAATGGGTCATGTAAGTCCATCTTTTCATCATTAACAACTGGGACATTATGATCTTCAAGGTAATCATCCATGTCATCGGTGTCCTTGTGGTCTATCTCTTTTTCATAGCCTGTGGTTAGATCTGCTTGAAGCTGGAAATAGGCCATGAAATGCTTATTTTCAATAATATTGGTGGAGTTGCCTTTTCTTAGGAGATCCTCAAATAAATATCCCATCCTGCACAAGGTGACCTCCCAACCTGCCGGCAGCAAATTCTCCATCATGGTAAGCAAGAGACTCCCACTTTTTGCAGGACTTCCGTAGTTGTTTTTTTGATAATGTATGGACCTGGGAATATCTTGCTCTTCTAGCATCAATCTCAAATTATTTGAATTCCCTCTTATGTTCTTTTGTAAAGAGTGATCAGGGTTGGGACTCCGCATACATAGAAAGAATGATTCAAGAGTTTGAATCGCTATGCCACATTCTCTCTTGCCTCTCTTTGCTGCATAAACACCACTATAGATCTTCAAATCTGATGAATATGCTCGCTCTAGAGTAACCTGCATGGCTTCTTTGTCTTTTTTATCAACAAATATGACAATGTTACAAATCGCCACTTTGCTAATGGTGGTATATACTATTCTATCAATGAAGTTATGGATATCATCGCTATATGATAAAGAATAGTTGTGGCTTATCCCATGCTGACTCATTCTTAAAGAAGTCATCTTCTGAGACTCCCCTGAAGTTGACAAGCTTTCTAGACTCTGCCGTAACCTCTACATTGAATTGAAAGCTTTGGTGCATATCTGTTGGCATTCTTATCTCGCTGATTAATCTTTCCACATATGCAACCACCTGTTGTGGGATCTCTTTTCTCATATAAGAGGTTACTATTTCCGACCCATCTTCATCCTTTTTAATCCACCTGTTGGCCCATAGCTTTACCTTGGGTGTTGACAAAGAAGCTATATGCTTCACCACATTATAGTCAATGTTGCAATGAGTAAGTGGAATTTGTTTCTCTGACAGCAAATACTTGATGGCACTATGTACTGCATCACGCCTCACCTGTACATTGATGCATTCTTCCATGCAGTGGTCTTTGTCTTTTTTTCCAAAAAACCATTCTTTCTTTAAAATTCTTTGTGCTGCCATGGATGCATACTTATCAGGTAAGTACTTTACAGGCCTCCACATCCTTGCCGTCAACTCCTTCTTATCCATTACCTTTGACTTGCCGGAGATAAACAAAGGAGCTTCATAGGTCAGCTGTCCACGCTCACAAGCAATGCACGTTTCAAGCATCTCATTGAACACTTCAACAGGACGAAAGATGATAGAAGTATAGTCGGCATATCTGTCCCTCACCACCTTGAGGCTTGTCATACTTTCTTCCCGCTCTTGGGTTCCCCTAGGCACAACTGCACTCAAAGAAGTATAAAAGTTTGTGAGTGTGTCGGCGTCTGCTTTTGTGACCTTTCGCTTCAAATCAGGATTTGGGGAACCAAATGTTGTCCATATCACCCTTGCCTTCTGTAAGACCTCTGATGTTGAGGATATCTTACGCTTTCCATGGACATAATGATTAAGTCTTTCGGACTCAATCAAATACTTAATCTCATGCTTGAATATACAGATCGTTGCAGGATAATAATGGAATGAGCTTATCTTTACAAATTGTTCTGGAGTGAGTCTTTTGCCCTCCTTTGCTTCCCTTGCGATCTGATTACAAGCATAAGCCCAATGTTGACCATCAATGGGCTGGAATCTGCAATGAAGGAGAAATTCCTTCTTGACTTCCTTTAGCATATTCTCTCCTTGTGCCTCTTCGCCTTGTTCATGTGGAATATTTTTTAGAGTGTTTTTAAAGAATTGACTGAAGATCTCCTCGAAATGTGTAGGCCCTGTAAATGTTATTTGATCCAGAAAACTATTTTTGGTTGGACAAAACATTATTGGGCGCAAGACCACATTACTTGCCACAGGTTTCTTACCATCTCTCAAAGCCTCGTATATTTGCATTGCATAGGATATATCAAGGCTTCGGCTATTAGTAAACAGAGCTGCAGCTTCCACATCTTTGGCATTCACAAACCACGTCCTTTGACCCCAGATATATCCCACATCATCATCTGTAACTGCTTCATTAAGACGCAGATTAAGATTTTTAATTGATGTGAGTTCATCTTGATCATCTTCAGCCTCGGATTCTGAGTCTTCTTCATCTTTCTCTTTTTTTGACCGTTTTTCATCCACATTATCTTTCTCTACAGTGGGACGATGTCTTTTCTTACTGCTTGGAACCGTGGCTCTTGCAGTACTAGCCTTTTGCATTTCACGTCGTGGTTTGCTAGCAAGAGCTTCTAGCATAACTGCAGTGGATCGACCTTGATCTTCTTCAATTTTTGCTAATTCCCATGCACTCAAGGCTTGTTTTTCATCATCCTTAGTTACATTCACCATTTCTGGCTCTACAAGTTTGCGCTCATGTTCTACAGGTTTGTGACAGTGTGCCTGTTCTTCTTGTCCCTGCATTGAAGTCTGAGCTTTTTGATCTCCTTCATGTGATGATTCTTGCATATGGAGAGCATATTCTGCATCCTGAAAGTATTCAAGCATTATCTTTGCATGCATCCTTTTTGCCACCACACTAGGAAATTGCTCCCAAGTATATGAAAGAGTCTCCAATGCCCTTTGCAACTCTGGAAACTTTGATGGTTGAGGAGGAGGCATCACAAAGGTCTTTGCGTCTCTCCTTGACACAATAAAATGCATACCGCCAACTTCAGGATCTGAACTCTTTGTTAAAATATCCACAAAGGTGTCTTTTCGCTGAATTATTATGCCTACTACAAGGCTTGAAGTCATATCTTTTTTGAAGAAAGTAGCATCCCATGGATCTTCAACACCATTGAACTCCCTTTTTGACATAAGTAGAAAGAGTCTCTTTTCCTTTTGATGAAGAAACCAGGCTCTTCTACCCATGTGATATCGAGTCCACCTACCAAAGCCATTGGGGCTATATTCCTTTCCTTTGAAATTCAAAGTGACATCAGAAACCCATTCTCTGATCTCAGAGTCATCTAGCATAGCCATCACATTAGCTGATTGCTCCATAATCCTACAAGACAAGATAATGAAGAATTTAGATACATACAAGTAAAGTACAATATACAACCCTTGATACAATAAATGTGGAAAATAGCCCAAAAGGCTTTACAAGGCTTCATATGGCAATAAATGTGGGAAATAGCCTAAAAGGCTTTACAAGGCTTAAATATTTGTACAAATGTAAAAGAATTAGCCAATAAAGCTTTACAAGTAATATAAAATGTCGTCTAGTGATAAAGCTTCAATCTTCGTGAAGATTCATGTAATCTGTCCATCCATTGATATCTGAGCACTGATACCCAACTGTTGCAATCTATCCACTAAAAACTGTTCCACTGATATCCACTTATGCAGCCCACATGATATCCACTTATGCATCCCACTGATACTCGTTAATTAGTGAATGGTTGGGATGGTCGGGTTTATTACAAGGTGATTCATATGACAATAAATGTAAAAAATAGCATAAAAGGCTTTACAAGGATTTTTATGACAATAAATGAGCTTAAATATTTATACAAATGCAATAAAAATAACCAATAATCATCAAGCTCCAATATGTTCCATGACATGTAATCTGTCCACTGATATATGCAATCTGTCCACTGATATCTGCTCATGCAATCTGTCCAGTGATATCTGCTCATGCAATCTGCCCACTGATAAACTTCTTGGTAAATGGTAAAAGGTCTTATTTAATAGCATGTTATGAGTGTTAAACCGCATGTGAGCGAAGGGACTGACAACGAATAGGAACTAGTTAGAAAAATTTGAGCATGGCTTCGATTGGCAACTTGGAGAATTGTCTCTCCTCTAAGGCAATCTAATCTATGCTAAACTATGCTAAACCAACCGTCGAAGCGAAGAAAAGCAATAAATAATTTCTTTTTCTGTGTTCATTTTAATGTGCTGGGGTTTAAGAGGCTTAAATATGCAAAAGAAGGGGTTGTGATGTAGAGGCTAAACCTGCATGTGATATAAATAAAGAACAAGTATCTAAAGAAAAGTTAACATTTTTCAATTTAAAAGATGAATATATATAAAAACATTATCTCACCTTCAAAACAAACCATAAATTCACTCTTTTATAATTTTTTAAAAGTATAATATAAAGTATGTAAATATATAAAACTCTCTTTACTTTCTCTCTCTCTCTCTCTCTCTCTCTCTCTCTCTCTCTCTACTCCTAAATCTCTTTGCAGCCATAGTCAAGACACCTCATTCTCTCTCTTAATCTCTCTCTCTCTCTCTCTATAACTCTTAAGTATTTTTCATTCCTCTCTCTCTCTCCCTCTCTCTCCCTCTCTCTCTTTCTCTCTCCCTCTCTCTCTTTCTCTCTCTCTACCTCTCTCTCCCTACTCTCTCCCTCCCTCAAGGAGCCACGGTCCCCAAGAGAAGCCAAGGTCCCCAAGAGACCGGCTTCTCTCTCTTAATCTCTCTCCCTCTCTCTCCTCTCTCTTTCTTTCTCTCCCTACTCTTCTCTCTCATTTAAAAATATAATATAAAAGATGTAAATATATAAAACTCTCTTTACTTTCTCTCTCTCTCTCTCTCTCTCCTCCTAAATCTCCTTGTAGTCATAGTCAAGACACCTCATTCTCTCTCTTAATCTCTCTCTCTCTCTTTGACAACTCTTAAGTATTTTTCTCTCTATCCTCATCCCACTTATTCTCTCTCTCCCTCTCTCTCCCTCTAGCACAGAAGTTTCATTCCTCTCTCTCTCTCTCTCCCTCTCTCTCTCTCTCTCTCTCTCTCTCCCTCTCTCTCCCTAAGTCTCCCTCTTCTCTTCTCTCTCTCTCTCTCTTTTCCTCTCTCCTCTCGCCACGTTTCATTCCCATAAACTTTCTCTCTCTCTCCCTCTCTCTCTTTCTCTCTCTCCCTCTCTCTCTTTCTCTCTCCCTCTCTCTCCCTACTCTCTCCCTCCCTCAAGTAGCCACGGCCCCCAAGAGACCCGCTTCTCTCTCTTAATCTCTCTCCCCCTCTCTCCTCTCTCTTTACCAGCTTCTCTCTCTTAATCTCTCTCCGCCTCTCTCCTCTCTCTTTCTTTCCCTCCCTACTCTTCTCTCTCTTAATCTCTCTCCGCCTCTCTCCTCTCTCTTTCATTCCCTCCCTACTCTTCTCTCTCATTTAAGGAGCCCCTCTTCTCTGTGTGAATCTCTCTCTCTCTCTCCCTCTCTTAAGGAGCCCCTCTTCTCTCTCTTAATTTCTCTCTTTCCCTCCCTCCCTATTCTCCCATTTCTCAAATTTACAAACTCGAATATAAATAAAAAACTAATTAAAATAGAACTCAAAAACTCAAATAAGAAACTAATTTAAAAAGAATTGTAATGCCTTCTAAAAGACCACCCTCCTCAAAAACTTTAAGAATAAACTAATTGAAAAAGAATTATAAGTAAAGAAAAAGAATTACAATACGAATTTTAAGAAATAGAACTCAAAAACCTTAACAAGAAACTAATTGAAAAGAATTGTAAGTAAAGAAATAGAATTACAAGACGAATAAAAAAGAATGCAAGTACCTGGAAAAAGTGAAAAAGGTAAGGCTCGGCTTATCCTTTCTCTTCCGCTCTTGGTTGCTTCAATGAAACGAGGAGAGAGTTAAAACTAGTCCACTCCTACACATAAATTTGAATTTTCAAAAAAGAGAGGGAAATTTGAATTCATTATAAATTTGAATTCAAATTTGTGTTCAACATTCTTCTTATACTTTCTTCTTATACGTTCCTTTTGAATTCAAATTTATGTTCAACATTCTTCTTGATACTTTCTTCAACATTCTTCTCGATTCTCGTAAGTCCTTTTCATTCTCGTAAGTCCTTTTCATGTAAGTCCTTTTCATTCTCGTAAGTCCTTTTCATTCTTCTCGTAAGTCAAATCTTATTTTTCGTTCTTGCTCGTGATAGTAAGTCAAATCCTCCTCTCCCATCTCTCTCTCTCCTTCTCTCTCTCTCCTCTCTCTCCTCTCCTTCCCTTCATCCATCCCTCGACCCAATCCTCTCCTCCAACCTCCTTCCCTCCCCTCCCTCCGCCGCCAAAACTCCTCCCTTCCCTCCGCTCTCCCTCCTTCCCCAAAATCCCCCTCCCCTCTTGCTACCCTTCCCCTCTCCCGTCGCCTAACCTCTTCCTCCCCTACCCCTTTTTCCCCCTACCCCCTTTTAACCTTCCTCCCTTTTCCCCACCCCCCTTGGCGACCCCCCCAACCTTTCCACCCTCTTCCCCACTCTCCCTTTGGCCCCCCCTCCCTCCTTCCTTGGCCACCCCCCCCTCCTCTCACCCAGCTCCCCCTCCGCCCTCCCTGGGGCTGGCCGCCAGCCCCCCCCTCTCCTCACTCCCTGGGCTGGCGGCCGCGGCCGCCAGCCCCCCTCCCTCCTCTCACCCCCCCCCCCCTTCGCAACCCACCCATCCCCCCCCCTTCACCCTCCCTGGCCGCCAGCCCCCCCCCCCTCCTCTGACCCAGCCCCTCCCCCTCTTCACCCTCCCCCCCCCTTCCCAACCCACCCATCCCCCCCCTTCACGCTCCCTGGCTGGCGGCCGCGGCCGCCAGCCCCCCCCCCTCCTCTCACCCAGCCCCCCCCCCTTCTCCTTCCTCTCTCCCTAGGCTGGCGGCCGCGGCCGCCAGCCCCCCCCCCTCCTCTCACCAACCCCCCACCCCTCCCCCCCCTCCTCTCACCCAGCCCCTCCCCCTCTTCACCCTCCCCCCCCCTTCTTAACCCACCCATCCCCCCCCTTCACGCTCCCTGGCTGGCGGCCGCGGCCGCCAGCCCCCCCCCCTCCTCTCACCCAGCCCCCCCCCCTTCTCCTTCCTCTCTCCCTAGGCTGGCGGCCGCGGCCGCCAGCCCCCCCCCCTCCTCTCACCCACCCCCCCCCTTCACACTCCCGCCCCCCCTTCGCAACCCACCCATCCCCCCCTTGACCCTCCCTGGCTGGCGGCCGCGGCCGCCAGCCCCCTCCCCCCCTCTCACCCAGGGGGGGTCTTCACCCTCCCCCCCCCCCCCTTCGCGACCCACCCATCCCCCCTTCACCACCCTCCCTGGCTGGCGGCCGCGGCCGCCAGCCCCCCCCCCCCCCTCCTCTCACCCAGCCCCCCCCCCCCTCTCCTCTCACCCAACCCCTTCACAACCCCCTCTCCTCTCTCCCTGGGCTGGCGGCCGCGGCCGCCAGCCCCCCCCCCTCCAGCCCCCCTCTCTTCGCTCTCCCCCCCCCCTTTCGGAACCCACCCTCCCTGGCTGGCGGCCGCGGCCGCCAGCCCCCCCCCCCTCCTCTCACCCAGTCCCCCCCTCTTCACCCGCCCCCCCCCTTTCGCAACCCCTCCCCCACCCCCCCTTCCCCCCCTCAGCCGCTCCCCCACCCTCCCGGGCTGGCGGCCGCGGCCGCCAGCCCCCCCTCTTCACCGCGCCCCCCCCCTCCCCCTCTCAGCCACGCCCCCCCTCCCTCCTCCCCCCCTTCAGCCGCTCCCTCACCCTCCCTGGCTGGCGGCCGCGGCCGCCAGCCCCCCCTCTTCACCCTCCCCCCCCCTGCCCCCCTCAGCCGTGCCCCCCTCCCTCCCCCTCTCCCCCCCTCTTCACCCGCCCCCCCCCCTTTCGCAACCCCTCCCCCACCCCCCCTTCCCCCCCTCAGCCGCTCCCCCACCCTCCCGGGCTGGCGGCCGCGGCCGCCAGCCCCCCCTCTTCACCGCGCCCCCCCCTCCCCCTCCTCCCCCCCTCCCTCCTCCCCCCCTTCAGCCGCTCCCTCACCCTCCCTGGCTGGCGGCCGCGGCCGCCAGCCCCCCCTCTTCACCCTCCCCCCCCTCCCCCCCTCAGCCGCGCCCCCCTCCCTCCCCCTCTCAGCCGCTCCCCCCTCCTCTCAGCTGCGCCCCCCCCCTCGCCCTCTCAACTATATATAAGAAAAATTAGGTTTTCCTCCTCCTCTCCTATTGGCTTTCCATTCCTCCCCTCTCTCCTGTTGGCTTTTCATTTATCTCCTCTCCCATTGGCTCCCATTACTCCCCCTCTCCTATTGAACCCCCATCCCTCATCCATTAGCCCTCCTCCCATCCATCCATTTCTTCTTCCTCCCCATTGCCACCACTCCCATCCCACATTTCCACCACGT
Organism: Dipteris shenzhenensis; assembly: GCF_047967505.1. Taxonomy (NCBI): domain Eukaryota; kingdom Viridiplantae; phylum Streptophyta; class Polypodiopsida; order Gleicheniales; family Dipteridaceae; genus Dipteris; species Dipteris shenzhenensis. The sequence goes on along the minus strand of NC_141618.1, from coordinate 7,933,085 downwards.
CCCATTTTCCAAAATCCCATATTTCCCCATCTCACCCTCCTCTTTTTCATCCCCTATTAACTTCCTCACTCATTTCACTCCCTTATTAGCCTACTCCCCTATTACCTTCCCCTCTCCCATTCCATTCTTCCCTCCCCACTCTCACTTCCACTTCCCATTACTCACTTGCCATTTAAAAACTATTAATATATTATTATACTATTTTTTATACTAATTATCATACACCCTTATTACTTCCCTATCCTATTCCACTCCTCCCTCCTCATTCCCACTTCCACTTCCCATTACTCACTTGCTATACACATTTGCAAACTATTAATATATTATTACATGATTTTTTATACTATTTGTAAACTTACATATGGGCAAAATCACAGGTGTCAAAGCCATCCTATTGTGGTCATACAACAACTGTGCTTTTATTCAAGGGTATATTTATCCTCATCAACAAGCTTATTTACTCAAGGTATGAAGTGCATAATTTGTGCACTAGGTGTTTACTTTGTGCCAAAATTGTTTGCCACACACACACACACATATACATATACCGAGAATTTTCTAATATTATCGCATCTACATTTCTCCAATGGGCACAAAACTTTGTACACTCCTCAACCTAGGTCTTATTGACTTGCATACAAAGTGGTGCACCCATCTCATAAGTACTTGTTCGGATAACACACCTCCTATGTATTTTATGACGATTGTGCATAACACTAGGAACAAAATGGTGTATCATGTGAGACAGACTATGCAAAGCATATCCAATGGACACAAGACTTTACACGTTCCTCAACCTAGGCAGTATTGACTTGTGTGCAAAGTGGCATCCCCATCCGATAAGTACTTGTTTGAAAAATACACCTACGATTGTGTTTTTTGACGATTATGCATGACACTAAGGCAATAATGGTGTTTTATGCTTGATCGACAATGCAAAGCATATCTGATGAGCACAATACTTTGCACACACCTTCAACTAGGTAGAATCGACTTACATGCAAAGTGGCATGCCCATCCCATAAGTGCTTGATCCTATAACATACCTAGAAACGTGTTTTTTGACGGATGTGCATGACACTAGAGTAAAAATAGTATTTAATGCTCGATAGACCATGCAAAGGATATCCGATGGGCACAAAACTTTTCGTACGCCTCAACCTAGGTGGTATTGAAATGTTCTCAATGAGGCACACCCATCCGATAAGTACTTGGTTAGATAACACACCTAATGGCGTGTTTTTTTGTGAATGTGCATGTCATTAGGAAAAAAATGATGTATAATGCGTGATCGACCATGCAAATCATATCCGATGGTGACAATACTTTGCACGCACCTCAACGTAGTTAAAACGGACTTGCGTGCAAAGTGGAGCCCCCATATGATAAATATTTATTTGAATAACACACCTATGGCCGTGTTTTTATATGGTTGTGCATGACACTAAGGCAAAAACGGTGTGTTATGCTTGATCGACAATGCAAAGCATATCCGATGGGCACGATACTTTGCACACACCTTCAACTAGGTGTAATTGACTTACATGCAAAGTGGCACGCCCATCGCATAAGTGCTTGATCAGATAACACACCTAGCAGTGTGTTTTTTTACGAATGTGCATGGCACTAAGGCAAAAATGGAATTTAATGCTCGATCGACCATGCAAAGCATATCCGATGGGCACGATACTTTGCACACACCTTCAACTAGGTGGAATTGACTTACATGCAAAGTGGCATTCCCATCGCATAAGTGCTTGATCGGATAACACACCTAGCAGCGTGTTTTTTTACGGATGTGCATGGCACTAAGGCAAAAATGGTATTTAATGCTCGATCGACCATGCAAAGCATATCCGATGGGCATAATACTTTTCCTATACCTCAACCTAGTTGTTATTAAAATGTTGTCAAAGAGGCACATCCATCCGATAAGTACTTGGTCAGATAACATACCCAAGGGCGTGTTTTTTTGCGGATGTGCATACCACTAGGGAAAAAATGGTGTATAATGCGTGATCGACCATGCAAATCATATCCGATGGTGACAATACTTTGCACGCACCTCAATGTACTTAAAACGGACTTGCGTGCAAAGTGGAGCCCCCATCTGATAAGTACTTATTTGAATAACACACCTATGGCCGTGTTTTTATATGATTGTGCATGACACTAAGGCAAAAACGGTGTGTTACGCTTGATCAACCATGCAAATCATATCCGAAGGTGATAATACTTTGCACACACCTCAAACTAGTTGAAACGGACTTGCATGCAAACTAGAGCCCCCATCCGATAAGTACTAGTTTGAATAACACATCTAGGACTGCGTTTTTTTACGAATGTGCATGACACTAAGATAAAAACGGTGTTTTATGCTTGATCGACAATGCAAATCATATCCGATGGGCACAATACTTTGCACACACCTTCAACTAGGTAGAATCGACTTACATGCAAAGTGGCATGCCCGTCCCATAAGTGCTTGATCCTATAACATACCTAGAAACGTGTTTTTTGACGGATGTGCATGACACTAGAGTAAAAATAGAATTTAATGCTCGATAGACCATGCAAAGGATATCCGATGGGCACAAAAATTTTCGTACGCCTCAACCTAGGTGGTATTGAAATGTTCTCAATGAGGCACACCCATCCGATAAGTACTTGGTCAGATAACACACCTAATGGCGTGTTTTTTTGTGAATGTGCATGTCATTAGGAAAAAAATGATGTATAATGCGTGATTGACCATGCAAATCATATTCGATGGTGACAATACTTTGCACGCACCTCAACGTAGTTAAAACGGACTTGCGTGCAAAGTGGAGGCCCCATCTGATAAGTATTTATTTGAATAACACACCTATGGCCGTGTTTTTATATGGTTGTGCATGACACTAAGGCAAAAACAGTGTGTTATGCTCGATCGACAATGCAAAGCATATCCGATGGGCACAATACTTTGCACATACCTTTAACTAGGTGGAATTGACTTACATGCAAAGTGGCACGCCCATCGCATAAGTGCTTGATCAGATAACACACCTAGCAGCGTGTTTTTTTACGGATGTGCATGGCACTAAGGCAAAAATGGAATTTAATGCTCGATCGACCATGCAAAGCATATCCGATGGGCACGATACTTTGCACACACCTTCAACTAAGTGGAATTGACTTACATGCAAAGTGGCATTCCCATCGCATAAGTGCTTGATCAGATAACACACCTAGCAGCGTGTTTTTTTACGGATGTGCATGGCACTAAGGCAAAAATTGAATTTAATGCTCGATCGACCATGCAAAGCATATCCGATGGGCACGATACTTTGCACACACCTTCAACTAAGTGGAATTGACTTACATGCAAAGTGGCATTCCCATCGCATAAGTGTTGATCGGATAACACACCTAGCAGCGTGTTTTTTTACGGATGTGCATGGCACTAAGGCAAAAATGGAATTTAATGCTCGATCGACCATGCAAAGCATATCCGATGGGCACGATACTTTGCACACACCTTCAACTAAGTGGAATTGACTTACATGCAAAGTGGCATTCCCATCGCATAAGTGCTTGATCGGATAACACACCTAGCAGCGTGTTTTTTTACGGATGTGCATGGCACTAAGGCAAAAATGGAATTTAATGCTCGATCGACCATGCAAAGCATATCCGATGGGCATAATACTTTACCTATACCTCAACTTAGGTTGTATTAAAATGTTGTCAAAGAGGCACACCCATCCGATAAGTACTTGGTCAGATAACATTCCTAAGGGCGTGTTTTTTTGCGAATGTGCATACCACTAGGGAAAAAACGGTGTATAATGCGTGATCGACCATGTAAATCATATCCGATGGTGACAATACTTTGCACGCACCTCAACATAGTTAAAACGGACTTGCGTGCAAAGTGGAGGCCCCATCTGATAAGTATTTATTTGAATAACACACCTATGGCCGTGTTTTTATATGGTTGTGCATGACACTAAGGCAAAAACAGTGTGTTATGCTTGATCGACAATGCAAAGCATATCCGATGGGCACAATACTTTGCACACACCTTCAACTAGGTGGAATTAACTTACATGCAAAGTGGCACGCCCATCGCATAAGTGCTTGATCAGATAACACACCTAGCAGCGTGTTTTTTTACGGATGTGCATGGCACTAAGGCAAAAATGGTATTTAATGCTTGATCCACCATGCAAAGCATATCCGATGGGCACAATACTTTGCACATACCTTTAACTAGGTGGAATTGACTTACATGCAAAGTGGCACGCCCATCGCATAAGTGCTTGATCAGATAACACACCTAGCAGTGTGTTTTTTTACGGATGTGCATGGCACTAAGGCAAAAATGGAATTTAATGCTCGATCGACCATGCAAAGCATATTCGATGGGCACGATACTTTGCACACACCTTCAACTAAGTGGAATTGACTTACATGCAAAGTGGCATTCGCATCGCATAAGTGCTTGATCGGATAACACACCTAGCAGCGTGTTTTTTTACGGATGTGCATGGCACTAAGGCAAAAATGGAATTTAATGCTCGATCGACCATGCAAAGCATATCCGATGGGCATAATACTTTACCTATACCTCAACTTAGGTTGTATTAAAATGTTGTCAAAGAGGCACACCCATCCGATAAGTACTTGGTCAGATAACATACCTAAGGGCGTGTTTTTTTGCGAATGTGCATGCCACTAGGGAAAAAACGGTGTATAATGCGTGATCGACCATGTAAATCATATCCGATGGTGACAATACTTTGCACGCACCTCAACGTAGTTAAAACGGACTTGCGTGCAAAGTGGAGGCCCCATCTGATAAGTATTTATTTGAATAACACACCTATGGCCGTGTTTTTATATGGTTGTGCATGACACTAAGGCAAAAACAGTGTGTTATGCTTGATCGACAATGCAAAGCATATCCGATGGGCACAATACTTTGCACACACCTTCAACTAGGTGGAATTAACTTACATGCAAAGTGGCACGCCCATCGCATAAGTGCTTGATCAGATAACACACCTAGCAGCGTATTTTTTTACGGATGTGCATGGCACTAAGGCAAAAATGGTATTTAATGCTCGATCAACCATGCAAAGCATATCCGATGGCACAATACTTTGCACATACCTTTAACTAGGTGGAATTGACTTACTGCAAAGTGGCACGCCCATCCCATAAGTGCTTGATTGGATAACATACCTATCAGCGTGTTTTTTTACGGATGTGCATGAAACTAGAGCAAAAATAGTATTTAATGGTCGATCGACCATGCAAAGCATATCCGATGGGCACAATACTTTGCACACACCTTCAACTAGGTGGAATTGACTTACATGAAAAGTGGCACGCCCATCGCATAAGTGCTTGATCAGATAACAAACGTAGAAGTGTGTTTTTTTAACGGATGTGCATGGCACTAAGGCAAAAATGGTATTTAATGCTCGATCGACCATGCAAAGCATATCCGCGATTGGCACGATCCTTCAACTAGGTGGAATTGACTTACATGCAAAGTGGCATTCCCATCGGCATAAGTGCTTGATCGGATACACACCTACAGCGGTGTTTTTACGGATTGTGCATGGCACTAAGGCAAAAATGGTATTTAATGCTCGATCGACCAGGCAAAGCATATCCAATGGGTATAATACTTTTCCTATACTTCAACTTAGGTCGTATTAAAATGTTGTCAAAGAGGCACACCCATCCGATAAGTACTTGGTCAGATAACATGCCTAAGGGCGTGTTTTTTTTGCGGATGGTGCATACCACTAGGGAAAAAACAGTGTATAATGCGTGATCAACCATGCAAATCATATCCGATGGTGACAATACTTTACACCTCAACCTAGTGGAAACGGACTTGCATGCAAATTGGAGCCCTTATCCGATAAGTACTAGTTTGAATAATACACCTAGGACTGTGTTTTTTCATGGTTGTGCATGACACCAAGGCAAAAACGGTGTCTTATGCTTGATCGACAATGCAAAGCATATCCGATGGGCACAATACTTTGCACACACCTTCAACTAGGTGGAATAGACTTACATGCAAAGTGGCACACCCATCCCATAAGTGCTTGATTGGATAACATACCTAGCAGCGTGTTTTTTGACGGAAGTGCATGACACTAGAGTAAAAATAGTATTTAATACTCGATTGACCATGCAAAGGATATCTGATGGGCACAATACTTTTCACACACTTTCAACTAGGTGGAATTGACTTACATGCAAAGTGGCATTCCCCATCGCATAAGTGCTTGATCGGATAACACACCTAGGAGCGTGTTTTTTTACGGATGTGCATGGCACTAAGGCAAAAATGGTATTTATTGCTCGATCGACCATGCAAAGCATATCCGATGGGCATAATACTTTTCTCATACCTCAACCTAAGGTGGTATTAAAATGTTGTCAAAGAGGCACACCCATCCGATAAGTACTTGGTCAGATAACATACCTAAGGGCGTGTTTTTTTGCGGATGTGCATACCACTAGGAAAAAAACGGTGTATAATGCGTGATCAACCATGCAAATCATATCCGATGGTGACAATACTTTGCACACACCTCAACCTAGTGGAAACGGACTTGCATGCAAATTGGAGCCCTAATCCGATAAGTACTAGTTTGAATAACACATCTAGGACTGCGTTTTTTTACGAATGTGCATGACACTAAGATAAAAACGGTGTTTTATGCTTGATCGACAATGCAAAGCATATCCGATGGGCACAATACTTTGCACACACCTTCAACTAGGTGGAATCGACTTACATGCAAAGTGGCACGCCCATCCCATAAGTTCTTGATCGGATAACATACCTAGAAGCGTGTTTTTTGACGGATGTGCATGACACTAGAGCAAAAATAGTATTTAATGCTCGATCGACCATGCAAAGCATATCCGATGGGCACAAAACTTTTCGTATGCCTCAACCTAGGTGGTATTGAAATGTTCGCAATGAGGCACACCCATCCGATAAGTAATTGGTCAGATAACACACCTAGTAGCGTGTTTTTTTACGGATGTGCATGGCACTAAGGCAAAAATGGTATTTAATGCTCGATCCACCATGCAAAGCATATCCGATGGGCACGATACTTTGCACACACCTTCAACTAGGTGGAATAGACTTATATGCAAAGCGGCACGCGCATCCCATAAGTGCTTGATTGGATTACATACCTAGCAACGTGTTTTTTGACGGATGTGCATGACACTAGAGCAAAAATAGTATTTAATGCTCGATCGACCATGCAAAGCATATCCGATGGACACAAAACGTTTCTTACGCCTTAACCTAGGTGGTATTGAAATGTTCTCAATGAGGCACACCCATTCGATAAGTACTTGGTCAGATAACACACCTAATGGCGTGTATTTTTGCGGATGTGCATATCATTAGGAAAAAAATGGTGTATAATGCGTGATCGACCATGCAAATCATATCCGATGGTGACAATACTTTGCACGCACCTCAATGTAGTTAAAACGGACTTGCGTGCAAAGTGGAGCCCCCATCTGATAAGTACTTATTTGAATAACACACCTATGGCCGTGTTTTTATATGGTTGTGCATGACACTAAGGCAAAAACGGTGTGTTATGCTTGATCGACAATGCAAAGCATATCCGATGAATACAATACTTTGCACACACCTTCAACTAGGTGTAATTGACTTACATGCAAAGTGGCACGCCCATCGCATAAGTGCTTGATCAGATAACACACCTAGCAGCGTGTTTTTTTACGGATGTGCATGGCACTAAGGCAAAAATGGTATTTAATGCTCGATCGACCATGCAAAGCATATCCGATGGGCACGATACTTTGCACAAACCTTCAACTAGCTAGAATCGACTTACATGCAAAGTGGCATGCCCATCCCATAAGTGCTTGATCCTATAACATACCTAGAAACGTGTTTTTGACGGATGTGCATGACACTAGAGTAAAAATAGTATTTAATGCTCGATAGACCATGCAAAGGATATCCGATGGGCACAAAACTTTTCGTATGCCTCAACCTAGGTGGTATTGAAATGTTCTCAATGAGGCACACCCATCCGATAAGTACTTGGTCAAATAACACACCTAATGGCGTGTTTTTTTGCGGATGTGCATATCATTAGGAAAAAAATGGTGTATAATGCGTGATCGACCATGCAAATCATATTCGATGGTGACAATACGTTGCATGCACCTCAACGTAGTTGAAACGAACTTGCGTGCAAAGTGGATCCCCCATCTGATAAGTACTTATTTGAATATCACACCTATGGCCGTATTTTTATATGGTTGTGCATGACACTAAGGCAGAAACGGTGTGTTATGCTCGATCGACAATACAAAGCATATCCGATGAACACAATACTTTGCACACACCTTCAACTAGGTGTAATTGACTTACATGCAAAGTGGCACGCCCATCGCATAAGTGCTTGATCAGATAACACACCTAGCAGCGTGTTTTTTTACGGATGTGCATGGCACTAAGGCAAAAATGGAATTTAATGCTCGATCAACCATGCAAATCATATCGGATGGCCACGATAATTTGCACACATCTTCAACTAGGTGTAATTGACTCACATGCAAAGTGGCATTCCCATCGCATAAGTTCTTGATCGGATAACACACCTAGCAGCGTGTTTTTTTACGAATGTGCATGGGACTAAGGCAAAAATGGTATTTAATGCTCGATCGACCATGCAAAGCATATCCGATGGGCATAATACTTTTCTTATACCTCAACCTAGGTGGTATTAAAATGTTGTCAAAGAGGTACACCCATCCGATAAGTACTTGGTCAGATAACATACCTAAGGGCGTGTTTTTTTGCGGATGTGCATACCACTAGGGAAAAAACGGTGTATAATGCGTGATCGACCATGCAAATCATATCTGATGGTGACAATACTTTGCACACACCTCAACCTAGTTGAAACAGACTTGCGTGCAAACTGGAGCCCCCATCCGATAAGTACTAGTCTGAATAACACATCTAGGACTGCGTTTTTTGACGAATGTGCATGACACTAAGACAAAAACGGTGTTTTATGCTTGATCGACAATGCAAAGCATATCCGATGGGCACAATACTTTGCACACACCTTCAACTAGGTAGAATCAACTTACATGCAAAGTGGCACGCCCATCCCATAAGTGCTTGATCATATAACATACCTAGCAGCGTGTTTTTTGACGGATGTGCATGACACTAGAGTAAAAATAGTATTTGATGCTCGATTGACCATGCAAAGGATATCCAATGGGCACAAAACTTTTTTTACGCCTCAACCTAGGTGGTATTGAAATGTTCTCAATGAGGCACACCCATCCGATAAGTACTTGGTCAGATAACACACCTAATGGCGTGTTTTTGTGCGAATGTGCATATCATTAGGGAAAAAATGGTGTATAATGCGTGATCGACCATGCAAATCATATCCGATGGTGACAATACTTTGCACGCACCTCAATGTAGTTAAAACGGACTTGCGTGCAAAGTGGAGCCCCCATCTGATAAGTACTTATTTGAATAACACACCTATGGCCGTGTTTTTATATGGTTGTGCATGACAGTAAGGCAGAAATAGTGTGTTATGCTTGATCGACAATGCAAAGCATATTGGATGGGCACAATACTTTGCACACACCTTCAACTAGGTGGAATTGACTTACATGCAAAGTGGCATTCCCATCGCATAAGTACTTGATCGGATAACACACCTAGCAGCGTGTTTTTTTTATGGATGTGCATGATAGGAGCAAAAATAGTATTTAATGCTCGATGGACCATGCAAAGCATATCCGATGGGCACAACACTTTTTGTACACCTCAACTAGGTGGAATTGACTTACATGCAAAGTGGCACCCGCATCCCATTAGTGTTTGATTGGATAACGTACCTAGTAGGCTCATGTTTTTTTACGGATGTGCATGACACTAGAGCAAAAATAGTATTTAATGCTTGATTGACCATGCAAAGGATAACTTGGCATGTCCATCTGATGAGTACTTGATCAGATAACTTCTCCCACTAATAAATTAAGTACTAATTAAAAATTATAATAAATAAGTAGATTATTAAAAAGAGACTAATATTTATGTAATTGTTGCCACTGCAGCTTGCTTGCGAAGGACTCTCACAAAGGAGATGGCTATAGATTTTGTTCCAGGGATGGATGTGATTTTATGTAGCAAAAGAGAAGTAGTTGCATTTGCTACAATCCATGATAGTGATCCCAATTCACTTTGCCACTTTCGAAGACTTGGCGAAGATAAGGTAGCAGTTACTGTATCAAAGATTCATAGCGCACATGTTGAGCTAAAGTATAAATGTGGAGATATGGAAACACTTGGAGATGTTATGCCCTACAATACATCCAACAAATCATTTATAGCATGGGACAAAGATGAGACTTATGCAACAGACATTATCAAGAATACAAAGTGCACCACCTTGGATTTTACTATAGGGGACATTTTACAAATGAGATCATTTGCAAATAAGATTGTAGCAGAAGGTGAAGTATTGGGATTTGAACAAGTGGAGCAATGGTCATTTGCGCAGATGAGGATTCTAAAAGTCACTGATGATGGTATGGTTGATAACATAACATCCTTATGTGATCCCTACTATGAGGTAGGCAAGAATATGAGATGGAGCATGCAATTTTTAAACATGAGAAAGAGGCACGTGGTTTTCAATGATAAAGACAACGCATACTACAATATCAAAGGACCTAAAAAGCGTGCCCATGTGCCAGGCTCTATCACTTCAAATGTGGATGATTTCAATATACTCAATTATAGAAGTGACATCTTATCTGGAGTGGATGAGTTCATTGGTTCCAAGAAACAAAATGATTTTAGAAGCGAAGCCTTATCTGGGGTGGATGAATTCTTGCACAGGGAGAAGGGCAAAGGTTTCAATAGCGATGTCTTGTCAAGTGTGGATGAGTTCATGCATATTAACAAACTTGGTGTCAATCAAGGTTGTGGATTTGTGAAAGCCATGCAAGATGTCCCAATGAGTGATGTTCTCTCAGGAGTGGAAGAGTTTCAAGGTTCTCAATACTCTCGTAGAATATTGAATTCATTGAATGGTCCTAAGAGTATGTTAAAAATGAGGATGAGATCAACAGAGGATTATTCAGTATTTAACTTTGATTGTGATATGAACAAGGATGCAACGACCAATCATGGATGCTTGGTTACAAACAAATGTGAGGAGAAGAAGTGCATAAATACAGATAACAATGTGTACGAGGAACAAAAACGGTCATACATATGCATGAAGAGAAAGAGAATCCAGGCAGATCCATAAAAGCAACCAAAGAGGAAGAGAGTAATGAAGGAGGAGAACATGTTAAATGCATTGGGATATCTATGTTGCAAGCGAAGATGTATGCGCTTCATTGATCTTGCAGACATCAAGGAATGTAGAGGACACGTGTGGCAAAGAAGGGGAAGCGAAAGAAATGAATACCTTCTCACAAGTCTCTCTTGCTTTCTTCAGAATGGCAATAAAAGGCTAAGTTCAAGACAAAAGGTAAAACCTCTCGTAAATGGAAAAAGGATTTGCAATAAGGCATATCACAATATTACTGGATTATCCCATGGTACATATTGGGATTTAGTCACCAAGGCAAAGGGCGGCAACAAATTTAGCATTCACGATAATAGAGGAAGGTCCAAATCAAGAATCTCAACTGTCAGGGCAGCAGCAATTTTACAAGACTTCATACATGAAAATGCTTTGCCTCAACCCCATATATCTACCAAACTCCCTAACGGTGACGCGATCACTGAAATGCACCTTCCAATGGGCTTGACAAAGCTCGAAGTATTTGACTCTATTGCAGAAAAGCAAAGGCAAAGAGGGGATGCTGTAGCTTCTTCTCATACTTTGTATACTCTTTGGAAGAAGAACTTTGGATATGTTAAAATCCCAAGGAGGCAAAAAATGTCAAAGTGCAATGTCTGTGATGATTTAAAGCGAGCGATTGAGAGTGCAACATGTCCAAATCAAAGGGAATTATACAAAAAAAACCGAAAATCTCATCATGACCTTATTCGACATTCCAGACAAAAATATGCATTTTGGAAGGAGCAAGCTATTTCGCATCCTGATGACTACATGTGTCTTATTGTAGATGGCATGGATCAGAATACAACAACATTGCCTCGTTTTGTTGCCACTCCACCTAAATTACAAGGAAAGCACTTTCTAAAGACACATCTATGTGGAGTGTTAGTGCATGGAATTAAGTTCTTTGCAGATATATGGATTGATTCCTTGCATCTACATGATAGCAATCAAGTTGTAACATCTATTATGAAGGCAATTCGCAATGTACATGCAGAAAAAGGTCGCCTGCCACCGACTTTGAGAATACAAGCTGATAATTGCTGGCGAGAAAATAAGAATGTACTTATGTTTGCCTTCTGCTCCATGCTAGTTGCTCATCGAATCTTCAATGAGGTCGAATGTGGATTTTTGTATGTTGGGCATACACATGAGGATATCGATCAGGTTTTTAGCACAGTCTCAAGGGAGCTTAAATGCAAGGATGTGGAGACAATAGATGACTTGGTAAGAAGATGTGGCAGGCAAGTTGGTGGTCGTAAGGAAAGTACAGTATGTGAGAGGCTCGAAAGAATGTATGATTGGAAGAGCTTCATTCTACCTTTCATACAAACGGGTGGTGATGCATTGACAGGTCATACCAATCCACACTACTTTCGTTTTTTTTTAAAAGATGAAAAACCCGTAATGCAATGGCAACAGTATTCTCATGATACAAAATGGGAACCTGAAGAACCTTACAGTCTCTTAACTTCAATTCCCAGCAAGGAAAGGTATCCAACATGGGCTCCTATACAAGAATTTAATGAGAGGTCTAATTGTGAAATAGATGGATTAAAAGCATTTATTACATACAAAGAGGAAATGCTCCAGAGATATCCTGATTCGAAGCCTGCTTGGAGAGAACACACTACCACTGTAATTAACAAGACACGAAATTTAATAAAGGACCTTGAGAGAATGCGAGGCTCAAAGGATGTCAAGGAAGAATGCAATATGTTTTGGCCAAATGTTCATAACGATTTGCGCCCAGCTCCAGTCTTTGAAAATGATTTTGTATCATTACTCCCACGTCCATATTGTGGACCGAAGAAGAGAGAGTTTATGCCACAAGTAGATATAGAGGTTGATTGTTTTGTTGTGGTTCGGCCATCGGATGATGAATATGAGAATGTGAAGTTTTGGGTTGCAAAAGTAGTTGATGTGCAAAGAGATGACCAAGGGAGAGCTACAACATTTACAGCGGTATGGTATGAGCCAAAGGGCAGGAAGGAGAATATGGATAACAACACATTATATACTAATTGTATAATGAAGGAGTGGGTCCCAAATGATGAAGCAGTCTCTCAAGTTTCGACAGAGACAATCATAGTGTCTTGGCATTCAAGGGCAAAGAAATCAAAGAAGCACATGGGATATGAGGTAGAAGGAAAAATAAAAATACCACAGCAAACTATTTTGCATATACACGAATTTTTAAGGATGCTCGCCATGGAGGAAGTAGAAGGAGATAGCGCAAATGAAGAATGTCCATGATTAAAGCTTTGTATTGAAGTCCATTGATTCAGAAGGATTTTATTTGGGTACTAGGCAAGGAGCCAATCCAAGAAAATTATAATCAGAGTCATCACCTCGTATGTCAAATGAGAGTCAAAATATGCACTGGATGTCACCCAAGGGTCAAGGCTTGCCAAGACAATAGGGAGTTAATGCAGATGGCACCTGGCAAGGGACTATCACATTGAGCAATAAGACAATGGGGAGTCAATGCACCCAAGGGGCAAGGCTTGGCAAGATAACTTGTGGGAGTTAATGCAGATGGGACTTGTATTTTGCATTGGATGTCACCCAAGGGTCAAGGCTTGGCAAGACAACAGGGAGTTAATGCAGATGGCACCTGGCAAGGGACTATCGCATTGAGCAATAAGACAATGGGGAGTCAATGCACCCAAGGGGCAAGGCTTGGCAAGACAAGCCTAGGTCAAATTATGCAGATGGCAACTGGCAAGGGACTGTCGTGACATTGAGCAATAAGACAATGGGGTGTCAAATTATGCAGATGGCACGAATTGAGGCTCTTTAAGAGCAACAATTTAAATTGTAAACATATGTTCAATCTATATCATTTTGGATATAAAGACTGTAGCTAAGAGCAACGTCTCTCAATGTAATCATATACATAAAGCTACAATTGCTATTATCCCTCTTTGGTCTTATGGCATCATGTCTTCTTTCTATTTATTAAAAGTTTTGTTAAATTTTGTGCATATTGCCGAGTGACAATGTTATTTTCATGAAATATTTAAGTCTCCTTTCATGGATTTATAAATTTATCACGTCAATGAAAAACGTCAAGGAAAAATATTTAAAATAATTAAATTAACAAATAACTTAGATATAGCTAGAATTTCTAATATAGGATTATTTCAAATTCTTGCATGTTGGTGTAAAAGTATAGATTGAAAAAACAATATTTGTATGTGAATATGATAGAGCCACAAAGTGAACTTTTGATTTGGGAAGGAAAAACGTCAAGGAAAAATATTAAAAATAATTAAATTAACAAATAACTTAGATATAGCTAGAATTTCTAATATAGGATTATTTCAAATTCTTGCATGTTGGTGCAAAAGTATAGATTGAAAAAACAATATTTTTATGTGAATATGACAGTGCCACAAAGTGAACTTTTGATTTGGGAAGAAACTTTTTAGAAAGTAAAATTTTGATTTGGAAAGGATATTTTCATAAAGTAAAGTTTTCATTTGGGAAGGATTTTTGGGCTTCGTCCAAAAACAACACAAAAAGTCCAAAATTAATGAAATAGGTGTTTGTGGCAACTTTGACCATCTAGAGCATATTTGATGTGCACAATACTTTGCATACAGTTCAACATAGGTTGTATTGATTAATTTGCAAAGTATCATGCTCATCAAGTATGTGTGCAATTGAATAACACACCTCAAAGCGTGTGCTTTTTACAGTTGTGCATAACTGAAAAATGAGGTTTGTGGCGACTTTGACCATCTAAATCATATCTGATGGACACAATACTTTGCACTCATCTCAACATAGGTTGTATTGACATGTTTTCAAAGTATCATGCCCATCAGGTATGAGGGCATTTGAATAACACACATGATGGATATGATATTTTCGGGTAGGTGCGCAATTGAATATGTTCACACCTCAAAGCATGTGTTTTTTACAATTGTGCATAACACTTGGTGAAAAATGAGGTTTGTGGTGAGTTTGACCATCTAAATCATATCTGATGGACATGACAGGTTGTACAATCCTCAACATCTATTAGATTGACTTATATCAATAGTATCATATTGATTGGATATGTGCATGTTAAAATAACACACCTCAAATACTATTTTTTGCTAGTTGTGCATAATACTTGATGGAAAAAGGGATTTGTGGCAACTTTAACTATCCAGAGCATATATGATGGGCATAATAATTTGCACATAGCTCAAAATAGGTTGTATTGATGAACTTGCAAAGTACCGTGGCCATCGGATATGTGTGCATTCGAATAACACACCTCAAAGTGTGTTTTTTGGCGGTTGTGCATGACACTTAGTGAAAAATGGAGTTTGTGGTGCGTTCCATCCAAAGCATATTCGATGGGCACGATACTTTGCAAAGACCTAAAAATATGTTGGATTGACATGAATGCAAAGTAATATGTCCATTCAGTATGTCCGCATTCGAATAACACAGAAACTCTATTTTTTTGCAATTGTGGATAACACTTGATGAAAAAGGTGATTTAAGGTGTACAACTTTGACCATCCAATGCATATAAGCATATCCAATGGGCATAATACTTTGCACACAATGCAAAATATATTGTACTGATGCATGTGAAAAGTATTGTACCCATCGGGTATGAGAGCATTTGAATAATACACCTCAAATACTATTCTTTGGTAGTTGTGCATAACACTTGGTAGAAAACAGGGTTTGTGATGCATTTAACCATCCAATGCATATACGATGAGCAAGATATTTTGCACACACCTCAAAATAGGTTTTATTTATACTTCTGCAAAGCATCGTACACTTTGGGTATGAGCGCATTTGAATAATACACCTCAGGTACTATTTCTTAGCGGTTGTGCATAACACTTCGTGAAAAAGGTATTTGTGGCACATTTGACCATCCAAAGAATATTCGATGGACCTGATATTTTGCACATGCAGGGCACCCCTCTCAACTGCATACATATTTTCTCTTCCACAACAAGAGCAGGTGGTTATTCGAATGACACACCTCAAATACTATTTTTTGACGGTTGTGTATAACACTTAGTGAAAAATGAGATTTGTGGGGACTTTGACAATCAAAAGCACATCCAATTCATATGATACTCTGTATGTACTTTAACATAGATTTGATTGACACATGTGCAAAGGATCATGCCATTGGTTATGTGCACTATCAAATAACACACCTCAAATACTATTTTTTAGCTTAAGGTTTAGGATATAGGGCATAGGGTATAGGGTTTGGGATTTAAGGTATAGGTTTTAGAGATTAAGCTATAGGAAATAGTGTTTACGGTATAGAAATTTGGGTTTAGGCTACAGGGATTAGTGTTTAGGATTTAGGGTATGGGGTAGAGTTACAAATATTAGCCTATGAATTTGGTTTAAGTGTAATTAAACTTCATTCACAGGTTTTTAATAAGCTGGAATTTGAAAATTATAACCCTATAGATGACTTTATATGGCTTATGCCGATCAATTTGAGTACTTCGAGGGCTAAATTTGGACCTCATACAATAAAGTTATGTTAATTTTTGGGTGAATTTATCAAATTTCAAGATTGAAAGATTAGATCTTTGGGAAAATATTCGCCCTTAAAATTTAATCTTGGGGAGGGTAGCGAAGAAAGGAAATTAATGGAATGGAGGAGAGGAAAGGGGGGGGGGGAAGGGGTGGTAGGAAAGGGGGAGGGAGAGGAAAAGGCGGGGGGGGGGGGAAAGAGGAGAGAGGGGGGAAAGGGGTGAAAGGGGGGGGAGAGGAGGGGAAAGGGGGGGGAGAGGGAAAAAGGGGAGAGGGGAGGAATGGGGGGAAAGGGGGAAGCGGGGGGGGGGGGGAAGGGGGAAAGGGGGGGGCAGGGAGGCGAAGGGGGGATTGGGCAATGGGGAATGGGGGAAGGGGGAGGGAATTTTGAATTCTAGAGCGGGAAGTTTGAATTCCTTGAGGAAAGTATATTGACTCTCACATCTCCCTCTCCCTTTTCAATCACACCCTCCCTCTCATCGTGTTCCCCTTCCTTCCTCTCTCCCTCTCCCTCTCCCTTGAATTGCATTGTGCTCCCTCTCCCTCTCCCTCTCCCCCTCTCTCGTGTTGCGCACCCCTTCCCCTTCCCTGCCCTCTCTCCCTCTCCCTCTCCCTCTCCTTTCTCCTCCCTTCTCTCCCTCCGTCTTCCTCCCCCTGTCTCTCCCTCCCTTCCTCTCTCTCTCTCCCTCTCTCTCTCTCTCTCTCTCTCTCTCTCTCTCTCTCTCTCTCTCTCTCTCTCTCTCTCTCTCTCTCTCTCTCTCTCTCTCTCTCTCTCTCTCTCCACCTTCTCGTCTCCTCTCTCCCTCCCTTTCTTCTATAGTGTGCGGTGGTGACACACATACCGAGAGAGATAGAGAGAGAGAGTCGCGCTGCCGCGACAGTGCAAGGGCGACAACAAAATTTTATTTAATTAAAAAATTTTTTTTTTGGTCGCCGCCGCTGCACTATCGTGACATCATGACTCTCTCTTTCTCTCTCTCCTTCCCTTACCTTCATTCCTTCCCCCTCTTCTTTCCTCTCTTTCCCTCTCCATTCTCTTCCCTTCCTCCTCGTCACCCACCTATCTAATTAAATTTATTTTAAAAAATTTATTACTCCTTTACTCTTTCCTTCCTCTCTCCCTCTTCCTTTTACTCTAGTCCTTCCTTCAATGTCCCCTCTGTTCCTCCCTCTCGCTCTCCCTCGTGTTGCGCTCTGTTCCCCTCTCATTCTTCCTTCCCTTTCTCCTCCCTTCTCTCCCTCTCTCTTCCCATTCTCCTCCCTTCTCTCACCTTTGTAACTATTGCAAGGTGTTTATTGGCACAATTATAAAGTTCTTTGAGATTATACCATTTTGGCTTTTTGAAACTCTGAATGGTGTTTATTGGCACTGTTATTAACTCTTGGAAATTTTAGAGTTTCGAAACTCTGAAAGGTGTTTATAACACCGTTATTAAATCCTGGAGATTTTAGAGGACTCTCATGGTAAATTAATCTAATGCATGGACCTTATATATATATATACATACGTATGTGCATACATACGTACATATGTACGTGCATGCACACACACACACACACACACACACACATAGTTTATCCATGGATTTAAATGATTTTTATTTATTAAAGTTATTAATAAGTTAAGAAAAATTTAAACTTTTAAATGAAGATTCTTTAAAATGAAAATTTATACTAGGGTTTCTACAATATAGAGTAATGTGAGAATTACATTTCTTAGTTTTTGCATTATTAGTACAATATGATAGTGTAAGTAAATAAACTCTTTAATTCAAAAGGGTAGTGTCATCTTTTGGTTTTGGAAGGATATTTTGATAAAGTATATTTTTTTAATAGAAATTTAAGTACAAAAATGAATCAGGACCGTGCACCAGTCTATGTAAGAATTTATATTAATTTAATTTTCATAATTTTAGTTTTATTTACTACGGTTTCTTATTTTTTTGTGTAGCTTATCTTCGTTACATTTTTATAATTTTGATTTTATTTCCTTCAAAATACTCTTAAAAATTCATTGTTTTTATGTATTTATACATTTTGAAGTGTGAGTTTTTCCTTAAATTTTATCCACAAACTAGTCCAACAGTATCTCTATTAAAATGAATTTGTACATTGACAAGTCCAAAATTAATGAAATAAGTGATCCCTCTCTTTTCCTCTCTTTCCCTCTCTTTTCCTTCTCTCTTATTTGTTCTCTTCTCCTCTTTTCTTATTTCCTCTCTTTTCCCCTCTCTTTTCTCCTCTCTTTTCCTCTCTTTCCTTCTCTCTTTTCATAAGCATATGCACTTGTGTATGATTATGCATGAGCATGTGCTAATATGCTCATGCATATGGAGTGCATATGCATATAAGCTTAAGCTTATATCATATGATGTCTCTCACTTCCCCTCTCCTTCGTCCTCTTTTCTCTTTTTCTCTCTTTTCCTCTCTTTCCTTCTCTCTTTTCATAAGCATTTGCATTTGCATATGCTTATGCTTATATGCTTATGCATGAGCATATGCTCATATGCTCATGCATATGCATATAAACATAAGCATAATCATATGCTTTCTTTCTTTTCCTTCTCTCTTTAACGTCCTACTATGGTAACCCATGGGGTAAGGGCCCCATAGCATTGATTCAGTAGGCATGGGTACCTTTATTTTGAATTTGGGCAACCTTGGCCTTTGGATGGAGGTTCTTGGTGGATGGATCAAAGGTCTAGAATGCTCAGATTGGTGGGAGGTGCCTTTAGTGGACCCCAAATTGGAAAAGGCTGACAAAATGGAGGTGTAATAAAGAGGGAGAGGTGACCATTTGAGTGGACCATTAGATCTAAGAAAGATCGAATGGTGGAGATCAAAGAGTCCAATCAAGGGCCTAGATCTAGGTGCATTTTGGAGGGTGTAGACGGAGCACTTTAGATCGACGACTGAGATCTAGGCGCATAATTGATGGCCCAGATTTTTGAGCAGCTTTTTCTTGCATCTCCACCCTTGGATCTCCTTGAGATCAATGGCCTGGATTCCAATGCTTTTTCCTTGCATCTCCACCCTTAGATCTATTTCTAGATGGATGGCTTAAAATGAACCCCCTTCTCTTTTGATCTCATCCATTAGATCCTTGCCATTTTCAAGGGTTTAGATTTGATCCCTCTATCCTTTGATGGTGTCCATTGGATCTACACATTGATCTAATGGCTGGGAGTGTTCTACCACAAATTTGAATGTATCCGTTGGATTGGAGATTAGATCAAGGGCTAGGAGTGAAGACCATGGGTATAATCTATGGGTTGGAGGCCTCCTCTCCCATAAATGCTTTTGTCAACTTCAACATGGCATTGCCCCACACCTCAAGCCCTCTAATTGGTACCCCTCAAATCAGTCTCTACTCCCTTAAAATTAGGAAACACTAATTTGGGGCCCTTTGGAGACCCCAATTCTCCCCTAATACTCTCTTTTCTCCTCTCTTTTTCTCTCTTTCCTTCTCTCTTTTTCTCTCTTTCTCCTCTCTTTTCCTCTTTCTGTCTCTTTTTCCTCCCCTCTTTTCCTCTCTTTCACTCCTTCTCTCTTTTCCTCTCTTTCATTCTCTCTTTTCCTTCTCTTTTCTCCTCTCTTTTCCTTCCACTCTTTTGTCGTCTCTTTCGTCCTCTTTTCTCTTTTTCTCCCTTTTCCTCTCTTTTCTTCTATCTTTTACTCTCTTTTCCTCTCTTTCCTTTAAGCCTTCATTCTCTCTTTTCTTCTTCTTTTCCCCTCTTTTTCCTCTCTTTTCATCCTCTCTTTTCCCCTCTCTTTTTTCCTCTCTTTCCCCCTCTCTTTCCTTCTCTCTTTCCTCCTCTCTTTCCTTCTCTCTTTCATCCTTTCCACTCTCTTTCCTCCTCTCTTTCCTTCTCTCTTTCCTCCTCTCTTTCCTTCTCTCTTTCCACCTCTTTTTTCCTTTGCTCCTTAGCTGTATTTGGTTCTTTGTTTTCAAACAGATTCTAAATGGAACGCCCTCACCCATGAGTGTCTTCCCAAAACCCCAACCTGGTTCCCCACATTGGAGTGATTCGGGACATCCAAGCTCTGCTATCACATGTAGCAGAGAAGATTGCACATGATATAGACTGGGTGAAGTATAACGTCGAGTTGTGTGCATTTGGGTGGGGTCTTGACCGATCACACGTAGAGTGGGGAAGACTGAGGAATGCACAAAACAACCTACGGGATCTTTGTAAGCTTTGGAGAGACTGCTATGACTAACTAGCAAAGCAAGGATGATACAATAAAGGACATAATGGATTGTGTAGAGGTCTTCATGAACTGCAAGTATGTAATCCATGAAGAGTATGATTATATATTAGAAGAAGTGAAAGATGAGGTCCCGAGTGACTCGTCTAGTGAGGTGAGGAGGAAAAAAGTACCTCGGATAGTAATATAGAGCAATAAACCTCCTCCTCAATTTTGGCATTTTTGGAGAATGTCTCTTTTGGAGACAGATTTTGCTTAATAATACTATTTTCATGATATTTTTTGTATATGAGAACTCTTGTTTAACAATACTATTTTTTGTGATATTTTTTGTATATGAAAACTCTCTTGGATTCCACTTGTCTTAAGTAAATAATTGTCCTTTCATAATTGTCTTTTCATAATTGTATTAAGTAAATAATTATTTTATCATAGTTTTATTAAATTGAATTTGAATTTAAAGTAATAAACTATCTTTTAAGTAATTTGTCTTTCCGCTTCTTACCCGCTCTTGTGTTTGTTTTTTTTTTCGTGTTTGTGTCTACGTTTGTCCAATCCCCCCAAATTAGACATGGCATCATGTTGCACATCTGGAGAGTACGAAACCCCTTGTAGGAGGAGACGTCATGATCTATACTCTCCAGAGGACTTTGATTCCCCTCAATTGACTCCTCAGGGGCCTACCACTACGACTACCCTTGGACGACTCCTCTTGAGCCTAGCACTATGACTACCCCTCGGGAAACTCCTTTGCTATATCAGTCTATGGCTTCTTCGGGAGTCCCGACGAGTTTGTTGCAATGAGCGATGCGGATGCAGTGAGATTCTTCTCTCTACTATCCCAGAGGACCTCAACTATTCCCTCTCCCACACCTCTCGAGGGTAGATCAGGACCATTGACGGCCGTCCCCTATAGCCCCTACTCGACAGCCATCCCTTGGACCTACTCAATAGCCATCCCCTGTAGCCCCTTTGACCAAGGGGTCATCACCTAGGCATACCCATTGTAAGTCTAGGAAGAGTAGGAAGGGTCGAGGCTACTGTGATGACTCAAGGGATGAAGATGAGTCAGCGCACTCACATCCCTACAGGCCTCTAAAGACCTAGTACTAGTTCACCTTACCCTCTCCACTTGTAGGCAGAGGCCAGACTCATCCCAGAGCCCACACCCAATGCTACTTCTCGCTCCATAAGCACTCGTAGTACCACCCCTCGCACTAGCTCTACTACTACCACTACCACTCCCCCGCCCCCACCCGAGGACCTATACTATGACCTCACTAGGGGTAAAGAGATCATAGAAAATAGAAAGGGCAAAGAAGTATTGGCCACCATGAGGCGATTGATGAGCCACGATTTTAAGAGCGACATAACAATTGATTGGTGGCACCAAGATGACGAAAAGAAGAAGGCAGTCATCGAGGAATTGAAAAGACAATACCATAACCCCTTCAATTGGGAGTTCAATGACAATTACATGTGAAAGCACATGTGTGATGTCTTGAAGCATCGCAGGTCGGACTTGCGAGATGCCATCGCAGTAAAGAAGCCTAAACCCAGCTGGGCAGATAAAGTTGACTGGAAGTTTTTGAAGAAGGAGCTAAGGGACAATCCCTAAAAGTTTAACAATCAAAGGAGGGCTGCGAGGAGATGACTGGACACCATAGGTGCTTCGCACCTCGATAGTGGCAGAACGAGTGCGTTCAAGGCATGGGTGATAAGTCTACTTCTTCTCATTTAATTTATTGTTCTATTTGTCTTATTACATATTGTATGCACTTTATCTAACTCTCGTAATTTGGGTCCATAGCAATCTATGATTGGTTGCCTTCCCACAAATAAAGAGATGAGATGCATATTCCGCACAGGAGTGAAGCTGTGGTTTATTGAGATGGAGGCATAGGGAGTGGCAGTCGATTGGGCTGTGGTGGCTACTTGCTCAGTATTAGTCTATTGCAACTTGTAATCTCACTTTTTAAATTGTTTTATTCTTTAAGTTCCAATCTAATTTCAAATTAAAATGGATTCACTCTTAGGGTACAAGCTCAAATGTTCGATCAGTGGAGGCGAGCAGTGATGATGAGGAGGAAGTTCTCGAGGAATTTGTCTTAGACTACTTTAACAAGGGCCAAGGATCAGGCGGAACTCATGAGAGCCAAGGCGACGGCGACTCCAACGAGTCAGATGAGCAGTAGTAGTGGTAGTGGTAGTGGTAGTGGTAGTGGTAGTAGTAGTGGTAGTGGTAGTGGTAGTGGTAGTGGTAGTGGTAGTGGTAGTGGTCGTGGTAGTAGTAGTAGTAGTGGTAGTAGTAGTGGTAGTGGTAGTGGTAGTGGTAGTGGTAGTGGTAGTAGTAGTAGTAGTGGTAGTAGTAGTTTGTATATACTTCGGCATACATATGCTTTTGTTTGTCGACTCGTTTGAGTGATTTTCTATCACCCTTTTCGGTCGCAAGGAAAATTTTGTAACAAACAAGGTTTGAGAGTTTTATCTCGCCTGTTTGCTTGTAAACATTCCTTTGTAATGCAAAAAACAAACATTAGTGGGGCAAAATGGGACCACAGCAAGCCCTATTTTGCCCCACTATTTTTTAAAAATTTTTTTGTGAAAGGTTGGTATATATCGACACTTTACCAGTGTTAGTATATATCGACCTTTACCAATGTTGATATATACCGATGCTTATATAGCGACGCATGTTTTTCGATGCTAATAGCGACGTAAATACCGACCTTTTTGCCCATTAAAAAAAAACTTTTTAGTGTAAAAAAGGTCAGTATTTGTGTCGAAAAATGACCTATACCTTGTAGTCACTAGTGAGATCATTTGTATGGGAAGAAAAAATCATACATCATCCTTATTCCATCCATTTTATCCATCTTTAGTAAAAAGTCACTTGATCAAAATTTGATTGTAAATTGGGTATTGGATGTAACATCATTAAGTCTCAATCATGCTTGGGAAAAATATGGAGTTTTCTTTAAAATGTAAAGATCATGATCCAAAATAAATAGATGGAAAATGTAGCCTTGACATGTAAATAAAAATCTAGGAATTCACTCAACTAATAAGACTTAAAATGGTCCTAGAAATATTTTATGTCCTCTTAGCAAAATATTGGTAATGCATAGTTGGCTAGTGTGTCACTATTATATTTCCACAATCACATGTGACTAGTGTGTCATGCTTTGTAATCTATTTACTGACAAGACAATAATGTCAATAATTGCCACTGCATCACGGGTGATCACATCTCATGTATTCTTTCCCCAAGATTACTATGCTTGATTGTGTGATTATGTGCGATCATCTGATTATGTTAACACATGATCAAAATAATTCTATGAAGCTTTTACAAATGAAGAATATGAATCATCAAGCTTGTGTTAAATAAGATTTGAGAGAAATCCAATAGACTAGCTAGTGAGAATGAGAGTGGCAAATAGAAAACAAATTTAATAATTATATGCTAGTACAATAAGATATTACTAAGATATCTCTTATATATCTATATTTACTAGTAATATACAATTGATATGTTGCATATTACCCTATGTGTAAATTTGATAAGAAGGGTATATGATGCAAATGGATGTAGTGTTCCTTCATATTGATTAAAATGGGGGATGCTTCTTCCAGGGAGTGGAAGTGAAGAAAAAATTAAGCATCATGTGGTCACAAAATTTTAATTGATTTTTAAAAAAAGCTTGGTCACAAGGTGTCATAGGTGTAACTTTTAATGTCAATGAAAATAAAAAACAATTGATAGAACTTAATAGCAATGGCACTATGTCAATATGTTTTCGTTTTCCTCGAAACGTTAAGCTGTATTCGAAATCAGGATAACGTGCTTGTTCAATCGCTCGTTCACTAAAACGACGATGTAACCAATTATTCGGATGATAATCAGTGGCTTATCGAGGATTTTACATTGCAGCAGATCTACTGTCTTCACCCTAGCCTAATAACAATGTACCGGGTGGGTGCCAAATACCCATGAAACTCTAGCCTAATAACAATGTACCGGGTACCCATGAAACTCTGGCTCGAAGGAAACGTGTAGTTACAGATCAGGTCTACTATCTTCAGAAGTTTGACATAAAATGCGAGTTAACAATTACAAGCGCGCCGGAGAACTGAGCACGTTTAAACTTGCTGGACGTGAACGGCAGCGATAGTGAGAGCCGCAAATATGCATAGGGAAACCGAGACGGACACCCCAGATGTGCTGCTGGTTGAGCCCCTATTCGGACCTGCTGAAGGAATAATCAAGTTGGGGGCAAGCCCTCCCAAACCGGGCTCCGTCTCTGTGACAAACACGAAATCTTCATTAACGAATGTGAAGTGTAGCTGGCGAGGGGTTCATACTATGAAAGATATATATTTTACACGGTGCGATACTAGCAAACGATGCATATTATTAGACTAGCAAACCGTTTAGTTCTGATGAAGCACCTGAAGGAGAAGATGCTGGAACTGTAGGTAGAGATTTTCCCAAGGAGGGCGAGGGAAATGCAGACGGAGAGCTGGCCGCTGAGGACTGAGAAGCGGTTGTGGTCGTTGGCGACTTGGCCGGTGATGCTGCAAGAAGTTTGCTGTCAGACTTGCGATATAGAACAAGTTGAAAACGTCTATAACAGAAGAGCCAATGGCTAGACAAACTGAACACATTTGCGTGGAACGTAAAATGATGCGTTTCTGCTCTAACCAGAAGCCACGGGGGACGAGGCGAATTCGGACGGGCCCGATGAATGCGGGGAACCTGCAAGAAGACTGAGAAGAAATTCAGACATCCTCTTCCGTGGCAACATCGATTAAGTGACAGTCCAACGCAGGTAAAATTTGTGATGAAGTGGTATCCATTCCGTCTGAACATAGATAATGGATCGATATTTTTTTTGGCTTCAGCAACAACGAAGCTACCAAAGAAATTTCGGCCAGCGAATAGTTCGAATCAAACCGGGAGTGCTGCAAGTATTTGCGGCCAAATTGCAGGCTCCACGCAGCCCCGCAAGCCGACTTTGATTCAATTGAGACTGCGATTCAGCGGCCACAAATAAAGCACAGAGGCAAGTGGGCGGGGTAGTGGAGAGGACGTGGTTGATGCCGTTGCAGCAATGTGGCTGAAGCGTGGTGCGGAAACCTTGAAGGTAATCCAAGCAAGGCATGAAGCTAGCTACGGTGGAGGCACAATCTGAAGGAGGTGCAGGCGTGGACGTAGCCATAGCGGCAGCGGAGCTGGATAATATACAAGCCAGTGTGCCGAGAAGCAGCAGCTCATGCAAGTTGACGAACATCGTGAAGATGATGGGAATGATGCTGCTGCTGCTGCTTGTGTGCAAAGCGATTATAGTTGCGACGACTTCCAAGGATGTTTGTTTTATGGACGAAGATGTTGAGGTGAAAAGCTAGTGACGGTGATTGTGTCGCTGTTAAATGCTGGTGTCTCGCCTCCATTTTCTCATGGGTTTCCTTCCTAATTATCCTCAACAACAACCACCCACATCCCCATGTTACGCAAGACAGCCTAAATAATCTCATGAAGCGACTTACTTAATCTTGGACCTAAGCTTTCCAAAGGCCTCTTAAGCAATCTTTTTTTTTTCTTTGGCGAGAAAGGAAAATAATTTATACTAAAAGGAAAATAACTACAAAGTAGAGAAAAACAATAGAGCTCTAAGCCTGACATAGTGCCACTACAACACCGCAAAAGGCGTTGTCTCGATACTCCAGGAATTGCAAGTTTGATGGCAATCTCCCCCGCTTAAATACTATATCATTCCTCAATGACCAAATATATTGAATGGCAGATGCTCTAATAAGTTGCCAAGTTTTGCACAACTCTTTTGCCATAAAGCCACGATAGCCCAATAAAACTGTCTTCCACTGAAAATCAATAAGCAAATGAGTCTGAGCAAACCAACTACGCAACCCGCACCAGATACTCCGAACCACTTTGCAATCCCAAAACAAATGGTCACTGTGTCTCCATAGCCACTCTGCAGAAAGAACGTACTCGAGATACATCCTTCCAATTGGTGATGTGATCCTTAGTTGAGAGGTTACAAGTAACTAACTGTCATAACATAAAATTTAGCCTATTAGAAGGTGTTGCCTTCCAAACCCTCCTGACTCAAAGAGCCCAAATTGCTTTGGAGTCATGAGGAGCCTTATGCTACCACAAAACCCAAACAATCTTTGGTACATCAGCATCCTGGCCTTTAAAGGAGCCTATGCAGCCAAGCCGTGAGAGATCTTTCCATTAGGGGAGAATTGGGGTCTCAAAAGGGTCTCCAATTAGTGTTTCCTAATTTCAAGGGATAAGAGAGTGATTTGAGGTGTACCAATGAGAGTGCTAGAAGGTGTGGGTCAATGGTATGTTGAGGTGGAGGGTGGGTAGGCCTGCAGAGAGCCCCTATTGGTTGCTCCCCTTACACTAGGTACCACCCACCATCCCCCCCCCTCCCCCTGTATCACAACCAAGCAAGCACTTGAGGGTTTTCAAATCACCAAGTTCAAGATGCCATTCAACTTGAAAGGTTCCATGGCCATCAACTATCAATGTTTGCCCTTCCTCTTGGCTTCGGATCGTCGATGGGATTCTTGTTCTATCTAGAACCCACTTCAATGTCTCATGGCACTCTTTTGGAGTCTCAAATGCTGCAAGCCACCATATATCTTTCTCTGATTACACTAAGAAATCTTGCTCTACTTCTTTGTCCCCTTGAATAAAGGCTAAGGCTTTATTCTTCATAATGCAGATGCTGACTCTCTCTAACTTGTGTTCTTTCACCAATTGAGCTTCATCCATTTTGATGAGAAATATGAGCTTTCCATTGCAATCTATACAACAAAAGAGAAAAATTGTTAGGATAAACATGCTATAGGAAATGAACTAGTAAAGTGCAATGCTATAATGGATTTCCTCTTACCATATTCTCTCATGCCGTAGAATTTAACCATTGCTTGTTGCAGTTTCTCAACATCTAAGTAGACATTGTTGAAAGCATTCCTCTCAAATGTTTGCAAGCCAGATTTCTTAAATTACTCTTCCAAGTCATTGTGCCCCTTACGCAATGGTACCCTCCAAGCACTTCCCTTGCACATTGGTTTGTTTCTTGCCACCGTGCATGTCTCATAGACCAAGGTGTGGGTAGGGGCACTGTAGACTTCTTATACTTTCCCAAAATAGCAGACTTGAAAATTTTGAAAATAGATGTGTAAGCTTCACGACTTACACCGGTAGTATCACAAGCTGCAAGCATCTTCTTTGCATCCACAATATCCTTGAAGTCCTTCATCACCTCTTTAGCAACTTGCACACGTAGGTGCTTGTGTCTTGGATCCCTTAGTATCCCAATGACATCACTTGACTTCAATAAAGTAGCTAGAGCATATGAACAGTCAATATCATCCCCATCCGTTCTTCCAATCACATCTTCCATGAAGTTCCTAAAGAACACAATAAAAACTTAGTCACAAACAGTGTAGCACAAAAGAGGGTAATCTCATTGGAACATTTGATAACCAACCTTGTAGCCTAGACTCTCCTCTTTCTAGCACCACCAATGGGTGCCAATGCATCCATGTTATGTAAGTACCTTCTTTTCCTCTTGTTCCTTCTCTATGGCTCGTCAAACTTGATTGTATATAGATCTTTCCAAGCCTTTTTTGGACTCAGCTAGCTTACAGAGTGACTCTTCTAATTTATGTCGCTCCAAGTCCAATGCATTTGGCTCCAAGTCCAATGCTTTGGCTTTATCATGAAGATCCTGGTTCTTCCTTTGAAGATCTTGCATAGAGTTATGCATTGCAACAATGGTGCTATTTCCTAAATGTGCTAGCATCTCTGCTTGGGCTCTGCGCATCTCGCTTGCTTGCATAGCCATTGACTGAGCAATGTTTAACCGATTGTAATAATAAAGCAACCCCGCATGTCCATTTCCAACAAACCGAACTAGCTCATGCATTATATGGAAAGGAGGGCTCTTTTGATTGGCAGGATCTAAAGGATACAAGGATTCTTTACCCAAAGGTCGAGATGCTTCTTTTCTTGTGTGAACGAAGACTGTGGATTTTGGAAGCTCCCCTCAATCCTAGACTATGTGTGCTTGCATATTCAGCCTCCAACTCTAAGTAAACCTGGTATGTGTTGGAGACATCCTCAAATGGTGCCATGACTAAAGGAGTGTAGAGAAGGAGAAGGTGTGGAGATGTAGGCTTGAAGGAGCAGCACGCATGAAGAGGGAGGGCAAGAAGGAGGGATGGGGGAGGGAGGACCAGTAGTTGAAGAGGAGGAAAGGGGGGCAGACCAGCAGGTGTGGAGGGTGAGGAGGAGTAGGCTTTAGGAGGAGGGAGGGAGGAGGGAGGAGCAGGAGGGAGGGGGGAGGAGGAGCAGTGGTGGAGGAGGAGGGAGGGGGAGGGGAGGAGGAGCAGGCGTGGAGGAGGGAGGGAGGGAGGGGGAGGAGGAGGAAGGGGGAGGAGGGAGTGAGGAGGGGGAGGGGGAGGGGAGAAGATGGCAGGGGGAGGAGGGAGGGAGGGAGGGGGAGGAGGAGGGAGGGGGAGGGGGGAGTGAGGGAGGGGGAGGGAGGAGGGGGAGGGAGGGAGGGAGGAGAGAGAAGGAGGGAGGGACTTCATAATTTGAATTTTGAATTTTGAATTTTTTGGTTTTGTCCCTTTCATTAGGACTAATCCATTTCTTAATTCATTCCTTATGAGGCCCTTTTGAGACCCCAATTCTCCCCTAATGCTTGAGGAATTAGCCCAAACACAAAGATCTAAGGGCTAACTAGAGGTAAAACTAGTTGGCCATCGTGGAACAAGTCTAGCAAAGGTGGCAACAAGGAAGTGTTGTTAAGCAAGATTGAGATGAAAATATCAGAGATTGGTTGATGTCAAAAAAGCAGTGACACCGACTATCCCATATAGTGGACCAATTTGTCATTCTATGCCCATGTAGCCGTTTCGCTAGTTTAGAACAAAATTTAAATTGCAGCAATTTGATTGTGAAAAGGCTAGCGATTAATCCAGATGTTCATTTGTAGGGATCTGCTGTCAGGAGCTAGTCGTGTCACCCCCAGCTAGGAGCTCTCCCCCAAAACTCTCCTCCAGATAGGAACCATCCTGTTGAGCACTTCGGACTGTGGAATCTTTAAGCCAAAGGTGACAGTAAGATTTCTTGCCAATGCAACGAATCTGGTAGGAAGCACAACACACTAGCATTCTCAATCCAAAACCTAGAAAGAATAATCCAAGGTTGTGGCGAGTGTAGCCGAAAAACCCACTTCAGGCATAATGCATCACATTTATCTTTGAATGACTCTAAACCCAAGCCTTCACCTTCTTTAGAGGAGATTACATTTAACCACAAAAAAGAGTGCCAATGACCATCCTAGAGAAAGCCCCAAGCCAAACAATCTGATTCAGAGAACCTTTCTTGAAAGAATGGAATAACAAAGGACACTAATATCATTACTTGGGATAAGACATGCTTGAGAAGTGTGAGGCAATCAAGTAGTGAAAGCTTTTTGTCCCACCATTTATGAAACTTAGATCTTACTTTTTTGCAACACCAATCCATACGATGTCTGAATTAAATTCCCAATCCTATTGGGTACCCAAGATGCAATCGGCAATGTGTGTTCTAGAAAACTAGAAACTCGGATCAAAATCAGGCAAAGTTTGTGGTGCAGCACCAACAATACTAGATAACTGCTGGCAAATCACCTTAGCAATCCCATGCTCATCCATAATTTCACCACCATTACAGTCAAGCATTACCTTAATATTTTCCTTGAGCTTTTTTTCCTGGACGTGCTGTAAAAAAAACTCGAAAGGGTGGTCTCCAAGGTCAAGCCATCGGAGACTTGATTGGATTCAAGCCACACCTAGGCTATGATGTTCAATAGAGTGTCGATGAATCTCAATGGCAGGCGACTCCTATACCACCAAGAGGATTGAGTCCTGAAGAGCAGCAAGAGGAGAGCAAGAGAGTTACCTAGGGATCGATCACCTTGCACGAGCTTGCTTTTGGCCAAATTCGTTTCATGAAATTCATCACCTATTGCGTGCTTCTATGCATATGCTCTTGGATTGATAATTACTTGTGCTGATTTATTATGATTGTAGGTCAACCATCCCTATTGTTTCTTTGCTCATGCTTGTTTATTATTACCATAGCTAGAGGGAGTGCTATAGTGGAAGATTGAAACACTTTTGTGAATTTCCGCATGTAAATTTAAAAAAATTTACTAGGTTGTGTTTATGGAGATCATGCTACAAAAATTACTTATTAATAGGTCTAATTCGACATGCGTGTTCCCAAGAAGCAAAATTTGAATTTTCAATTTCAAAAAGTCATTTCCTTTTTATGATTGGTCCAAGTTATTTTCTTGGAACTAGAAATCCTTCATCTTTGTCTCTACTCTCTAACCCCCTGCCCCCCTTCTGTGTGTGTGTGCGCACGTGCGCATGCGCACACGTGCACATGCATGTGTGCTTGCATGCTTTCCACCCTCTTTTCCAAGCTATACATCCAATTCATCTTTTTAAAAACTATTTTGGATCGTGGGTAGGCCTTATGAATGATTTATCATCATTCATCTTGTTGATATTTGGCCTTATTGTTTTTCGGATCATTGTGAGTGCATTGTGACTCAATACCTAGTATTTACGAAAGTGTTTGAGGTCTAGCCCCTATCTCTAGCACATGGGATACTATGGAAGGTGACTCACCAATCAAAAATCTCGATGAACCAATCTCATTTTAAACAATGACAGCCTCTCATCATCGAAAGGCATTGCCAAGACCAGAGCCTCTTTCAAATAGTGACAACCATTGCTAATCACAATCACAACCACAAAGGAACCATTAGTGGAGGCCCACTCAAATTACAAAGAGAAAATGTGCCACCTTAACAACCACTCCATGTGTGGTTATACTATATATACAACTATATGAATATCTACTATGTATATTGAAATTCATATTCTTAATGTTATACTATATATACAACTATATGAATATCTGCTATGTATATTGAAATTCATATTCTTAATGTTACCCTAATATTTTGACTTTATCATATGTTATTTTATATGCTATTTATATTTCTATGACTGACCTATCCTCTCTAGGTCTTTATGTGCATGTACTTTACCATAAGGAGCAATTATAGATTCAAAGTCTTTGGACAATGATGGGCATGTGCATCGAAGGGCATCACCAAATTCACCCTATCATAGGCACAAGGGTAGTACTGTTTGTGTGATAATTCAAATGGCAATGTTATATTCAATTATCTCTTGGACATAGGTATATAATAATTGCCAATTTTCAACATCCAACTTCTTGGAAACTAAGAACTGCCTACACCTAACAGTAGGATGGGGAATGAGTCCTCATGGACCTACTTTATATCATCTCACAATGGGATGTAGATTCCATTCATTAGAGGACTACAATAGATGCAAAGAAGACACTCTCCCATTTATTAAAGATGAAACTTTCCTCACTCCAATAATATATATGCCATGTAAACCGAATAGAAGTAGTGCTTGGTTGAGAATGGTTGTATAGTCTTGGGCATAGCTAATAGAGGAGTTATCTTAATAACTCCATTATGCTTGAAAAAGAGGGTAGAGTCTTCGAGATTCAAGGAGAACATGATGTGCCTAACTCTCCTCTTATTTGTTCGATGGAAGTGGAACAACTACTACACCAAGAAGAATGCGAGGTATATCTTTGTGAACTTACTTTTATTGGTGATCTTATGCCTTCTGCATCGGAAAGAAGTAATGCTATTTTTGATAATGTTAAAAAGTATAAATCTTCTTTTAATGATTTAATGTTTGAATTTAAAAATGTTTTTTCGTTTGATTTACCTGATGTTTTACCTCTTGAGAGAGAAGTAGATCATAAAATAGATTTAATTCCTGGATCTACCCCTGTTTGTAAACCCCCGTATAGGCTTAATCAAACAAAGGAATGTGAGGTCGAAAGACAATTAACAAAATATCTTAGAAAGGGCCAAATCCAAACAAGTAGCTCACCTTGGTTTGCACCAACTTTATTGGTAAAGAAAAAGGATGGTACTATGCGTTTATGCATAGATTGCTGAGCACCAAATAAAATCACCATAAAAAATAAGTATCCTATGCCTCGCATTGATGAGCTGTGTGATCAATTGCAAGGGGCAAAATAGTTTACTAAAATTGATTTAAGATCAGGATATCACCAAGTACGAATTAGGGAAGAGGATGTCCCTAAGACATCATTTCATACTAGGTATGGGCATTATCAATTTAAAGTAATGCCATTTGGATTAACAAATGCTCCAGCAACTTTCATGACACATGAATAGTGTCTTAAGGCCATCTCTAGGGAAATTTGCTGTAGTATTTTTAGACGATATCCTTAATTATAGTAAAACCAAGAAAATGCATTTGGACCATTTGTGGAAAGTGTTCCAGCTTCTTAGGGATAATTCACTCTTTGCTAAAGAATCCAAATGTGAATTCTTTGCAAAAGAAGTGAAATACTTGGGACATATAATATCCCAAGAAGGGGTACGTATGGACCCTGACAAAGTAAGGGCCATATTGGAATGGCCACATCCTACAAATCTAGAAGAATTATAGATATTCTTAGGTTTGTCAAGATTCTATAGGAGATTCATCCAAGATTACGCTAGGATTGTTGTTTTGATGATGGAATAGCTTAAGGGGAAGGGAAGCACCTTCATATAGGATAAACCTCAAAAGAGAAGTTTTGAAAAATTTAAGGTAGCTATAGCGGCAGCTCCTGTCTTAAAAGTAGTGGATCCCAATGAACGTGGTTGAGACAGATGCTGGTGATTTTGTTGTTGGGGTGGTACTTATACAAAAAAGTCAACCGCTAGCTTTTGAAAGCACAAAGTTAGATCGTGTCCAATAGAATTACTCAGGATATGAGAAGGAACTATATGCTATAGTCTATGCTTTAAAAAAATGGAGGCACTACTTATATGGTGCAAAATTTGAGATCATCTTTGATCAGGAGAGCATTAAGTGGATTTGTAATCAGCCAGAGCTTAAAGGTAGAAAAGCTAGATGGGTTGAGTTAATGCAAGAGTTTGATATACAATTGACATATAGGAAAGGGAAATTCAATGTGGTAGCAGACTCACTTAGCCAAATGCCAATTGTTAATGAATTGAGTTTTATTCAATTTCAGAATGATTCCCTAGAGTCCTTAAAGGGGAAATGTGAGTTTGATCTTCACTTCTCTGAAATATGAAGAGCAATTAAAACTAGGGATCTAACTAATCAAGAGGATTTCACTAAGGAGTCACATGGAAATGGCGACACACCACAAGTTGGTGATAAAGGACTCAAGTGGAAGAAATATACTATTGAAGATGGCTACCTGCTCTACAAGGGTAGAGTGACATTAGGCACCAAATCCTTTTTGAATGTCATTATAGTCTAAGTGCTGGACACTCGGAAAGTCTGAAGACATATGTGCTTCTAAAAAGACAATTCTTTTGGCCTGAAATATGTAAGGACGTCCAAGATTATGTATTAAAGTGCCAAAAATGCCAGGTCAATAAGGTTGAATGCCTTCAGGTAGGAGGTCTCCTACACCCATTGGAGATTCCATCTGGCAAATGGGAAAGCATCTCCATGGATTTCATTGTGGGGTTACCTAGGACACAGGGGGGGCACAACTTTGTGTGGGTAATTATGGATCGGTGGACCAAGATGGCTCATTTTATTCTTGTTAGTGAAGATGTTAAAACTCCAGAATTAGCTAGGCTATTTGTGGAGCATATCTATAGACTATATGGGCTACCAGCCGGTATTGTTAGTGACTGGGATAGCAAATTTAACAGCTATTTTTAGAGGGTTGTGTTCAAGCAGTTAGAAACTTCATTGAATATGAGCACCGCAGATCATCCACAGAGTGATGGGGTCAAGCTAAAAGGGTCAATCAGATCATTGAGGATATGCTTCGAGCATATGTAAGCAAACGGCAAACTAATTGGGAACAGTATCTGCCCAAATTAGAATTTGCATATAACAGTGCCAAACATTCAGCTATAGGTTTTAGTCCATTCATGATGATGTATGGATTTCAACCAAGAGCCCCAATGATAGTGGGACTCAAAAAAGAGAAGGTTCAAGCAGCCAAAGACTTTCTTGAGGATATGAATCAAATGCTTAAGTTAGCTAAAGATAGCATAAGAAGAGCTCAAGATAGAGCATGAAGTTATGCAGACCCCCACCATAGAAAGTTGGAGTTTAAAGTAAATGAGAATAAGGTACCTGAATCTTCAGAAGCTCTAAAGATAGGTAAATGTCCAAAGTTGTCTCCTAGGTATTGTGGACCATTCACAATACTTAAGAGGATTGGAAAACTTCTTACAAATTAGCTTTACTTGAGGGATGTAGAGTACATCCAGTTTTTCATGTTAGTAGGATTAAAAGAAAATTAGGAGATGATGATAATCTCATTGGAAATGAAATCCTAGTTGAACTCGTTGAACCCGCATCTTTACCACATGAACTAGAAAGAATTTTAGTTAGATAAGAAAAAAGAACACGACACACAATATGGCAAGAATGTCTAGTTAAGTGGAAAGA
Source organism: Dipteris shenzhenensis (assembly GCF_047967505.1). NCBI lineage: Eukaryota > Viridiplantae > Streptophyta > Polypodiopsida > Gleicheniales > Dipteridaceae > Dipteris > Dipteris shenzhenensis. The sequence goes on along the minus strand of NC_141618.1, from coordinate 7,897,326 downwards.
TAGACCTGAAGAGAGTTCAACATGGGAAAGGGTAAGCAATATCTAGAGGAGGTTTTTGAATTTTGTTTTTGAGGATGTAAACCATTCTTAAAGGAAAGGGAATGTTACGTCAGCCATAATCCTGGTATTGTTGTCTAGTGTGGTTACGGTGGTGAAGTGGGAAACCAAGGGGCTCGATAGTGCTTGCATCAATATGGAGTGCAATATTAAGGTCTAAAGGGCACTAAGGGTCTTTATGGACATGTGGCACTCAATTGGGCTCTGTGGCAAGCACTGGGTTCAAGGGAGATTCTAGAGAGAGGCTCCAGAAAAGGAAGAAAAAGGAGGGAACTCAGGGAGTTCACGTACACAAAAAGAGGGGGAGCACTCTGGAATCATGGCTGGGTGGAAGAATCTTTGATGAGCCCTCTTTGTGGGGATGTTACACAAAGCCTCAAATATATTTAAAAAGTTTACATGCAACCACATGTGGATTAAAAAATTCAAGGGCATATACCCTAAATGGAGATGTGAAAAGGAAAACAATGTAGTAATTTGTTGAACACTAAGTAAAGAGATCTTGTTGTGACTTCTTGGATAGAGAATTTACTCCTTCATTGCCTAGCAAGAAGAATATTTGTAATGAAACACTTGGTAGAAATTACATAGAGCACCTTGTGCATTTTCTAGATTAACTATAGGGGACATACTCCATCTATCTCTTAGACATTGTTAGAGTTTCATGTCATTCCTAAAATGCAATAACACATTTTAATCTACAGTTTGACTACTATCACGTAGCTTTATAGTAAATTGCTTTTTAATTCTATAGTTTGACTACTATTACGTAGCTTTATAGTAGTAAGCCACTCTATATTACATACATGCTTCTATATTACATAGTGGACTTTCCTTCAGGCATAGAATTTGTCTACTTCTGAGCATGGACTCGATTGTGATGGTTTAGGCATAGAATCCATTGGAGGTTGTGATTCTTCGAGAATATATTGAATCTCTAATTTTGAGAGTGGGCTCGATTGTGATTCCTTAGGCATAGACTCCTCGGGAGGCTGTGATGCTTGTGGTGTAGAATGAATCTCTACTTCCACTCGTGGACTCTATTGGGATGCTTTGGGCATAGACTCCCCTAACTTTTGTGATGCTTTGGCCATAGATTGAGTCTCTACTTTCGGGAGTGGACTCCGTTCTTATGCTTTGGGTTTAGACTCCTCGAGGATATGTTGAATCTCTATTTTTGCGGCTGGACTCGATTGTAATGCTTTGATAGTAGAGTCCTTTAAAGGTTGTGATGGATTGGGAGTATATTGAGATTCTACTTCCTCGAGAGCCTTCGATGCAGACTTGGGTGTCTCATTTAATTCAATTGGAGATTGAGCAATTATGTATCGAATAGTATGAGCCAAACATGTATATAGTGTTGCATCGGAATATGTAGACATTGAAGATTGTGAGCCCTTCACATCAAATATTTCATTGAGGAGCAACTTGCAACTGTAGCACACTCTCCACCCACATCTGTGTGCATCATTTTGCTCTACAACCTCGCATCTTTGTAAGTCCATTTCTTCTTGCAAGTCACCATCATACTTTGTGACTTGTTTGATTGCACTTATTAACCTTGATGTAGACCTATCCATCATAACATATACGGGAATGAATAAGTGCATTGCAAAAGTTACATACCACGAAAGTTACAATGCATTAAGAGTACACTTACGCTAACACATTGCCATGATATCTTGCCATTGAATTGGCAAAATAACATTTTTTTGCCTGTAGGTCCAAAGCCACCAAACTCCAATTTAAACTGCATGGCCGATTAACTATCTTTATTATTTGAGTACATCTTACTTCTGGAAAAAGTAAATAGGAGGTTGGGGTGTCACTTACTCCTCATAATATGAAAAAATGATAACTCATACATTGTCTAGATTGAGAGGTTGCAGCCAGGTGCAAATATCTCCTATTGACTTTTTATTATTATTGAGCGATGTAGAAAGTAGGAAATCTATGACATATACACACTTTCCAAAAACTATAGGAAACCAAGATATAGTTATATTGCTCAAAAAAATAAACGAACATTAGCTCATTAGATTTAAGCAAAATATAAATACTAAGCCAAGATAAAGTTTTTATCAAACCTGAGGGTGGCCATTATAAATTTATCATTAATCTCTTTCTCTTGATATCTGAGGATTTGAATCTCTAACTCACCAAATGATAAATATTGAGGTTGCTATCCGGTGAGAACCTGAACATCAAAGTTGCTTCCCATTTCTTGTAGCTTAGAAAAATCTTCAAAATTCTTCAGTGTCAGTTGCACCATCCTCATATGCTCTGAATTCCCATATAAGCCAAGTGGTTGACTCTCTGTGTTAGTAAAGTCTTTCCGTGATCCTCTTATTGTCTTAAATATTTCCTTTTCAATTTTTCCAACAATCACCATATCAATTAAACTTGAAGGAAATAATGTGGCCTTCCCGACTTCAAATCCACGTGTAATCATTTCTTCATCCTTCCCCTCTGCCGTCTATAAAAAATACAAAAGCTTGTGAGATTGATAGGTTATAGTTAAATCTAATGCTTGTAAAAGAAAAGTAAATTGTCATACCAGGATATATGTTCGTGATTTCTTGGCATAATCTTGTGAGCCATGAAGATCATCCATCTCATCATCTGCAATCATCTCTACATCCCCTTCATCATTGTTTGCGTACTCTTTATCCTGGGAGCCATCCAAACCATCCATGTGATTGTCTCCAATCCTCTTATGTTCCACCTCTTTCTCATAGCTGATAGTTAGATCAACTTGTAAGTGAAATTGTGCCATGCAAGCCTTTCTTTCAATAATATTAGTGGAATATCCCTTTTTTAGAAGATCTTTGAAAAGATATCCCATCTGTAATAAGGAGACCTCCCAATAAGACAGTTGCAAGTATTCCAACATAGTAATCAAAAGACTTCCACTTTTTTTGGACATTCATAGATTTTGCAGTGCACTTGATGATGAGAGGAGAAATAAATCTTGAGGCATTGGATCTTTAATCCACATTCTCTCTTGCTCATGTTGGTTGCATACACACCATTGTAGATCTTGAAATCATAGGCATAAAATTTCTCCAAAGTGTTATGCATCTCTTCCTTGTTTTCTTTATTGAAAAAAATGACAATAGTGCAAATTCCAACTCTACTAATTGTGGTATATAGTATTCTATCAATGAATTGGTGAATATCATTAGAAGAAACCTCATCAATAAAGAATCAAGTAAAAAGTCCTCATCTGAAATGCCCCTGTAGTCTACAACCTTTCCAGATTCTGAAGTGATGTTCACATTGAATTTAAAGCCATGGTTGACATCCTTTGATATTCTCAGTTTATGCTCATTCACAAGCTTCTCAACATATGAAATCACCTGTGGTGGGATTTGGGTTCTCATAAATGAGATGACTACTTTGGACCCATCTTCTTGATTCTTCACCCACTTATGTGCCCATGCCTTTTCCTGTGGGGATAAAGCAGCTATATTCTTCACAATACTACAGTCAATATTGCATTGACCAATAGGGATATCTTTTTCTATGAGCAAATATCTAATTGCAGTATCCACTGCATCATGTTTCACCTATATGTTGATGCACTCCTCCATGCAATGATCTTTGCCAAAAAAGACCGTTCTTTCTTGAGGATTTTCTCTGTTGCCATTGTTACATAGCTATTCGAAAAATATTTTACGAGCCTCCACATTCTTGCTATCACCTCTTTTTTCTCAACCTTTGACGTTTGTGATAGTAACAAAGGACCTTCATAAGTGACCTCGCCCTTCTCGTATGCATGGCAAACTACCACAACTTGCTCAAACACCTCATCAGGTAAAAAAATTATACTTGTGTAGTCTGCATATCTATCTCTCGCTACCTTGAAGCTTGTGAGAGATTCTTCCCGTTCTTGATTTTCCCTTAGTACAACTGCACATAAACATGTATAAAAATTAAATAACGTGTTTGTATCCACTTTTGTGGCAGTTCTTTTCAAATGTGTTATTGAAGTCATCCATAGACACCTCGCTTTCATTAGGATTTTCGATGTCGAGGTTATCTTACACTTTGCAAAAATATCATGATTCAGTATTTCAGACTCAATCAAATATTTGTTGTATGCTTGAAAATACATATTGTGGCCATATAAAAATTGAAGGGAAGAGCCTTTGAAATTTGCTCTATAGTGAGTCTTATGGAGTCCCTTACTTGTCTAGTAAGTTCATTACAAGAATTTGCATAATGCTGACCATCAATCGACTCAAATTTAGAATGCAGCAAGAAATTTGTCTTTGCCTCTTTCAAAATTCTCTTAGAATTTGCCTCTTCACCCTTCTCATGCGACATTTATCAAAGGCATTGTGTGAAGAATTTGGTGAACGTCTCCTCAAAATGGATAAGTCCTTCAAAAATAATTCCATTATCATGGCTACTTATATTTGGACAGAACATGATTGGACGTAAGACTACATTAGAGACCACGGGTTTCTTGCCATCCAACAAAGCCTTGAATATCTGCATCACATAAGATATACCAAGATTCCTATTGTTGGTAAAAATAGTTGTTGACCACATCTCAAGCATTCACAGCATATATATATCCGACATCATCTTCTATGATCATCTCATTAAGATGCAAATTGAGATTCTTTATTGACATGAGCTCATCTTGATCTTCCTCCACCTCTTGATCTGACTGTTCTTCCTCTTTATTTTCTCTATCCTCCTCTTTCTCTTGTACCTATAGCTTTTGAGCGGAGGAACGTTGTCTTTTTTTGAAAGTAGCCTTTGGAATTGTGTCTCTTTATCTTTTACCTATAGTCTCTGTGAACGGAGGAACATTGTCTTTTTTTGAAAGTAGCCTTTGGAACTGTGGCCCTTGCAGTATTAATCTTTTCTATTTTATGTCTTTCTTTTTCTTTAATAGGTTGCACCAACATGGATGTGGCTCGTCCTTCCTCTTCTTCTATCTTTTGTATTTCTTTACTACTCAATGGTTGTGTTGCTTCTTCATTTTTCTATTCGAACATAGCATCTACTTCTATTCTATCTTAAAGAGTTTGCATTCAAAACCTTGATGTGGGGCTCCTTGTCTAGGTTGCTTCTAAGCCAAACTAGCAGCTCTCTCATTCTGCTTGTGTCTCTTTGTCTCTGAACCAAACTAACATCCATCTGATTATTCTTGTGCCCTCTCTATTTTTGAACCAAACTAGCATCCCTCTCATCCTGCTTGTGCCCTCCCTGCTCTTGACTAAATTCATGGTCTAGCTTGAGTGATGATGTGTTAAGTACTTAATCATAATCTTTTGGTGCAACCTACTTGCCTCTGCACTCGAAAATGTACTCCATTCATCCATGAGTGCTTGTCATGGATTTTGTAATTTTGTAAAGTTTCATGGTGGAGGAGGTGGCATTGCAAATCTATTTAGACCTCTTGATAAGATAAAATGATAGCCCCCAATAGGAAACCTTGGCCACCATGGCCCTCTCCTCATCTGATTTGGGACTATCTGTATGACTCAGTTTCACATATGGAGGCAATGGAGTGCTCACTGCCTTCCCCCCCTCCATATTGAAATGCTGCAATACTTTTGTAACATACTCCTTCTGTGAAAGCCAAAGGAGTTTCCTACTCCGATCACGCGTGATGTGCATACCAAGAATATGACCTGCAAGTCCCAAATCCTTCATATCAAAGGCCTCATGCAACTTGGCCTTTAATGGATCTAGCATATCATCCACATATAGTGCCTGGATTATTAGGCTATTATCCTTAGCCCTTTTAGTGTATAGGCAGTGATCAATTTCACTCCTTCGAAACCCTAGGACCGAATGAAAGCATCAAACTTCTGATACCATTCTCTAGGTGCTTGCTTAAGACCATAGAAACTCTTCTTTAGCTTACAAACTAAATGCTCTTTGCCCTTTTCTTCAAAGCCTTCCGGTTGCACCATGTAAATTTCCTCATGCAAATCCCCATGCAAGAAAGCTGTCTTGACATCCATCTGCATAAGCTCCATATCCTCTGCTGCCACTAGTCCAAGCATGCGTCTAAGTGTGGTCATCTTCACAACCGGAGAGAATATCTCATCAAATTCCACACCCTTCTCTTGCTTGAACCCTTTAGCGACCAAACGGGCCTTGTACCTAGGCACATCATCACCTGTGACCTTCATCTTGTAGACCCATTTACATGGCAATGCTTTCTTAAATCCATGTGGCAAAGAAACCAAGTCCCAAGTCTTATTCTTCATAAGTGAACTCATCTCTAATTGCATAGCATACTCCCACTTGAATGGATCCTTGTGCATCAGAGCCTCTCTATAGCAAGAATGCTCCCTGCCATCAGTAAGCATCACATAGTCCACCCGTGGAACAAACCTATCAGAAGTTCTAGACACTCTAGATGATCTTCTCAAGGGCATTTTAGCTTGATGTCCCACTTGCATATCAGCCACATTTGGCTCATCGTTTCCACTAATAGATGATCGATCATCTACCCTTGATTGTATACCTGTGGGAGTATTTGGTGGTACCATTTCTTGCACATTTGGTGCATGGACAGCTTGCTTTCTATCAACATATGCAGGTGGATTCACATCCTGGAAAGTGATTCTCCTCATTTCAACATCCCTCATGGGTGCCTTATGCATCTTCTTCTCATTGAAGACTACATCATGGCTGCGTATGATCTTCTTTGCTTTTGGATTCTAGAGACGATATCCCATCTCTCCACTTTCACCATAACCCAAAAAGATGCATTTCCTAGACTTAGGATCTAGCTTCTTTCGAAGCTCTTTTGGCACATGTGCATATGCCTCACACCCAAATATACGCAAATGAGAGTAAGAGGGCTTCTTGCCACTCCATGCCCCTTCAGGAATACCACCATCCAAACTCTTACTAGGTGATCTATTGATCACATGCACTACATTCTTCATTGCCTTAGCCCAAAAACCACCAGAAAGACTTGCATTGGAAAGCATGCATTGCAACCTTTCTTGAATGGTATGGTTCATTTGTTTTGCAACTGGATTTTGCTCTGGAGTATGAGGGGATGTGAGCTCCCTCTTAATCCCACGTGTATCACAGAAATGCTGAAAGTCATGAGAGAGATACTCTCCACCATTGTTAGTCCGTAGGCAATCAAGATTTCTACCTGACTGATTCTCAACCAAGGCGAGCCATTTCTAAAATACCTGGAACACATCACTCTTCCGAGCTATAGCATAAGCCCACACTTTCCTAGTTGCATCATCAATGAATGTCACATAGTATTCAGCCCCGCCTATTGACCGTGTAGGCATGGGACCACATACGTCTAAATGCACCAAATCAAGCTTTTCAAACTCTTTCTTTCCCCTTCTTTTATGGGCTGATTTAGTTTTCTTCCCATAGAGACAGTGCTCACAAAATTCAAAATCAGAGAAACTCAAATGTGGTACATAACCCAAACGGCATAAGAGTTTCATTCCATTCTCGCTCATGTGCCCCAACTTGCAATGCCATAAAGAAGTGCTTGGCTGCTCAGTTATTGCAACAACATGATCAAATACCCCTGATACATGTAAGGGATACAAAGTCCCACACTTGGCACCCTTGGCCAAAAGCATAGAGCCCTTTTGAAAATTTCCAACTCTGAAAGCCAAAAGTGGTGTGAAAACTAGCATCATCTAGCTGACCCACTGAAATAAGTTTCTTGGTCAACTTAGGCACATGTCTCACATGTTTCAAAATAAATGCAGACCCATTTGCAAAAGAAAACTTTATGTCACCTACTCCCACTATGTCACATGCATAGTCATTTCCAAGATGCACACAACTTGTCTTTCCACTATCATAAGTGGAGAACCATTCCCTATGGGGAGTAACATGGAATGAAGCACCAGAATCCAAAATCCAATCTTGGGAATATGCATCATTTGAAGTGGTAATCAACTCTGCAGATAAACTAGACATGAAGAGAATGTCATTGTCACTATCATGTGTGACTGCATTGATCTCCTCTATCTTCACTTTTTCTTTGTCTTCCCTTGGACTCTCCTCCTTTTGATTTGCACCCCAATTTGCATTCTTTTTCTTATCCTTTTTCTCTCTTTTTAGCTTGTAGCAATCCTTTTTCATATGGCCCTTCTTGCCACAGTGGTAACACTCAATGTTCCATGCCTTGGATTTGCTATGAGACTTCCTTCTTTCTTAGGATGTCCCCCTGAACTATGATCTACCCCTTTGCACATTTAAGGTTGCATCCTGCTTGTTGCCGTCCATAGACTTCTGTCTAATCTCCTCGGCCAACAAGCTACCCACAACATCATCAAATTTCAGTAATCCACTAGGTGCAGAGTTACTGACAATTGTACGGAAGGTATCCCATGAGGATGGCAATGAACATAAGAGAAATATTGCCTTAGTCTCCGCATCAAAATTCATCTTCTGAGCTTGAAGCTGGCTGAAAATAATATTGAATTCATATCAATGAGAAGAAATGGAGACCCCTTCCTTCATCTACAGCTCAAACAACCTCTTCATAAGGTAAACTTTATTAGAGGTAGTTTCCTTCTCATAAGTGGCACATAGTTTCTTCCACAAATCTTTCGTAATCTGCTCATTTACTACTGTGAGAAATAAACTGACTCTGCAAGATGAAGTCTAATAGTAGACTTTGCTAATGCATCCAACTCATTCCAATCATCCTCAGACATATCTGCAGACTTAGCTTCAATACCTGCCAAGGGTTTAATCTGCTTCTTTTGAATAAGCACATCTCTTATCTGTTCTTTCCACAAAGAGAAATTTGTCCCATCAAAATTTTTAATGTTGAAAAACTCCTTTTCAGACATGGAAGAGGATGCCTTAAAGCAAATAAAGCAAAATCCCAAATGCTAGTGCCTGTAAGAGAGAATCGCACCAAAAACTAGGTGCACCCAAATGTGTATGCCACAATAGAGTGAAATATCACCAAAACTCAAAGCTCAAAGCATCAAAAGATGCATCTAACTCATGTGCATATACTATGCATCCATATGAGCAAATCTGGCCCAAAAGAAAATGCCAACTGCAATGGCAATCCAAAATGCCAATAGGTGCCAAATGGCTCAAGCATAAACACCATCCATGGGCATATGCATCAATAATATCTCATGCAAGAGAGCATAACACTATCAGTGCATCACCTGCAATGTGTCAAAGCTGTCCCTCAACATAATATAGCATCCATGTGCAAAGTGTCCATAAAAATAGCATCTCGCAAGGCAATCTGGGCCTATCAGCGCATCCAATAAGGATCGCAATGCACCCAAATGGCGTATAAATCATCCACTACAACCCAATGCACTCCACGAATGAGTGCACATGGATCAAACTGCAACCAGAGTGATCTGCATAAGGTATGCTCAAGAAATCATAGTCCCACAGAAAAGACCGCTATTGAAAATAGAACCTGAGATGCCTCAAAACATGGGCGCCATTGCATAATCGGACTCAGCAAGAAAATCTACAAATATCTCTCTTCTGTTGGAACTGTGGCTTATATTTCCGAAACTTCTTACGTTGGGAACTGTGGGGTAACTTTTCCACTGGTAAGGTGTTTCCCAGTAAGGGGTCATGTGCTGCACATACTCCTTCTAGTCCCTCAGGGGACCATTCAAGAGGCGGTGGTTCTGATGTTGAGGGAGCTGACTTTGCAAGGTACCCGTGCAATTCGATAAGAATGGTGCACAGCTTGGATCTTCAAGGAAAGGTCGTTGATAAAGGTACACGGTGCAACAACATTTATGAACTCTCAGCTTTCAGTGCTCAAGTAGATGTGAAGAACACTAAGATGTGGCATGAGAGGTTTGGTCATCTAAACCTTAGTTCTTTGAAGGAGATGCATAAAAGTGGAATCATTGCAGAACTACCAGAAATTTTAGATCTGCCCAATGTATGTGAAGCTTGCATGATGGTGGACAAGCAGCACCGGATGCCCTTTCCTAAAGAGGCCAGTAGGGCAAAGGCTCCTTTAGAGCTTGTTCACATGGAACTCTGCGGAAAGATGGAGACGGAAGTTTTGGGTGGTTCCTACTACTTCATGATGCTGATCGACGCCTACAGTAGAAGAATATGGATATACTTCCTGAAGACAAAAGATGAGGCTTTCAGTAGGTTCAAGGAGTGGCATGTAATGGTCGAGAAAGAATCGGGGAGGAAGGTAAAGAAGCTAAGATCATATAGAGGTGGAGAGTTCACATCGACTGAATTCGAAAGTTACTACAAAAGTCACGGAATTAAGAGGCAGAAACCCCCGCCACATACATCACAGCAAAATGGAGTAGCAGCATGCAAGATGCACGTCATCTACAAAATGGGCCAGAGTATGATGAAAGGGAAAGATTTGCCAAAGATGTAACACTGCAGTTTACATCTTGAATCCTAGCTACACGAAGGTTGTGAACGAGATGACTCCACTGCAAGCCTTTTCTGGTAAGAAACCTTCAGCTGCACATTTCAAAGTTTTTGGATGTGACTGTTTTGTGCATGTCCCTGATGCTACCAAGACCAAATGGGAACCGAAGAGCTGGAAGTGTATTTTCTTGGCGTATAGTGAAGAGGTGAAGGGTTACCGTCTCTATAACCCTGTTACCAAGAAGGTAATTGTAAGTCACGATGTGGTCTTCTTAGAACAGCCGCATCAATTGGAGGAGGATGCTTCCTTCCCAGACAACCAGGACCAGGATATCCATCCAATACTGCCGCCAATAGCAGACCGAACTCCTCCAATGGTGCTTGGGAGGATTCAAGACAAAGAAGATGAAGAAGAGCCTACAGAACCACAACGGCAACGGCCATTCTCAAAGTGGGTAAAGCAGCTTTTGGATGGCAGAAAACCTTTAGCCATTGAGGAGGAACCATCCGAACATTACCGGTCCAAGAGATTAGAGGAGCAAAGAAGGGCGCAAGAACACTTGGTCAATTATGCTTTGATGATAGAAGTGATCCGTGCTAATGAACCCAAGTGTCTTCAAGAGGCACAGGGCAATGATAGGTGGATGGAGGCTATGCAGTCGGAGTATGGCTCCATAATGAAGAACAACACTTGGAACCTTGTGGATCGACCACCAAAACACAAGGTAATCGAAACCAAGTGGGTGTACAAGACCAAGTACAAGTCCAACGGCACGTTGGATAAGTACCAGGCTTGGCTCATGGCAAAAGGATTTGCACAGGTATATGGTTTTGATTATCAAGATACTTTTGCTCCCACAGCTCGACTAACCACAATTCACAGTGTTTTGGCTTTAGCTGCCCAGGGAAGTTGGCCCGTGTTTTAGATGGATGTGAAATCTGCCTTTCTGAATGGAGATCTCAAGGAGGAGGTATACGTGGAACAACCACCAGGTTTTGAGATCCCCAGTTCAGAAGGTAAAGTTTGCAAACTGAAGAAGGCACTTTACGGGCTGAAACAGGCCCCATGAGTGTGATACTAGTGAATCGATGCCTACTTTCTGCAAAACAGGTTCAGGAGGAGCCCATCTGATGCAAATTTTTATATCTTCAGGGAAGGAGGCAGGTGTATGATCGTGGTCCTTTATGTGGACGACCTTCTCATAACAGGGAACCATGAAGAGAAGATCTTGCAGACGAAGCATTTGCTAGGAAGAGAGTTTGAAATGACAGACCTCAAACTGATGCATTTTTGTTTGGGGATTGAAGTTTGGTAGGAGCCGAAACAGATCTTCATTTCACAGTTGAAGTATGCTGGAGAGAGTTGGATGCGGACATGCCTAAATTGAGTGCAGCAATGTTTGCACATGGGACCGGTGTAGTTGCAGATATTGATATCTGGCATAAACGCATTGGTCATGTTAATGTACAACAACTTAAATCAATGTAGGCCCAAAACATTGTTGCAGGATTGCCTAAATTCAAGGTTGCAAAAATGCATAAGGTATGTGAAGCCTATCAATTTGGAAAACAGGCAAGGAAACCATTTCTGAGACATGTTCAAGAGAGTAAGAAGCCATTGGAATTAATCCACTCTGATGTGTGGACTACTAAAACTGCATCTATTGGAGGCTGTCATTATCTTGTCACTTTTATTGATGACTACAATAGAAAAGTTTGGGTGCATTTTATGAAAAAGAAAAGTTAAGTGTTTGGGCATTTCAAAGCTTTTAAAGCTATGGCTGAAAAAGAAACAGGCCTACAAATAAAATTCCTAAGGTCAGATGGAGGGGGAGAGTACCTCTCAAATGAGTTTGCAAGGTACCTGCAGGAGCATGCCATAAAGCAACAATATTCATGCAGTCATACCCCACAGTAAAATGGACTTGCAAAAAGGAAAAACAAGCATATTGGAGAGGTATCTCGGGCCATGCTAAATGAAAAAGACCTACCAGATTATTATTGGGCTGAAGCAGTTGCTATAGTAGTTTACATAATGAACAGGACTCCCACTGTAGCAATACATGGCATGACACCAGAGGAGATGTATACTGGTAGGAAACCATATATTTCTCATTTGAAAATTTTTGGTTGCATTGCCTATGTTCATGTGCCAGATGAGTTGAGGTTCAAGTTGGATCCAAAAGCTAAGAAGTGCATCTTTATTGGCTATTCTCTGCAGCAAAAAGGGTATAGATGCTAAAACCCTTCTACTCGTAAGTTTACAGTGAGCAAAGATGTTTTTTTTAATGAGATGAGCAGCTGCTATAAACCAGTAAATGTGATTGATTATGTAGATGCACAAAATGGTAATGCTGCATAGAATTCACAGCAGCAGTCACAAAATATTAGTGGACTTATAGTGTCCTCTAGCAGTGGTTCACATACTTCACCATGGATAGGTAGATTGAGATCAGGAGAATGTCCTCAAAGCAATGCAGATAGTGGTATGCAGGTATCACAAAAAGCAAAAGAGAAGGTAGATCAGCCCATGTTTGATGTGAATGCAGGTCACTCTTATGTGGATGGTGAATGCAGTGGCTCAGAACAAAGCATTGATGATGAATTGGGTATTCCTTCTATTGTTACACCTGGAGTAAGGAAGACCAGGGATGTTTTGAGAGCACCTAGAAGTGAGCCTATTTTGTGCAGTCTACCAAAGCTAGGTATCCTGTGGATAGGCTTAAATATGATGGATTTACAGCCATTCACTATGCCTATATGGTCAAAGTGATACAGGAACCAGAACCCACCTCTTTTGAGCAAGCCATGGGAAAAGAAAAATGGGAGAAAGCCATGGATGCCTTGGAAGCAAATGCTACATGGGAATTGGTGCCCTTGCCTAAAGACAAGAATGCAATTGGCTGTAAGTGGGTTTATAAGGTGAGGCACAATGCAAATGGTTTTGTGAACAGATACAAGGCAAGATTAGTTGTCAAGGGGTATGCACAAACATATGGCATTGATTATGAGGAAACATTCAGTCCGGTTGCAAGGATGGAAACCGTAAGAGCAGTCATTGCTATGGCTACATTAAAGGGATGGTCTTTACATCAAATGGATGTAAAGAATGCCTTCTTACATGGTGATTTGCAAGAAGAGGTCTTTATGGAGCAGCCACCAGGTTATGTTCATGCTGTTCATCCTGAGTTTGTTTGCAGGTTGAAGAAAGCTTTGTATGGCTTGAAGCAAGCACCTAGAGCATGGTCTAACAAGATAGGACAATATCTTGTCACTATTGGCGTTCAGATTTCCAAGGCAGATTTCTCACTTTATGTGAGAAAAACAAAGAAAGGTATTATGCTGCTTGTCATTTATGTTGATGATTTGATCATCATAGGTGATAGTGATGAAGGTATCCTTCATGTGAAAATGCTATTGAAGCAGAAGTTTGAGATGAAGGATTTGGGAGAGCTGCGTTATTTCTTGGGCATTGAGGTGATTAGATCACCAAGTGGGATACGGCTCTTGCAGAGGCAGTATGGATTGGACATGCTATCCAAATATGGGATTATAGGCTGTAAGCCTATTTCAGTTCCTTTGGAGCAGAATGTGAAGCTGAGCACAATTGCAGGTGAGCTTCTGGAAGACCCTACTATGTACAGACGCATAGTAGGAAGTTTGATTTATATGACTATTACCAGGCCAGATTTGAGCCATGCTATTGGATTGGTAAGTCAGTTTATGCAAGCTCCAAGGAAACCACATTTGGATGCGGCTAGATGCATACTCAGGTATGTGAAGTCCACATTGCAGTATGGACTATTTTATGAGGTTGGGGTTTAGATACAGTTGCATGGATACACTGATGCTGATTGGGCTGGTATTATTTCAGATAGACGATCTACCAGTGGATATGTGTTCTCTTTTGGGAGTGCTGCAGTCACTTGGAGCAGCAAGAAACAACCTACAGTTGCCTTGTCGAGCACAGAGGCTGAGTACAGGGGTGCAGCAATGGTTGTATGTGAGGTAGCTTGGTTGCATAAGCTACTTTATGATATGCATCAGTCTACAAATGGGCCAATTGTCATTTATTGTGACAACATGAGTAGTATATACTTGGCAAATAACCCAGTCTATCATGCTAGAACAAAGCACATTGAGGTGCATTATCACTATGTGCGGAAGAAGGTTTTACTAGGTCTTATTAATCTAGTTTATGTCAACACAGAGGATCAAGTAGCTGACATATTCACGAAGGCATTGGGCACAGAGAAGCTGCGCAAGTTCAGAGACCTGCTTGGTGTGCAAAAATCGGGATTGAGCTCGAGGGGGAGTGTTCAGATATCGAGCTCCACTCATGATATGCTAGGGTGACCATTGTGCATTTATGTCACCGACTTGTTAGCTACAGATGCGGTTGGTACACCACCCATGAATAATAGCTAGATGACAGCTATCCTTATGTACTCTAGTTCGTGGCTCAGTTAGTATGCCACCTTAGTTTATTGAGTTTGGTTTGAGACCCACATATAGGGTTCTCATATTTCTTTGTACTAGAGTTCTTTTGGCTTTCACAACTAAGGAGAGGAAAACTATTTTCAGCCTCCACCTTTGTGTGCGTTCCCCCATTGTGTATGTGAGAAAGCCGCAAGTGAGACTCCTTCCTTCTCTCCCACTATCTTCACAGAACTTGTGGATATTCTCATGGTGCTCATAATACTTGATTTTTTATCGACCTGCTTCCATGTTAGAACTTAAATATTTTAAGTAGCTCGGCAGTTGAAATTTGATAGTTAACGATAACCAGTCTAAAGGGCACTAGCAATGTGCAACAAATTTTAGGATAATGAACAACCACCACCAACGTGGTGCTTTGCTTCTATTATTATAAGATGAATGGATTCGTAGGATGTGTGGATTCATTATGGAAAACCAGCACAGTGGTTGTTGGGATATACTAAAAGTAAGATGGGATGAAATTTGACGTGGTTAATGAAACGATAAGCAATCTAAAGGGCACTATTTTAGTATAGCACTTTGCAACAAATTTTATGATAGCACGATAGTAGTGTAGGGATAGTAGTGCAGGATTAGTGCAGGATAAGTTATCGCTAGGTGGTGGTTGGTCTGCACTAGGATATTAACAGCCACTAGTGCAGTGGTTTGCTTCTATTATTACAAGATGAATGGATTTGTAGGATGTGTGGATTTGTTATGGGAAATCAAAGTGGTGGTTGTTGGGATATACTAAAAACAAGCATGGGTTTTACTGTTTGGGGATTTACAAAAAAAAAAAGGTTTGTTAGGGATATTCTAAAAAGAAGCAGTGTTAAATACAAATTCCATTTTGTAGGACAAATGGACATATTTTTTCCCTGCAATGAGAATGCATACATTTTCTTAATTCTATCTCAGTTGTCCTCGTCCACCACTCCAAGACACCCCAAGATGTGCTCATGCATGTCTAAATCCAATTTGAAGACACTCTTTCCCTTCTTTCGTTGTGGCATAGGTTGCATCTGGCACTTAATAGCTCTTACTAGATGAGAGTACACATATTTATGGACTCTTATGTAGCAGCTCATAATTGTGGCATGTCTTGGATGTTTTTTTGTACCAAAAAGCTCCAACTACTACATCCCACTTCTCATAGGTTGTTTTCCAATTATCCTTGAATGTTTCCTCAACCTTGTACTTAGGTTTTGTGCATTGCAACAAAAAGCATGGGTCAACTTCCTCGTTCTCCCCAGAGTGATAACTACAAAGTTATCCCCCTCTTCCAAACAGTCAGTGAGGTCATTGAAACTCTTCCCAAGCTATGGCAAAGTCAGTTATCGCTCCATTGTTTGTCACTCCATTTGAATGTAGAGGGAAAACTTAAACTTGCTCACATGTCTTCACAGTTGCAATGTTCTCACAATCGTTGTGATCCCCTATGATGCACGCACTGCAAAAATAAGAAAATTTTCTCATTTTAATTAGTTGGTTGTTGGAAAAGCCCCATATGACCATGAACTCTTTTAATTTTCTTGTAATCATGCCGACTTCTCCTTTGCACTTTATCCACTTTCACTTCATGGAACACTATGTGTACTACAGTATTCTTAAGACTTTGTTTACTGTATGTTACAGCATCATGGGAATCATTGAGTTTTTCTTGAGGGCATGCTAATTGGTGTTTAAATAGAGCTTGCTTAATAACAGCACCACATCCATCATGTTCACCCTTGCCATGGCTAGACCCAAAGAAATTCCACATCATGTCTAGATTGAACCTTGAGACAAAATAGAATCCACATGCTGATTTAAATTGAGAGGCAGCACCATCTGACACACCCAATGTTGTTTTATATTTTCTACATGGGGATTTTTCTTTTTCATCCATTCCCAACGTAGTAGAAAAGCATGCTGCACAAATAGGGTACCGTTTTCCTTATCATCTGAAATGTAGAAATGGCAAGTGCATTGCACTAACCTGGACTTCTGTGAGTCAACAAGTAGATTAGCATCAGGCATGGAAGAATCAAGAAAATGACTGTATGTGATATGCACAAGAATTTTTATCTGCTTGTTGTACCAGCACTTTTTATCTCATCTTAAACTCCACATGGATAGTAGCTCCTTAATAGTAAAACTAGTTGATGGACCATGGCTCAACAACTGGGGGCACTAAAGGACAATAAATAAAAAATTTTGGCCTCACGTATCGGGTGTTCTTTGTTTTGTTATGGACTCTCACAACAACTAGCCCAATTCATACAAAATAATACTGGGTAGACCTTTCTTATGTATGGTAGGATTGGTGGTCCATGGCTGGCACTCTAATACTATATACCTACAAAAGGATGAGCAAGTCATGAGGGTGGCGGTGCAGACTAAAGCTTGTAAAGACTTGAGACTGGTAATCACCTGAATGGCCTGATGTTGTTGCCTCGAATGCTCCCACCAATCATGACACCATAGCATGGATGACTTTTCCTATTAGTTTCGTTAAGAAGTGAAACTTTTATATTGGTGTCACAAGTTTGTATGCCCTTTAAAAAATAAAGGTTTGAAAAATTTTCCAAGATTTGAAACTTTTATGAGAAAAATGTTAAAGTTTCACCAGGATTTCCTCGATAAAATTTCGCTAAGACTTTATATTAATATATAAGTATAGCTTCGATAAAAACATCCCTGCACCATAGTTCGTGTTCTTCACTCTGATGGCAATGATCGAATGCGTGCATTTGTAATTGCTTCTTACTGTTGCTTTACAAGGACTCTTCTTTCTTCTCGTTGTTTCTCCCTTTGCAGATGTTACAAAAGTATCTTCCGTTATCGATTCGATACTGTGCCAATGCTTTCCTTGACCTGCACTCTATTTCATGTGCCTTGACTTGGCTTTTCGGCTTTCGTGTCTCGCAGCCTCTGTCTACTTCTCTTGTAAGCCATGGCGATCTGCATGTTGCCATTGACACCATGGCCACGATCAGTCCAGAATAGAAACAGAGAAGCTACCTGGTGAGGTAAGTAAAGAATAGAAGACAACTTACTCGAAAGAAGACAATGGCAAACCAAAGTCTATGCAAGGTCATGTCGCGGTGCGTGTGGGTTGCAAGGCGTTTGCAGGGTGGGGGCAGGTTGTTGCAGGTACTTAATCTTCCAATATTTGATGGACGAGAGGTGTGAAAATTTGAAATTCGTAGGAATAGTGAAATTTTAGCTGCCAGATTTCCCCCCCTCCAATGATATACATCAGCAGACTTGGATATCCCAAACAAGTGCAATGTGGCCTAAAATGCTTCAAAACACAAATAGGCCAAAGGGCATGCTATCAAGTTTGACACTGTGTATTATAAAATGCAATGACCTTTGGCATGCTTATGAGCCATATAGCAAGCAAGTGCATGGAAAAAGAAACAATTCAAAATTGTAAACAGTATTGGATTTATTAAAATATCTTTGCACATGCACAAATTGCACTTTTCCAACTTCTTTCATTTTAGGGTGAATCTAGATAGCAATACCACCAACTATCGATGTTTTAAGACCACATATACTAGTCCCAATAGTTTGGAATCCAAATTTTCAATCCGTTTTGGTTTTCAACAAATAAAAAAAAAGTTATGGAGCATGCCCTCAAATGTATATGCATCACTTTAGCACAACATTGGAGGCCTATTAACCCATGCATAATGATCTCATTTAGGTGTGTCCTTGGGTTGAGGAGAAGCTCACATAGTGTACTTTAGAATGATTACTTGGTTGCATGTATGTATAGAACAAAATTTTGATGTTTTTGAATAAATTGCTATATCCTATAGTCTTCAGGATGCATACTTCACATGCAACGTAGCACTTGTAATGCATTAATGGTCTCATTCCAAATATTTATTCCATAATTTTTTTCTGTCATGTTCAAGTTTGGAATGTGTACTCTGACAAAAGTTGACGAACAGATTTGAGTTGTACTTGCCTCCATCGTTGGATCGAAGGGCTAAGATTTTCTTTCCCATTTGTTTCTCTGTATATGCTTTGAAAATGCAAAACTTTGCAAACACTTCACTTTTGAACTTCAGAATATCTACAAAAACCTTGTGGGAGAAATCATCGATAAAGGCCAAGAGATACTGTGACCCTCCCAAGCTAGTCTGGACCATGTCGCAGATGTATGAGTGCACGAGTTTGAGAACCACAATAGTCTTTCAAGTGGAGAGCTGGAAAGGGCAACAGGTTTGCTTACCAGCATGACAACTTGCATAGGTATTGTGGGGATCAAAGAAGCTCCAATCTAGACCAGTGACCATCCCATGCCTTTGAAGTTGGGTGAGGTATTCCATGCTGGTATGCCCCAACCGTAGATGCCAAAGTTCACTAGAGGCATCACATGCAGCCATTGTTGCACCCCTGTACTCAGCCTCTGTGCTCGATAAGGCAACTGTAGGCTATTTCTTGCTGCTCCAAGTGACTGTAGCACTCCCAAAAGAGAACACATATCCACTGGTAGATCGTCTATCAGAAATACTACTAGCCCAATCACCATCAGTGTATCCATGCAACTATATCTGAGCCCCAGCCTCATAAAATAGTCCATATTGCAATGTGGACTTCACATACCTGAGTATGCGTCTAGCCACATCCAAATGCGGTTTCCTTGGAGCCTGCATAAACTGACTTACCAATCCAATAGCATAGCTCAAATCTGGCCTAGTAATAGTCATATAAATCAACTTCCTACTATGTGTCTGTACATAGTAGGGTGAACCTCAAAATTTGTCCAAGTGATGATAAACAAAAATTCAAAAGACAAAGTGCTTAAAAAGCATAGTCTTTATTTTCTTCATTTGCTGATGGAGTTTTTCCTTCAGTTAGATTTGCTTTGTTGTTGAAGTAGCCCTTCTTGTCTTTGATCAACCAATTAGCTTCTTCTTTTGTAGACTACTTTTCCACAACATTCCATATCCCCTTTTTCATAAGCATAAACTTGGCTTTTGTTTGCCAAGTATGGAAAATAGTTCCATCAAACTTATCAGAAAAGGTCTTAGCTTCCATGGCAAGGTCTTACCCGAGGCAGTGTCTAGTGCCTTACAAGTGAAATATGAGCAATAAAAAATAATCCTTCAAAGAGTAACAACTAGAATACTTTAACTTGGATTTCTCTATGTGACTTAAGTAAATGTCAAAGCATGAGGCAATAAGTCAAAACAACATTTATGCAAGATGTCTAAGCAAAGATGACCAAGAACATACTAGAAAATGAGCATAGCAAACTGAAAATAAGTCTTGGTCAAACTACCAGTCAAACTTAGACTACCCAAAGTCAAACTTAGACTAGCATGGTCGAGCTTTCATGGCCAAAGAGGCAGCTCAAAAATCTGCTCCAAATTGTCATGTAGAGGTCGAAACTCAGAGGGATTTTATAGTGGGGAGGAAGGAAAACATGTAGGGCTTCACCCTCAAAGAGGAATTTCGCAAATGATAAGCACGTCGGCCTGCATTGTAGAAGAACCGTGGACTATTTTTTTGACAAAATCAACCTGAATCTTGCTCCAAATGAGCTCAGACTTGATGAGCAACAAGGTAGTGATATCACCCAGCTCCCTCTGGAAGGAATTTGACAATGTTGGTCTCCATAGTGAGAACTAGGAAGAAGGTCGAAGCAGCTTCCTGAGGCAATGCCACCCCAAAAATGGCAAGATAGCTTGTATAGCTTGTTATGTAGATTCGCCCTGGGAAGACTCTCCTGAAAGATGAGAAGTTGAGAATGTGAGCTTGAAGAGAAATATCACTTCCAAAATCGACTTTGGTGAGGGAAGGTGGAAGATGGAGGTGAGGAAGGAGATGATGATGTGGCACCTAACTAGGGCTTAGGCTAGAGAGAGCATCTAATGCTAGGCTAGGCTAGATCTAGAACCTAAAGCTCTGATACCAAGTGTAGAATCCCATAGGATAGAATAGATGCATCTTGCAAGAGGTGTGAGAGCACAATGAAACAAAATGGTAGTGATCTATATTATGGATTGTGAGAGAGAGGACTCTCTCTTATAGAAAGAGGGAGAAGGTAATACCTTCCCTACATAAGTGGCAATCAGCCCCCTACATCAGTGGGACTGGCCTAAATCAAAGGAACCTCCCATGTGGGGGCCTTTGGCTTACATCATCACATAGGTCACACACTAGACACATCATAGCACTTGATGTGCCTTTACAACATACACAAACACACATGTGACTCCCCTAGATGCACACATGCACCATAGAGCAAGCCCTTGATCATACTTATCCCAACATAAAGAACACAATAGTTTATTCCATTCTTTTTGGAGGACTATCCAGGCAGAGTACCTTGACTCAACATAAAAGAGAGATCTAGAGCATATATGGAGATGGTTCAAAAAGCATAATCTTGATAGGAAGCCTCATCTTGTGGAGGCACATCAACTGAAAGTAAATTGGCAATTTCTGGTTTTGTAGTTGCTTCCTTTTTGGCCTTACAAAACTTTTCACGGTGATTGTTTTTGCCACAATATTTGCAAGGATTGATTTGAAGCAATCTTTTGAGAGGTGATTAGTCTTGCCACAATGTTTGCAAGGGATGAGACTCCACATGTGATTGACATGGGCAGCTAAAGGAGTGCCACTAGCCATCTTCAATTCAAAGAAATCAATCTTAAGTGACAATTTTGAGATGTGAGAGCTAGCACCAAAAATAATATCAAGCTTTTGCCAAGCTTTAGAAGGAGACTCCAAATCAGAAATGTGAATGGATATAGTCATCTCCTAAACCAAGAGCAATAATGCCATAGGCTTTCTCCTCTCTAGCAGGATCTCATGCCAGGCATGTAGGAGCTGAGGATTCTCCAGCATTAGAGGCTGTTGAAGAGGAAGTTGAAGCAGGCTTGACAAGCCCCCAGAGGTTTTCCCTCATCAATGCAAACTTAACTTTCATCTGCCATGTGTGAAAGCCTTTACCATTGAACTTATCCACATTCAAGAAGGTAGCCCTAAGAGGGTCTAACCCAAAATGGGAAGTGTCTACTCTCTTACAAGGCTAGAAAGAGTTGAAAGGCTTCAAAGTACAAGCATTTAGTGTAGCAAAGACTTGTAACCAAATTCCATACTACAAATCATAATGGAAATGATGCTTCAACTTGCATGCTTCATAGAGGTGGCTAAATGAAAGTATTCCAGGCAAATCTAGGTATAGCAACCTAAAAGAAAGTTGTAGCCACAATTGTACTGATGCTATTCAACACTTTAAAACATCAAAAATGCTAAAGTAGCATCTAATGTAACACCAAACTCCCACAATTGTCAAAACTATCCAAAACAGAGGCCTGATCTTGGAGGGCTTGTATCTCACTCTTCAAAGCAAAACAAAGCGGGCTTTCTAGGTAGAAATAAAGCTGGTATACTAGAGAAGAGCCACTGAAGAAGAGAAGCGAAATGCCATGCCATGTCACCATAGCCAGTAGCTTGAAAGTCGACTGGTTTTTTGTATGTTTCTCCCTCCCTGGTGGACCATTTCACTTCAAATCTGGATAGGAGCTAGCTCATGCTATTGTGCAAGCTTGGCTCAGAGGAATTTTGGAATGGCTGCTCCAGAAGTCGCATTGCAAGAAATGGCATCAGGAAGAAGATGACTGTTGCACGGTTTTGTGGGCAACATTGTCTAATTCCTCTGACGTGGAAGGTTGCCCATATGAAGGGTCTCTCCAACAGAAGGACCCTAGGAATGGTTGCTTTAGGTAGAGAAATTAGCCCTCCAAGTGTTTGGGCAGAAAGGGGCAAAATGGAGAGGAAGGTAAAGAAGAAGAAGAAGATGATGATGACATGGCATAAATGGGCTCAAGGAGGATCATAGTGCTCTGATACCATGTTGAAGAAGTGAGAGGAAAGAATGAAGCTGAACACGAAATGAGAGAATTGCATTATAATGAAGAAGGGTGAGGTCCATATGTAGGCACCTCTACATGAGCCACCAAGCTCCACAATCATCTCCTCAATTAGCTCCTAGAATCTCTCAATCATCATATGTGGCATCTACCACCACCTAACAGTGCTTATGGGCACCTAACTATGCCTCTAGCACACACACATAGAATCTAAGGTGTGCTTGGGGCATACACCTTGAGATATCCCATCACAAGCAAGAGTTCTTTGTTAGATAAGAGCTGAAGACTCTATGCCAACACATTTTAATAGGATGCAAGCAATAGTAAAGCATTTTCAAGCTTTGCAAGTGTGAGTGGAGGACAATGATGCAAAGGCTATACTACTAACTAGTCTGCCCTAAGGTATAATGCTTTGGTTATGAGCTTGAGAGTCGATTCTGATCGTTTTAAGGAAAAGAGGAAGATAGCAGAAAATGGAAAGAAGAATTCAACAATATGTGACTACTTTGGTCATGATGGTCATGTTGAAAAGGATTGCTATACAAGCGAGCTTTTGATAACAAGAATGAGATGCCAACAACAAAAGGCATGCATTATTAGAGAAGATCAAGGAGATCATTTCACAAGTTCGGTTCAAGAGGATGCTTTCTAAGCTTGTGGAGCTGCATCAACTTTGGTTTGTTATGATGTATCAAAAATATTTTTGGGATGCTAGCATTAGGATGACCTTTTGTACGAGTTGAAGGGTGATAAAGTATAGTGGACACATAGTCATCTTCCATGCAACCAATTACATGGTGGTTTAAGGGCTAGCATGAGCCCTTGATGTTTTTGGGGGTTGCCTTTCTTTGCAGGTGGCTCATGATCTTTCTAGTTTCATGAGAATCATCTCTCTCACCCTGTAGTAGCCTCTTAGAGGTGTCTTGATGCTTGAGAATACCTTAGATGATTGAAGCTTGCTATGGTAGGAGGTGACCTTTGGAGCCATCTTGAAGGTATCGCCTAGCTCTCTATATATGCAGTGTCGAGGAGCTTCTTATATAGAGGCTATCATCTTTGGGGCACACGCTACATGTGTTGCAGCTAATCTTTTCTTTGGTCTATGTGGCATATGTTGATCGTGGGTCAATATCTATTATTTTATGCAGTTCAAAGTCTTTGTTCCTCCATAGTCCTTATATCTAGCAATCAGTAAGCCTCCAAGCCCTGTAGGGATGCATGGAGGTTACTGGTCATTTGGCAATATAGTGAGATTAACACTTATTTCATTAATTTTTGACTCATATGTCTACATTTAGACTAATCCTAAAAGTCCTTCTCAAATTAAAAGTTTACTTTATGAAAATGTTGTTCGAGAATCAAAAGTTTACTTTTTGGCACTGTCATTTCCACATAATAAATTTTAAAATATCTCTCTATAATGTTGCACTTAGTAACAATTTAAACTAATAATGTAATAAAACATAATAGTTTAATTACATTTAAATTAATAAAAGTAATTTAAATGTATGAAAAAACTATATGTATGCAGGCATGTATGTATGTATGTATGTATGTATGTATGTACATAGGTATGTATGTATGCATGCATGCATGCATGTATGTATGGCCCATGCATGACATTAATTTACCATAAGAGTTCTCTAAAATCTTCAAGATATCGTAACGGTATTAACAAACACCATTTGAGAGTTTAAAAACTCTAGAATCTGGTAGATATGAAATCACACATGACACTACACATGCATGTATGGAATGTGCATGTCCTTGGTTCATCGATGGAAAGACATTGATAAATATGGTGGGACTAGTGCACTGCACTTGTCCACATGTCATGGGCATGCTCATAGGGCTTTTAGTTGATCCATGTTGGTGTGGGATTATTCATACTACGAGATGACTGTTGATGTAGGGGAGGGAGGGGGAAAGAGAGAATGGGAGGGAGGTAAGAAAGAGAGGAAAAGGAAGGGGAAAGGGAAGCAAAGGGGGAAGGGAAGGGAAGGAAAGAGGAGGGGGAGTGTTGAATCCTTTAAATGCCTGCATTTCCTGTTGATTGGGAACATTAGGAAGAACTGGTTCTTCTTCATTTCCTGTAATGAACTCCCAATAGCCTTTTCCCATAAGGAAATTCGTCATTCTAAACTTCCATGCTTGGAAATTGTTCTTCTCAAGCTTTTCCATGACAATCTGTGAAAGAGAATCAGACGCCATTACAGAACACTACAAAATATAATGTCACTGCAAAAAAAATAGCTTCTGCCTCACACGGGCAAATCTACAAAACTGATGAAAGTGGTATTTGACCACACAGTCACTTCCTAGTGACGATTTTGCATCAACAGGCAATAAGGATGATTCTGTAACTCCCAGTATCTCTATGCACAGGCATACAATGTAATTTATGTGGCAACTTTTCACTGACCTGCAAAGCAGTGGCCGCACAACATAAACAGGGCCTTTTTCTCAGTGCTTGTGGAGAACTTCCGCCTTCAAAATGAGCCCCAAAATGACCTCGAATCAGAAAAATAATGTCACTAAGGGCTTTGCCATCTCCCACAGCATATTTTGCCACACCGCGAAGGGCATCTCAATCTGAGACAATGCACTCTTGAACTTTCCAACTATGCTACCTGCAGAGATTTGCTCCCAAACTCGAAAAAGGAAAGCAACACTGGTCCTCTTACCAGGACACCGCAAACTTGGTTTGCTTTCTTGAGCTCCTTACACCGAACCAGGCTCTAATACCATGTGAAGATAGTGGGAGAGAAGGAAGGATCTCACTTGCGGATTTCTCACATACACAATGGGGGAATGCACACAAAGGTGGAGGCTGAAAACAGTTTTCCTCTCCTTAGTTGTGAAAGCCAAAAGAACTCTAGTACAAAGAAATAGGAGAACCCTATATGTGGGTCTCAAACCAAACTCAGCTAACTAAGGTGGCATACTAACTGAGCCATGAACTAGAGTTCATAAGGATAGCTGTCATCCAGCTATTATTCATGGGCGGTGTACCAACCGTATCTACAGCTAATAAGTCAGTGACATAAATGCACAACGGTCACCCTAGCATATCACGAGTGGAGCTCGATATCTCAACAAGTTCAAGAAATGTTTGGAAGATTTTTATTATTTCAAAACACAACATTTTGCTTTTGTAAGGAAATTCCAGACTCCCAACTATCTTATCAACCTCTCTAGGGCAAGCATCTCCCAGCTCTTGAGGCCAATCTGTTGCACAATCGTAGACTGTTGAGAGTTCACACTCAACATCATGTGATGACGTGTGCATAGCACCATCATGTGATCATATGTGCATAGCACTAACCTTACAGAGTGCTATAAAGGAAAGGGTTAGATCCCCTAACCCTAACCCTAAATGGGTTTGTATATAATCTATTTTTTCAACTAAATCTAGTGTACAATTAATCATTTGTGGTGTGCTCTCTAACTATGCCCTCTCTCCTCATCTCCACTCTTCTCCTCTCCCCTCTTCATATTTTGTCATGGTATCAGAGCTCCCTTGCCTTCTTCTGCTGAGGCATTGCAATCCTTGAGAGTGCGAGAGAGATCGAGAGATCAAGAGAGATTGAGTGTTCCATTCACTTCCGTGGAGTGATAGAAAATTTCCATTCATTGGAAGAAATTCCATCCATTTCCATTCATTTAGAGTTCTTTCTTTTATGAGAGAAAGAGAGGTATTCTATTAAGAGTTTTTCCATCCATGCATGCTCATTGTGGAGAGATTTATGTGAGAAAGAGGTACAGAGAGAAAGAAAGGTTGATTAAGAATGAGAGCATATAGCTCTTTGAGAGACTATGAGAGTTTGAGAGAGTTCTTCATGAGAAAGATTTATGAGAAAAGAAAGATTTCTGAGTCTTTTGAGAGTGAGAGAGTCTGAGTGCTATTGTACTAAGCCTCTGGTCAACAAGCTCTCCTTGAGATCTTAAATATCCTCTCTAGCAATGACTCCAACAGAGCTCCAAGCAGCTCATCAAGCCAAGCCACCACTCCTCCATTCTAGGTGGCTACTATAGCAAGCTCTCCTTTGTTGCTTCAAACGATACGCGGCTTCCTTCCAAATGCCATCACAACTCCAACAACTACCACTGCTCGCACAAGCTCACGGCTTCCACCTCTGCAACACAATGTTATTACTACCTGATTCTGGACTATGTGCCCATGTACCAAGGCTTCCAGTTTTAAAAGATCAAAGAGCCCGCCGACCCAAGTAGCCCTTGAAGGCCTTCTCTACTTATGCCTCCAATAAACAACGAGCATCCATTACTTGTTAGATGGACAATGGCCGCATCTGCCTCACTTTGCTATTTATCAGGGGTGATTTGGGAAGGGAAACAGTTACAGGAAGTTGTGTATGAGGATATCTATGTAGAAGAAATAATTCACCATGAAATAAATTGTGCAACAGTAGCCTCAGTAGCTGCTGCGACAGCCATTGCATGCTTATCTAGTTTGGCTTCCTCTCCAACGGCGGGCTGCTCCATTGCATTCTCTAGCACATGACACTAGCATCAGTAGACGATGCCACAAGTAGCTCCAAGCTCTTGCGCTCCAACGTAGCTCAACTCCAGCCTCGATCGACTCGAGCTCTCACATAGCTCCCACGCTTGTAAGCACCAAACGGCCTTCAACAACCTCCAAGCCCCACACTTCTTCCTCGCTCTAGTGCAACTCGCTCAATGAGCCACATCAGAACTGACAAGTATTTTGCTGATCTAGGATACATGAAGTCCAATGCAGATCATACTTTCTACTACAAAGTTCAAGGGGAAAGGCATTACTATTGCACTTTTGTACATAGATGATCTGATTGTGACAGGAAGCAAAGATAGCTTCATCAGAAAACTAAAACAAGACTTATCTACAGAGTTCGACATGAAAGATCATTGACTTATGCACTATTGTCTTGGAATTGGGGTTTGGAGAGATTTAGATAGCACATTCATGGGTCAGCTCAAGTATGTTGATAGTCTCCTGAAGAAGTTTCATATGGTAGATTGCAAGATTGCAGCCACTCCCATGGAACAGAGTTTGAGACTTACTAAAGATTTAGAAAAGCCTACAGTAAATGACAGGTACTACACGTAGCTCATTGGATCTCTTATATATCTGACTATCACTTGGCTAGATATTTGTTATGCAGTAAGCTCACTAGCATAGTTTATGGCAAATCCAAAACAGTCTCACTGGGATGCAGCCAAAAGAGTCTTGAGATACATCAGAGGTACAAGATAGTTTGGGATAGAATACAGAAGAAGTCATCCACAGTTGCATGGATACTGTGACAGTGGCTATGTGGAGATCATGAGACCAAGAGATCGACACATGGATATGCATTTTTCCTTAGTCAAGGTGCTATATCATGGTTGTCAAACAAACAGCCAATTGTTTCTTTGTCTTCGACTGAAGCAGAATATAGAGCACTCACTACAGGTGCATGTGAGTCTATATGGCTCAGAAGACTATTGTCAGAAATAGATTATTTTGATGAGTCAAAGCCAACAACAATATACTATAATAATCAATCGGCTCAAGCATCGGCCAAGAATCTAGTATATCACTCCAAGACAAAGCACATTGATGTCAGAGAGCACTTCATCAGAGAAAGAGTGTTACTTGATGACATCACACTGCAACATTGTGATAGCAAAGAGAATGTTGCAGACATCTTTACCAAACCACTCGGTAAAGAGCTATTCGAGAAACACTGACTAGCTCTTGGTTTGATGTAGAGGAAGGACATTCCCATTAAAGGGGTGTGATGGAATGTAATGCTCAGTCCTTCTTCAAATCCCCAGAATCATCATCTTGAGGGAAGGCCTACTTCATGATGTTGATCTTGAGGGAAGGTGTTGAGAGTTCACGCTCAACATCATGTGATCATATGTGCATAGCACTAACCTTATAGAGTGCTATAAAGGAAAGGGTTAGATCCCCTAACCCTAACCCTAAATGAGTTTGTGTATATTCTATTTTTTCAACTAAATCTAGTGTACAGTTAGTCATTTGTGGTGTGCTCTCTAGCTGTGCCCTCTCCTTCTCCTCTCCCTTCTTCATATTTTGTCATGGACCTCTTCACACACTCGGATTACACATTGATTGATTGACTCAGCCGACTTATACACCCATATTAACTCCTCCTTTCATTGTGGGTCCTCTTTATCCTAGTTTTTGCACTGTATACATATCCTGCCAAAAGAAACCTACATCATGAGCTTGACAAGTACCTTAAAGGAGTAGGAAAAACAATAGCCAAGAAAATTGATATTCACCGTCTGTGCTGACTCCAAGTAATACACCCACCACAGAAGCATGTCCTCCTTGCAGCTATTTTTCTCCTTCTCCAAGTGTGTTTCTATGAGGATGCCATCCAACATCGTTTTCAGATAGAATAAAAGCATTCCAAAGTCTTTTGGGTATGCCATAGATTCGCGGTAGGTGGATCGGTGTACAGAGTTTGGATCGGTGTACAAAGTTTTGGGGCCAGATTTTGTAATGGGATTTTAGTTGTGTCTGCACTGCACTTAAATAGGCAGAGAGCTCATTAAGCCTAACCTTCTCATTCTTCAGTCTCATGTTAGTTGTCTAATAAAAATCTTTCATCTCACATTAGTTGTCTAATCGAAATCTTTCGTCTCACATTAGTTCACTAATCGAAATCTTTTAGTCTCACATTAGTCATCTAATCGAAATCTTTCATCTCACATTACTTGTCAAATCGAAATCTTTTCATCTCATTATTATCACCACGCTGGCGTGGATCAAAGGACACTATCTAGTCACATAGATGAGAAAACATTACCCAAGTAAACTTTGGAGAAGATTAACAATTTAATAGATTACACATAGATTACATAGATTACAATCTCAAAGACTCATTTACTTCAAATAACATCTCAAGGACTCCTTGTTGAGCTCCCTGATTGTAGGCTCTGCCCTCCTTGCTCCTTTCTAGAATGGGGCTGGTTCCTTCCTAGAGGGGCTAGGCCCCTCCCTTCATGCCGCTTACTCTTTCATTGATTTGAGCTTCCTAGTTGCAGGCTTGGCCCTTCTTACTCCTTTCCTGAAGGGGGTTGGTTCCTCCCTTCAGGCTCCTTTTCCTCGCAGTCAGGCTTGGTCTTTGTCCTTCTTCAATTTGAGTTCCTTGTCTTTAAGATCTTTTGCCCAAATGGCAAATTGAGCTGTAGCATTTACTTTCTCATCGTAGATAGCTGTAGCAGGTAGGCACATTTGATCTGCCCATGACTTGGGCAATGGCAAATGGCATTCTCTACATAGCAATTTTGTATGCATAAACACTCCAAAGCAAAAAATGTGCACAGGGTGGTAGCACGTAGGCCATCGGATACAATAGTCATCTATGATGGAGGTATTGCAGACCATGTATTTTGGACCCTACTGCATAGCAGGATAGGCATCCAATTTAACTATTGCGACCGTCAATACCATAGTCTTGCTTTGTACATGATGAAGTTGCTTCTTGATTGCTTCCTCCCTCATCCTAAGGCTGCAGATGTTCTGCTTCATCTCCTCCACTTTTTGCTCACTCTGTGCAACAGCTTCATCTGAATCCCTTAGCATCTGTTGAAGCTACATAAATTGCTGAAAAACATCTTCATGGGCCGTTTCCAAGACTTCCACTCTAGTTTGGAAATCCCTCAAGACGACGGACTGCTTTTCATAAATTTTTAAAGCCACGGCAAGCTCGTGCAAACATCTATCCTGATCTTCTTGTAGGGTCTTGTAGCTTGCTCTTTGGACTTCCAACAGTGTTTCGAAAAAACAACCCTCACCGTGGCTACTACAAATTGCTCCACCATGGTGGCTGGAACTTGCTCCACCATGGCTACTCTCTACATCCTTCCTAGCCTAGGGAGCTACCTCGTTGTCTTCTCCACCTCAACTGCTCTGTGCCCCATCCTTCCTGGCCTTGAAGCTCTCTCGCAGTTCCTGCATCACGTATCTAGTTTTTGCATTCTCCCTTTTCAGCTCCTTCATCATCTGGTCTTTTTCAATGTTCAATGCGTACTGCATGTTGCAGAGACTCTCCTTTTGGACTCTTTGATCTTCAAGATCCCTTTGCATCTTTTCTAGCTCCTTGCCCGCCATGTCCCTATCTCACTTCTTCGAGCCTATCTTGGAGCTCCTTCATGCGCTTCTCTACTTCTTCTCTTCTATGCCTTTCCATATCGATCAATTTTGTAGCGGCCTCAGCTTTCTCTTGTTCTTGCAAGGCCCTCGCTTGTTCATCCTCTACCTTGGTTCTGTACCTTCCTTGAGACTTTTTCTCAAGTTGCGCTACCTTTGCTACATTGGTGGATTTCTCTCGTAGAAAAGTCACCTTCTGAGACATCTGCTTATCGTATTGCTCGAAAATTTCTTTGAGGTTAGATGCCATTAGGTGCATTGCAACTCCAGCGAACTGAGATGACAATTGGGATTTGCCATCCATGCAATTCTTCAGGTTGGTTAACACGCTCTTGGAGATCACCCTTGAGAAAGATAAATTAGGTCTGCTCTACTGCTGCTTGAACCTACTAGAACTTTCAAGCTCCTCTCGTATCAGGAAAGAAGTGAATGGTCTTCTTCAGCACATCTTGGAGGTCTGTTGGTGAGCTCAAAATCTTGACTCCACCATCTTTACTAATTTGAGCATTGGGGTATACATCTAGAATATCCTATCTCTTCCACTGCTTCTCGAAAAAGTGTGCTTGCAAACTGCCTCCAAAAATTCCTAGAGCATTTTCATCAAGCTTTCATTGATGGTAATCTTTTGACCTTGACAGAATAGTTGCCCCTCCTTCACGTTCACCTCCTATACCAACCTGGTGAAGTTTTGGAGAGCATCCAAATTGGGCTTTTGAAGAGCAAGAGAGGAGCTCCCATATGTCATGATTTCAAGATCAAGGGAGGAGGGACTCTCGCATTGGGCTACAGAGGGGGAGGAAAGATTGTGTGAGGAGCTCCTGAACTATGCAGGGTCCATTACGAGAGGGGCTTCATGATTTACTTTTGTGGGAGTTACTGCCTGATGGTGGTGGTTGTCATCAGCCACGTCTGCTGTGGCTATGATTCCACCATGCCACCACTCACCCACCACCACACTTTAGCATGCATGATCACTACGAGCGCAGTAAAAATTACCAATACCGGGCTCGCATGCTCAGTAAAGAACTAGAGTGCATGGTAATGAGTGATTAGAGCTTCATGATTTACCTTTGTGGGAATTACTACCTGGTGGTGGTGGCTCTCATTAGCCACGTTTGTCGTAGCTAAGATTCCACCAGGCTGGCAGTTATTTACTAGCCACCGGAGTGGCACCACATGGTGTCTTCTTCATGATTACTAGCCTGTTTGGGGGATTCCACCACAGTGGCTTGCAATTAATATGTATGGAACCCTGGGCTCCAGCCACCACGGTGGCTCGAACTTTATAATATATATAAGATCCATGGCATTTGGCATTTTATCGAGGATCCTTTGTGTTGCACATCCAAAATTTATCCCAACACCTTGAATACACTTCTTCATCTATAGCATTTTGTCGAACACAAACATGTGCCCAATATTGTACAAGTATCTTTTTATAATTATTTGACATTCTGTTCACATCTTTGTCACTTTGTGCAACTCCAAACCATATTGGGTAGATTGATTCTAGTGGCCGAATAAGCACAAAATCACGATTCTTGACATCCACCATTGGCTTAAATGCGCCTTCGGGTCTTTTTGGGAAGGCCCACAATGGAATGAAGGGTCTCCACTAGTGCTAGCATTTCTACTCTAGGTGAATGCAATGCAATCACCTTATATGAGAAGGCATATAACATTGAGATCATAGAGCATTGAGGGGGGCTGGTAGTAGGCACCGGGGGGGTCCACTAGGGTTTATCATATGGTACCACGTGAGTGTAATGGAGGGGGGTTATATAAGGGAAGGAAGGTACATTTTGTAAGGTAAGGTCCCATAAATAGGGGGTAGATAAGGGGAATTTTCTTATATTTATTGCATGCAGGTGATGTCTCCATATTACTACTAGTGAATCCCCCATGAGTAGGCAGCTCTACAAACTCCAAATATGCAAGAAGAGGAATTGTTCAAAGATTTTTGGCCAAGCACGCATGGTGAAAGAACATATGTTGCAATGGATGGTAAGGATGACTTTAATGAGGTAGAGGAACTAAATGATCACTCACAAATGATTCCCCACACATCCGAATGTCATCACCTTAGATGACATGCTCACAGAGGGCCTCTTTATGGCTATGCTATGTGGGTTCCCCTTAGAGGTCGATGAAGGCCTCAGTATTTTCAGAGGATAGTACTCTCGACTTGTTGGGGGAACCATAATCTGAGTCCTAGCAATGTGCATGGTCTTCGGCCTCTCCATCGTATTCTCCTTTGACTCCCTAAAATTTTTTATGAAACAAGCTAGACTGGCGGAAAACTAAGTTGTACAAATTTCCTCTTGCTCAGACGAGGCTCTCAACAATGGCTAGATGTAATCTTTTAGGCTCTCGATGATCTTTTGGCTCATTGGATGTAATGTTTTGGTCTCTAAGACATTTATGTAATCTCTTTTTGTTCAATTTAAGGCTCTCAGTATGAACTATTGTTAACTTTTATATTTGTATTTGAATGGTTATGGCCGCTACCTATAATCTTTTGGCCTTTAAGGCTCTCAGCAAATGCCAAGTTTTTATAAATGTGAGATCCTCTGTTCAAATTTTACTCTGTATAAATTGATATTTTTATATAACCTATTATTGGACGTAGATGTACATTGTAATCTCTTTTGCTCAATTTTCACTCGATAAATTGTACTTTTTCCCTTATTTATATTTACTGTAACAAGGACTAAAATACCAAGAAAGGACTACAATTTCCTTGGTTTATGACCAAAATAGTGCTAAAATATCTCCAACGACCCCAATGCCGTTATATAGTAGTCTCTTCTTTATATAAAGTTTCTTCTTTATATAAAGTTTTAATATCACCACCTTGGGTGGTAGACAGAGCTAATCAGATTTGGCCATTGCAGCATCCACTCAAATGGTGGAGAAAGAGATTGAAGCAAATTTGGCACTCTAAGGTTCCATTACGCCACCAGGCTTTTTATGGCATGTTCAACTTGGGGTTTTACCATTAGAATAGATTTTATCTTGCAGATGTATTGCTCTTGCTACATGTCATCGGTGTTTCTCTCCAAGGGAATCTGTATCTCATATCTTTTAGCACTGCTCTGAGACATAGAATTTCTTGGGTATCCTTCGGGACAGATTGAGCTTGTGATTCTCTCAGGCTATTTTTGCCAAGCATTTTTGGTTGTTTGGGATATATCCTAAATGGCCAGACTTTGATTTATTCTTTACCTGGGTTCACTATAGGGCACTCTGGACTCTCTGGAAAGCTAGGAATCACAAAGTCTTCGGTGATCCAATTTTTTCTACTTTTGTTTTCTTTCATCGTCCTTTGCAACAATCGCTCTTCGATTGTTTGCAAACATAGTACATAGGGTTGCATGGAGATACATCTAGAAAAATAGAATTAAACTTTCAAAAAATGCAATCGATCCTATGGCCCTTGTGAAGGGCAAATTGACGTATGTGTGTCTGTGTGTGCCTATGGGTTTGGAGTCCTATGCAAGGAGTGTGTGAGTGTAGGTTTGCTAGAAGGTTCTAGTGACTTGGCATTTAGGTATGTCAGGTTGGTGTGATGTGTGAGTGATCATAGGAGGTGACTGATTGAGATAATCATGGAGATAATTGTGGGGATCTGGGATCTACCAACATGGAGGTAGTTGCCTATATAGGTAACCACTCATGAATAAATTTTTGTTCATTGTGCCTCATTGCTCCATCTATGAACCAACATGTGGTATCCGAGCATGTTGAGAATCCTAGTGCCTAGAAAGAGAAGCCATGAGACTCTTTGAGGATTCCCTCTAGATTCTCTCTTCTTCCCCAAATGGAGTTTTCTTCCACCTTCCTCCCATGAATTGCCTTAAGCCTATTCTCCTCCTATATGCCACCATTGCTCCTGCCCTTTTAGTTATATATTCCCCTACTTAGGGTACATTTCCACTTGAGAGGAATCGAAGGAATATTGCTTCTACAGCCTGTGCTAAGACTCGCTCCATCCTACATCATTTCTATCGATTCAGCTTACTGGAGCCTCCACTCCCAAAATGGTCTGAGGTACACTCAGGCAGCTCTATGGGCTACCTACTGGTGAAACATGAGGGCAAATGGTCAAGGTAATGAGGAGAAACTAAAGAAAAACTAGTCAGGTTAAGACATGGTTTTTGGTGTTCGAGAAGATGCTACTGCCCCTGGTGGTGTGAAGCTTCATTTGGTATGAGACTTGCACTGAGTCTTCTACTTCCAAGTACCTTTGATTGCACAAAAAATGCCCTCTACTTGATGCTATGTGGAGTGAGGTAGCAATCCTTCAAAGTTCCTCTATTTTTTGCAAGCATTTCTAGACTATTTTTGAAGTTTGATGCTACACTAAATGCTAAGTTGATGCTTGAGGAGTTAAAATCCAATTCAGAGATTCAGAGATTCATTTTTTAGTTCAGAGGATGTTATTTGGAGCTTAGTTTATTGTGATTTCTTGACAACATGCCAAGCTCTCAATCTTCTTTAAATGCCAAGAAGACTACAACGACAAAGTACAAGGTAAAGAAGATCCTAGTTAAGAGGTTGTGGGAGAAGCCAACTGGTTATGCACATGCCAAACAACTTAGGATTTTCAGAATCCAAAGATTGATATTTTGTAAAGGGATTAGACACTGCCATTAAATTGGTAAGACCTTCCCAAATAGCCTCCAAACTCAAAATAGATAAGTTTGAACGAGAGGGGTTTCACACTTGGCAAACCAAACTAAAATTTATTCTCATGAAAAAGGGAATATGCGAGGTGGCTAATGGAAAAGAAACTAAACCTACAACTAGGGAAGGAGATGCTTCATGGCTTCCTAAAGATGAAAAAGCACTAGCCATAATTGCTCTTGGTTTGAGTGATTCTTTTATCCACCGCATCGATGGATGTGAGACTGCTCATGTTTTTGGAGCATAGGGGAGATGCTCTAACTTTAGCTTGCTTATCAAGTTCTTTGATTTAAAATTGGATAAAGGAGAATCCATCTCTTCACATCTAAATTCAATGAAGAGCATATTGACATAGTTATCTAGCATCAAGTTTAATCTTGATGAAGATATTGTAATTGCCATCTTACTTAGAAGTCTAACTGAACAATATGGCACTATTGTCACCACACTCACCAATATACCAGAGATAAGTCTAGTGGAAATTGAAGCATCCCTCTTGGAAGAGGAAAGGAAGATCAAACAAAGAAGTGACTACAAAGAAGGGGCATATTTGGCCAAAAGCAACTTCAAGGGAAAGAGCAAAATGAAGTGCAACTTTTGTGGAAAACTTGGACACTTTGAAAAATAATGTTATGCAGAGAAGAGATATTCATCCAACCTTGTTGAAGAAGCAGAGGCAAAAGAAGAAGAAGAACTAGAGAATGTTAAAGCTCTCACTGCTTACAACACCCAAGTCAATTTCGATAAGGGTGAGGACCCATATGTTTTCTAAGTTGTGTGTGTGAGGTCAATAATGGTTCTCTACCATGGATAGTCCATCCTTAAATGATTGTTAGTATTTTGAGATTTTTCCTTGTTGGACTCATGGGTCTTTTCATACATAGTCATTGTCTATCTCCCAGTTGTAAACCAAGAATCCTAAGAGTGAGTCACAAGTTGGGGCCATGTGTGTTGCCACAT
This sequence comes from Dipteris shenzhenensis, assembly GCF_047967505.1. NCBI lineage: Eukaryota > Viridiplantae > Streptophyta > Polypodiopsida > Gleicheniales > Dipteridaceae > Dipteris > Dipteris shenzhenensis. The sequence goes on along the minus strand of NC_141618.1, from coordinate 7,860,732 downwards.
GATGGTGGACAAGCCATGGAGCATCCCATGTACTACTGCTGAGGGATGAGGGCATCAATTTGTGGGGGGGAATAAAGGGAAAATCGATGTATGTGTGTGTGTGTGTGCCTATGGTTTTGGAGTACTATGCAAGGAGTGTGTGAGTGTAGGTGTGCTAGAAGGTTCTAGTGACTTGGCAGTTAGGTATGTCAGGTTGATGTGATGTGTGAGTGATCATAGGAGGTGACTGATTGAGATAATCATGGAGATGATTGTGGATCTAGGATCTATCAACATGGAGGTAGTTGCCTATATATGTAACCACTCATGAATAAAGTTTTGTTCATTGTGCCTCATTGCTCCATCTATGAACCAACACCTTGCGGGGTCCGCTCTAGGGGCAAGGGTCATATTGACATGCATTATACAATATCCAGAATGTCACTGGATAGAAATGACATGTCGATATGGCCCTTGCCCCTAAAGGGGACCCCTCAAGGGCGATATTGTCAATTGCATTTTTCTTGGTTGCACAATGGAATACATTTTCCTTGGTACACAAACAGCACAGTGGCTTTCATAGATCTCCTTCTATTTGCCAATGCACTAGTTGCTTTAAACCTCCTCCTGTAATATGTAAAAATAGGTAACAAAGCTATAACTCCAAGAACCAGTGCGGTGGTCTCTCCAAGAACCTTGAATTCTGGGCAACGATAGGCTTGTCAGGCCAAAGACTACACTGAGGCGATGCTCAGAATGATAGATTATGTCTCATTATTACACCAAAACTAGCGCAGTGGTCTCTCTAAGCCAACCTATGATTTGCATGGGCTGTGGGTAGGCTGTGGGCAAAGAGGCAGCAAAAGGCTGCACGATGACAGGTGGTCAGCAGGCTAGAGACTATTACACTACGGCAGTGTTCAAATGGATAGATTGCATCTAATTATAATGCCAAGAACCAACACAATGGTCTGTCCAAGCCAACCTTCAATTTTAATCATCTGTATGGGTGCGTGCCTAGTGCCAGGTGGCAAAGCTACGGCGACAAAAGGCTGCACGATGATAAGTGACCAGGTGGCAAAGGCCAAAGACCACACTACGTGAAGCAGTGCAAAGATGCCGTGTATTGAGCTATGCAATGTTCAAAACAAATAGATTGCATCTCATTATTATGCCAGTGCGCCTTCATGACATCGGGAAAATTTTCGACGAGAGCATGGGTCTGCATAAAATTCAAATATTCACCCAAGAGCGCATCGCGTCATGGCCCCAAAATAGTTTTGCGATTGGCTACACCCAAGTAAACATTGACCCTCCATCTCCTATCACTCTGATGCCTCTACACCCATTGGCTACGCCGATGCTGATGATCGGGCTGGTGATCCTCACTCTCGCAAGTCTACCTCTGGTTATGTCTTCCTCGTCGCCGATGGTCCTATCAATTGGTCCTCTTGTAAGCATGAATGTGTTGCACTTTCTAGCACTGAAGTGCAATACATTAGGCTCAATCGTGCTGCTCGTGAAGGTTTATGGTTTTTCTGCTTTCTTATCAAAGTTTTACACCCACCCTTTGTGCCTCTCAAAATCTTTACAGATAGTCAAGGCGTGTTATGCCTCTCTAGCAATGGTTCTTTTCACAAATGCACCAAGCATATTCAAGTCCACTACCATTGCATCTGTCAGGTGCTACATGTTCAAGAACTTTAGTTGACATACTATCCCACTATTTGACAATTAGCATGCATTTCACCAAACCTTTGTCTCTTGAGCATCATCGTCTCCTTTGTTCTCAAATTAGCAGTCTTCTTGATGGGCGTGGACCATCTACAGCTGCTCCAACATATGACAATGCCTTAGAAAATCGATCAGGCCAACGACTGGGTAGGAGTAATAGGAGTCAGCTAGGTTGACATTCAATAAGACATGCTTTTGTCAGGTGGGAGCCCATGAGGTAGGAGTTGAATAATAGAAGCTGTCTGATGGTGGGTAGGAGTGATGAAAACATAATGATGCTAGCCATTATGTCATCAAACAGCTTGGAAGAATCTCATATCAAAATCTAGTATTGGGCAGTAGTAATAAGGATCAAATGCTCAACGCTAATCATACTGGTGGGCTTCGGCCACTTATATATATTGGATATGATTGATAAATAAAGATGCAATTTTCCGCTCTATCGTTTGCATGAGTACATTCCACTACTTTTTCCTGCTTGTTGTTTGCTTTAGTTTCTCCCATAGAATTTCACGATCGATGTATCTTGTAGACTAGACAAGGACTTTGACTAGTTCTCCATGGCAATGTGATAGATCTAATGACAACACATAGACCCTCATCGATTGCTTTGATACCAATTGTTAGCATTCAAGACTAGTTCACAACTTCAAACTGAAGCACATATAAACAGAGCTGAGAGATAAAACAAAAAGAGACACTGCAATCTCACTATATTTTTAAAGGACTAGCAACATCCATGCATCCCTATAGGCATGTTGTGGAGGTTTACTTATTACAAGATACAAAGACTAGAGCCACAAAGGCTCCAAATCGCATAGATATCGACCTATAGTTGATATATGTCACATAGAGATTGAAGAAAAGACAAGATATGGCACATGCACTGTGTACTCTAGCTTGCATATGGGTTAAACGAAAACAAGTACTCTTCCGATGGCACTCTTCCCCCATTGGACACCCCAATTAGCGTCAACGTTTTGCATGCGTTTCACACATTTGCATTCTTGTAATTTTGGTTCTTCACATAATGAGCGCATAACTTTAGCTAGGGGAAAACCTCTTATGTAAGGATAAAAAGTGCCATTGCCCCTAAGCTTAATTATGACTACACAATGGCCATTGCCTTAATTAAGAATTAATTCTAATGGGGTAGTGCTGTAGTGGAGCTCTGGCTCTTGACATTATGCAGCCATAATGTGTAGTTGTCAACTATATGCCACCTTAAGTGGAGATGTATGCTAAAGAAAGAAGGAAATGTTAAATGAGTGAGGCACGAAACTCAGCTTCATACTCAAATGGCGAGTCTACTTCCTCGGCTTGTAATTGATGTATTGGAACTGCCTGAGGAGTTGGATTTGGTGCTCTTGGATATGGTCATGGATTTGGATTCTTGAGTAGTTGTGGGACTTGTGTCCGAATGGGAACAGGATTTAGCCTCAAAGCTAGGGGCGCTTGTGCAAGTGCCGGTTACCTGTATACTGGTATGGGTGCCCCTTGGTATTGTTGAGGTCGAGGCGAGTTGTTGCACATGTTGAAGATGCAACTGTTCTCATCATGGCCACCGACGATGTAGATATGGCACCACAACCTTGGTGGTAGATTTGCTTGTGCAGTGATCCTTGCTCTTAGGACTGGGCACTCATTTGCTACATGATTGGCCATGCAGTATGGACACCAAACATTTTCTTGCCATGGATATGTCTGAGTTGGCGGCTGAGACAAGTAAAGTTTTTGTTCCATGGCTTGCATCATGTCTTCTTTCAGCTTCATGGTCATGGCCTCTAGGCGATCTTCATTTGATGTTTCCGTAGTGGCCTTTGATTTACCCTTTTTCGAGCACTTATCGCATGTACTAGATCTACCGTCATCATTGCGAGTGTTTGAGTCAGTCATGCCATCCTCGATGTCAATGGCTGCCACATGAGCAGTGCTGAACATTTCATAGTTGCTTATCTTTTTCATATCCTTTTGGAGTTTCTTTCTTAGTCCTACAATGAACCATGCCATGAGGTACTTTGCATCTAGGCGTGGGTCACATTTGGTAATTAATCTTTTCATCTTACCCAAGTACGTACGTACATCTTCTCGTCGGCCTTGTTCGATCTTGTTGAGTTGGAGAGTGGGATCATCTTGTAGCCTCTCCGTTTGAAAGCGTCATTTGAATTCTGTTTGAAGGTCTAGGTGCCATTCAAATGCTTCATCAGTTAAGGCCATGAGAAACCAAGCCACCTTGGTTTCATGGGATTGATCTCCACCTGCGTGGCATGCGACATCAAAATGCTAGAGGAATCGGGTTGGATCACCCCTACCATTATATTTAGGATGTCCCAATTTTCCCAAGGGGCATCTGCCTTGATTGTAATTATTTTCGCGATTAAAGAAATTGTCAGCCTTCTGCATCAAGGTCGATATCCCCATCATTGTCACAATAGCATCCAGCCATGTTGGGGCGTGGAGTTAAAAAGAGCGATTGAATTTCAGAGGGGATTTAGGGTAGAGGATTGGCGAGGGTAGTGGTTGCAATGGAGTTGTATGCAGATGTGGCGAGCATTGGAGTTGAAGGCATTCACCGAAACGTAGCTGCATGTAGATTGGGCAAGATTTGCCAAGGGTGTCTCTGCCACAAGTGTGGGTGTGGATGTAGTTTTGTTGGGAGGGTTAGAGTGGTGTTAGTTTGCCGTCGTGTTAATAATGTGCCTAAGATGGTCCTACATGTGTAGGAAAATGTGCCGATGCAGACGGATCGTTAATCGAAGGTCATGGCATGAAGATACAAGCAAATTTGTGCGAAACAAGGCCCACACGGGGGCGCGAATGATTGAGTTCTAGGGATGCCAAAATGGTGTGCAATGGGCAAGAAAAATACCCCATAATGTAGTGTTTTCATGTGTGAAATTTGGGTTCAAACGGGGTTCAGTTTGGGTCCCAAACAGACGAGTTACGAGGGGGTAAAGAAGGGGTAAATTTTGTTTTTTTGTGAGGGGAGGTCCTAAGGGAGGTGTGAATGGACTTTAAGTCCAACTGAGGGGTTTGAACCAAGTTAGATTAACTAACCCTAGATCCTTCCAGTTACTGTAATTGGGAGATTAACCTAACTAAGTGCACTAACTTCAGTTGGTGACTAACTGAAAGTTAGTTAGACTAACCTAATTGTCAATAACTAACCCAGGTTAAAATAACCTAGCTAAAGTTAAAGCTAACCTAACTAAAGTTAAAGATAATCTAACCTAGCTTAAAACTAACCTAGGTTAAGACTAACCTATGCTATAGCTAACCTAACCTAGGTGAAAACTAACGTAACTAACCTAACCTAGGGTTAGTATTAGGTTTTTTTTTTTTAATAGTAAATGTGGGGGGGGGCTTCCCTAGCGGTGGTGCGACAGGGGGGGTTTCACACGGGGGGGAAGAGGGGACGAGGACGGGGGGCGGAGGGCGGCACGACGGGTGGGCAACGGGTGGTGGGGCAGGGCAGGGGGAAGGGGAGGGTTGGAGAGGGGGATGGAGGGGAGGGGTGAGGGGTGGGTGGGGGGAAGGTGGGTTGGGCTTAGACGGCGGGGCAGGCAGGGGGCGAGCTGCAGGGCACGAGCATGGGTGGCGGGCAACAGGGCAGGCAGGTCTATGGGGGGGTTCGACTCGAGGGGGTTGGGGGGGGCAGGGGGTTGTGGTGAGGGGAGGGGGAGAGCAGAGAGGGGGAGGGGGGTGGGGAGAGAGAGAGAGAGAGAGAGAGAGAGAGGAGGGAGGGGAAAGAGAGAGAGAGAGAGAGAGAGAGAGAGAGAGAAGAGGGAGAGGGAGAGAGAGAGAGAGAGAGAGATAAGGGGGAGGGAAAGAGAGAGAGAGAGGGAAAGGGGGGAGAGAGAGAGAGAGAGAGAGAGAGAGAGAGAGAGAGAGGAGGGAGGGAGAGGGAAAGAGAGAGAGAGAGAGAAAGAAAGAGAGAGGGGAAGGGAAAGAGAGAGAGAGAGAGAGAGAGAGAGAGGAGGGAAGGGGAGGGAAAGAGAGAGAGAGAGAGAGAGAGAAAGAAAGAGAAAGGGGGAGGGAAAGAGAGAGAGAGAGAGGGGGGGGAGGGAAAGAGAGAGAGAGAGAGAGAGAGAGAGAGAGAGAGAGGTATGAGAGAGAAGAGGGAGGGGGAGGGAAAGAGAGAGAGAGAGAGAGAGAGAGAGAGAGAGAGAGAGAAAGAGAGAGGGGGAGGGAAAGAGAGAGAGAGAGAGAGGGGGAAAGGGGGAGGGGAGGAGGGGGAAGGGGGTGGTGGAGATAGAGGGGGGAAGGGGGAGGGGGTGGTGGAGATGGAGGGGGGGAGGGGGAAGGGGGTGGTGGAGATGGAGGAGGGAGGGGGGAAGGGGGTGGTGGAGATGGAGGGGGGAAAGGGGGAAGGGGTGGTGGAGATGGAGGGGGGGAAAGGGGGAGGGGGGGAGGGGGAAGGGTGAGAGTGCTCTCAACAGAAGCGAGAACGGAAGAGGGAGAGAGAGAGACAGAGAGCCACACAAGTTTTGGTGGGTGCAAAACCACCCTAATCTTCTTTTTCATTCATTTATATATGTGTTTGAGTATTGTACATAACCGGGGTAAAGGCACAGTGACCTTTAACCCCCACCACCTCCCACTTAAAGGACAATGTGCCTTTAAGGGAGAACAACTAGTGAGCATACTATCCAATGCCCATTAATACACAACAATACTCAAACCGCTGACTAGGTAGACTCTTCATCAGCATATCTACAGGATTATCATCTGTATGAACCTTGACAAGCTCTATGCGCTTGTCCTCAAGTACCTCCCTGTGATGAATGGTACCTGACCTCAATGTGTTTGGTCTTTGCATGAAAGACCGGATTCCGTGCTAGCTGTGAATAGCACTCATGGAATCACTATGCAATGTCGGTACACCTATATGAATTCCCAAATCTCCCATTAGCCGATCAAGCCATATAGCCTCCTTGCAACCCTCTATGGCTGCAACATACTCAGTGTTTGTGGTAGACAAAGCAATGCACTTCTGTGCGCGAGACATCCACGACACTACACCACCTGCAAAGGTGAACACATAACCAGAAGTGGATCTCCTACTATCCACATGCCCTGCATAGTCTGAATTTGTGTACTCAAGTACACACATGTCTCCTCTACCAAAGCAGATGCACATCTCCTTGGTACCCTTCATGTACCTCATGATGCACTTAACTGCCTCCCAATGCCTCTAGCCTGGATTAGCCACATACCGGCTAACAACTCCCACTGCAAATGCAATGTCTAGTCTAGTAGCTATCATAGCATACATAAGACTCCCAACTGCTAATGCATAAGGAACCTTAGCCATCATGGCCCTTTCCTCATCTGATTTGGGACTATCTGTATGACTCAGTTTCACATATGGAGGCAATGGAGTACTCACTCTCTTCCCCCCCTCCATATTGAAATGCTGCAATACTTTTGTAACATACTCTTTTTGTGAAAGCCAAAGGAGTTTCCTACTCCGATCACGTGTGATGCGCATACCAAGAATATGACCTGCAAGTCCCAAATCCTTCATATCAAAGGCCTCATGCAACTTGGCCTTTAATGCATCTAGCTCATAAGTATTCTTGCTAGCCAATAGCATATCATCCACATATGGTGCCAAGATTATCAGGCTATTATCCTTAGCCCTTTTAGTGTAGAGGCAGTGATCAATTTCACTCCTCCTAAAACCCTGGGACCGAATGAAAGCATCAAACTTTTGATACCATTCTCTAGGTGCTTGCTTAAGACCATAGAGACTCTTCTTCAACTTGCAAACTAAATGCTCTTTGCCCTTTTCTTCAAAGCCTTCCGGCTGCACCATGTAAATTTCCTCATGCAAATCCCCATGCAAGAAAGCTGTCTTGACATCCATCTGCATAAGCTCCATATCCTCTGATGCCACTAGTCCAAGCATGCATCTAAGTGTGGTCATCTTCACATAAGTGAACTCATCTCTGATTGCATAGCATACTCCCACTTGCATTGATCCTCGCGCATCATAGCCTCTCTGTAGCAAGAAGGCTCCCTGCAATCAGTAAGCATCACATAGTCTACCCCTGGAACAAACCTATTAGGCAGTCTAGACACTCTAGATTATCTTCTTAAGGGCATTTCAGCTTGCTGTCCCACCTGCATATCAGCCACATTTGGCTCATCATTTCCACCAATAGATGATCCATCATCTACCCTTGATTGTATACTTGTGGAAGTACTTGGTGGTACCATTTCTTGCACATTTGGTGCATGGACAGCTTGCTGTCTATCAACATATGCAGGTGGATTCACATCTTGGAAAGTGATTCTCCTCATTTCAACATCCCTCATGTGTGCCTTATGCATCTTCTTCTCATTGAAGACTACATCATGGCTGCGTATGATCTTCTTTGCTTCTGGATCCCAGAGATGATAGCCCATCCCTCCACTTTCACCATAACCCAGAAAGATGCATTTCCTAGACTTAGGATCTAGCTTCTTTCGAAGCTCTTTTGGCATATGTGCATATGCCTCACACCCAAATATACGCAATTGAGAGTAAGAGGGATTCTTGCCACTCCATGCCTCTTCAAGAATACCACCATCCAAACTCTTACTAGGTGATCTATTGATCACATGCACTGCAGTCTTCATTGCCTCAGCCCAAAAACCACCAGAAAGACTTGCATTGGAAAGCATGCATTGCAACCTTTCTTGAATGGTACGGTTCATCTTTTCTGCAACTGGATTTTGCTCTAGAGTACAAGGGGATGTGAGCTCCCTCTTAATCCCATGTGTATCACAGAAATGTTGAAAGTCATGAGAGAGATACTCTTCACCATTGTCAGTCCGTAGGCATTTAAGCGTTCTACCTGACTGATTCTCAACCAAGGCCAGCCATTTCTGAAATACCTGGAAACTCCAAACTTGAGTTTCAACACTCGGGCAGAAAAACGCAGAAACTGACACAGTGAGACAAAAATCTAATGAAATGATCCCAGATTCAAGAATGAAGGTGTTTTCAAGCTCTTGAAGTGAAGTGGACAACAAAAGCAAGCAATAGTTGCCTCTACAAGTCAATACGAAGTCTCTATCATCGAACAGAACAGGGAAAAGCTCAAAAAACGACTTTTTCTTTGAAAACACTTAACAGGCTCTCAAAATCACTTCACAAAACCAAAGTGACTTTTCCAAAGGTTCCTCCAAGGTCTCTGGACACTCAGATGCAAGTAAAGTCACCCATAAAGCTTCCCATAGAGTTTCTCCTTCCTCTCACAGAGCTGCTGAGCTTCAAGCATTCACGCACGCTCAGCTAGATCACCCGGGCTCTGATACCAGTTGAGAGTGCTCTCAACGGAAGCAAGAACAGAAGAGGGAGAGGGAGAGACAGAGAGGGGGGAAAGGGGGAAGGGGTGGTGGAGATGGAGGGGGGAAAAGGGGGAGGAGGAGGAAGGGGGTGATGGAGATGGAGGAGGGAAAAAGGGGGAGGGGGGGAGGGGGAAGGGGGTGGTGAAGATGGAGGGGGAAAGAGGGGAGGGGTTGGTGGAGATGGAGGGGGGGAGGGGGGAAGGGGTGGTGGAGATGGAGGGGGGAAAAGGGGGAGGGGGGAGGGGGAAGGGGGTGGTGGAGATCGAGGGGGGAGGGGGGGAGGGGGAAGGGGGTGGTGAAGATGGAGGGGGAGGGGGTGGTGGAGATGGAGGGGGGGAGGGGGGAGGGGGTGGTGGAAATGGGAGGGGGAAAAAAAAGAGGAGAAAAAAAAAACTTGACAGACGGAAATCCAAAGGGACGAAGAGGTGGCCACCTGAATGCTCTCCAAGTCTTTCTCGATGTAACGGGATTGTCGAGGACCAATCGACGGTGGGTGGATGCCTAGGTTATCACTCCGAGATGGGCTCGAAGTCACTTACCATGTGAGGATGGGAGTAAGGTGGTGGTCAATGGAGAGGGAGGAGTGTCTTGCATAGGGCTTGGAATGGGGAAGAGGATGGAGGCAAAATGTGAAAGATGAAGAATGAGGGGGTGGAGTGGGTTTTTCTAGGAAATGGGTTTAGGTTTATGGTTAAACCCTAAACTCTTCCTGAGCCGTAACTTTTTATGGATAGCTTGGTTTGCTCTTTTGTAAAAAGGTGAAATGATCGAAATTGCAAGCTCTATGCATTTGTGTCCACTACCTAGCCTAATTGTTTATCAAGTGGCTTCTATTTAAAAGAAATAAAGAAAATTTCTTAAGGCAGTAACCCAAGGTTGATGCTTGGGGTTGATATGTTTGGCTAGAAATGGAAAAAATTTTACTCTCCTTGCCCTTAAGTGTTATGTTCGTGAAAATTCAAAGTAGTTTGTTTTTTATTTGTTTTTACACATACCTGTGTATGTTTACTCATTACTTGAGATGCTAGTCTCCCCAGTAGCGGCATCAAATGTTGGCTCTTTCATAGGGCTTTCATAGGAAGAACAGGATATTCTCAGTATTATGCAGGGTTTCGAGGCTTTTCATTACCTACAGATATATTGCGGTTGTCAGTTGTAGTATATGTGTAGCTTAGGACGTCGAGTCGTGTCCCGTTGAGAGACGTATGCTTAAGTGTGGTAAGCAAACATACATGTGTAAAAGGAACGTGTATTATCATGATTGAGGTAATGAAGGCTTTTGTCTTCATTAAAGGTTGCAGGGTTTAGGAGGAGGTTGCAAGGTTTAGAAGAGCTTCCAGGGTTAGAAGGAGTTCCAAGGTTTAGAAGGAGGTCCAAGGTTTAGAAGGAGGTTCCAAGGTTAGAAGGAGTTCCAAGGTTTAGAAGGAGGTTCCAGGGTTAGAAGGAGTTCCAAGGTTTAGAAGGGGGTTCCAGAGTTTCGAATAGGTTCCAAGGTTTAGAGTAGAGTACATGGTGGAGAACTCGTCTCCCTCATAGATCATGGAGTTTAAGGGTTGAGGAACAAAGGGTTTAGGGGGAGCATAGGAGTGGGAGAGGAAGAAGGTGTAAGAGCATGGGGAAAAGAAGAGAGAGGAGGGAGGAGGAGGAGGAGGAGGAGGAGGAGGGAGGAGGAGAGAGGGGGAGGGGGAGAAGGGAGGAGGAGAGAGGTGGAAGAGAGAGGTGGAAGAGGAGGAGGGAGGAGGAGAGGGAGAGGATGGGTTGCAAGGTTGGAGGAGAGGGGAGGAGTTGCAAGGTTAGGACATGCTTTTGGACGTGGAGTGCAAGGAAGCATGGACACTTGAGACAATTGCTTGGAATACCAAAGTAGAACTCAACACAATGCCCCAAATACTCTGGGCTTCATTCCATTATGGGGTATTTATACAAGTTGGAGAGCTTCTCTCTCTGCATGTAGGAAGTGTAACACATTCTCTCTCTACATGTAGAACTTGCATGTAGAACTCACATGTACAAGTCGTATGTGGAACTTGCATGTAGAACTTGCATGTATAAGTCGTATGTAGAACTTGTGAAGAGAGTGGGAGAGAAGGAAGGAATCTCACTTGTAGCTTTCTCACATACGCAATGGGAGAATATACACAAAGGTGGAGGCTGAAAACAGTCATTATGTAGACTGCTGTAGCAACTGCTTTAGCCCAATAATAATTTGGCAGGTCTTTTTCATTGAGCATGGCACGAGATACCTCTCTATGCATGTTTTTCCTTTCTGCAAGTCCATTTTGCTGTGGGGTATGACTACATGAATATTGATGCTTTATGCCATGCTCCTGTGGGAAACTTGCAAACTCATTTGAGAGGTACTCTCCCCCTCCATCTGACCTTAGGCATTTTATTTGTAGGCCTATTTCTTTTTCAACCATAGCTTTAAAAGCTTTGAAATGCCCAAACACTTCACTTTTCTTTTTCATAAAATACACCCAAGCTTTTCTGTTGTAGTCATTAATAAAAGTGACAAAATAATAGATGCAGCTTTAGTAGTCCATACATCAGAGAGGATTAATTCCAATGGCCTCTTACTCTCTTAAACATGTCTAGATAATGGTTTCCTTGCCTATTTTCCAAATTGACAGGCTTCACATACCTTATGCATTTCTGCAACCTTGAACTTAGGCAATCCTGCAACAATATTTTGGGCCTGCATTAATTTAAGTTGTACATTAACATGACCAATGCATTTATGCCAGATATCAATATCTACAACTACACTGGTCCCATGTGCAAACATTTCTGCATTCAATTCAGGCATCTGCACATCCAATGTAAACATCATGCCCTTCTTCTTCCCTTTTGCTATCAAACGACCTTTATTTTTCATATCCTCAACAAAGCATCCATGAGGATTAATTCTGACTTGCAAGCCCTCCTCGACCATTTGATCAATAGAAACCAGGTTCTTGGTGATATTCGGGACATAAAATACATCAGACAGATATTTCTTTTTTCCATCCTATAGAGACAAAGGAATTTTACCAATCTGCACAATAGGATGTGCAGTATCATCACCAGTCTCCACAAATCCTGGTCTTTCCATTTTCCTTGCATCCTACATCCATTCTGCATGACCTATCATGTGGTTTGACGCACCTGAGTCAACATACCACACATCATTGCTTTCTTCTGCACTTGTCACAGAATTGGTCATGTGCTACACCATAAGCAGATGCTCATTTCTGTCATCACCCTGTCTACTAGAGGATGCATAATTGCCTTGCTGCAATTTTCCAGTCATGATGTCATTTTGCTTTTTATAGTAGTCTTTAGCCATATGACCCATTTTACCACAGTAGTAGCATTCAACATTGTTGTTTGCATTCTGGCCTCTTTGCCATCCACCATGACCTCTTTGGCTCCCCCTGCCTCTAAATTTACCACGTCCTCCTCCATAGGACTGGTTTTCTTAAATTTGCTGCATATTTTGATTTTTGCCATGGCCTCCAAATCGGCCTGCTCTACCTCTGCCTTTACCTCTTTCAGCATTTGAGTAAAAGACAGCTTTTTTTGAAGTTCCTCCTAAAGAAGATACACCACCATTTCTCTACTCTTCAGAAATTAGAAGAGCAATCAACTCCTCAAAATCAAGAAAATTCTCACGGACAGCAATGGATGTCCGGAATTGTGCATAATCCTTTCCTAGACCATGATAAAAGATCGTCGAAACTGCATCCCTGCTTGATACAAGGCTTTTTAGATCAATTTCAAGCTAGTGTCCTCCTCATTCACTGCATCTGATGGCGATGCTTCATGCGAGAAGCCTTCACTATTTTTCAATGGTCTCTTGTGAAAATGCTTGTACAAACTATCGATGCCTCTGAGGGTGTTCGACTGATAATAGCAATCAACATATCCATTTTCATTGTTTCTAAGACTCTTCTCTCATGCTGTGGTGACACTTGGGGTAGTGTCTTGCATAGATGGTTGTCACATTAACCCATCAGCTTTATTTTTGGCTGACTACTTGTCTATACTTGTTGGAGGTTTCCTGGTCTATTTCTTTCAGAGAATTGTCCAAAACGCACCACAGAGGCTGTTGATAAGTTTGGCTCATTTTCAAGAGTACTGGATGTGGGAAATTTTGAATCAATTCTCAACATCAGCCTACTATGTGAAAAGGCATCTAGTGCTATCACACTTGGTTGTAGCATTTATGTAGTCACACTAGTGTGTGGCCTTTTTTAGGGCATTATGGATTTTCATGTTGCTACCGAGTGACTTCTGGCCTGAGGCCATACAATTTTCGATCATAACTAGATATGGAGTCTCAATGTAGATTGGTTTTCATTTTGCTAACTTTATAAGTTTTGCATGGGTTAAATAAAGTAGATGTAAGTTGCAAGTTATGCTTATTTCAAGATACTTACAGGTCAAGATTACTTTCTTTGATTGATAATCTTTGTAAAATGCCTTCCAATTTATTTGTAGCTCCACTGAATTACTGAATTGCAAGTCGTTATATTGAGCTTGATCTACAAGGACATAAATAAAGTAAGTATTCTACTTCTACATATAACTTACTTTACAAAAATCAAAAGAAAGTAACATGTTATTTTTTTAAAAGTTAATATGAGAAGAAAATTCTCTCTTCACATAGCAAATTTCTTTTTGAATTTTCATTCTCATGTTCATATGAGAAGCAAATTCTCTCTTTGAATTTTCTTCTCAAATTAACATTCAAAAAAAGAAAAGATGATTGTAATAGAGTTTTTTCTCATGGTAATTCATCAATAAGAATGTTCTCGATACATTTTGAAAATGCAATATTATGTTTTTTATGGCAAAATATAATGTAGCGTAGGTGCTTTCATAAAGTTAAGATTAACAATGTCATTATTAGAATCATATATCCCACCATAAGACCTAAAGTCAAAGTGTTATTTGCCAAATTCAAAGTGCTATGTGCCAAATTCAAAGTTAAGATTAAAAATGTCATTACACCATAAGACCTAAAGTCAAAGTGCTATTTGCCAAATTCAAAGTGCTATGTGCCAAATGCAAAGTGCTATTTACCAAATGCAAATTGCTATATGTGCTAAATGCAAGTCGATATGAACCCAAGGAAGGGCATGTTCCTTGGTCTTATAATTTTTGGAGAGGAAGTGTGCCAACTCTCCCCCCACGCAAATGTGTGGTTATGTCCTAACTGCAAAGTACTATGTGCTAAATGCAAAGTCCTATGTGCCAAATTCAAATTTCTCTGTGCTAAATTCAAATTGCTCTGTGCTAAATGCAAATTGAAATAAACCCAAGGAAGGGCACATTCCTTGGTCTTATACTTTTTGGAGAGGAAGTGTGCCAACTCTCCTCCCATTCTAAATGGAAAGTATGTGCAGAATGCGAAGTGCGATGTACGAAATGCAAAGTGCTATTAACCAAATTCAAATTGCTAAGTGCTAAATAAAAATAAAACATGTGGTCATATGCTGAATACAAATTGCTATTTAAAAAATACAAATTGCAATCTAATTATATAATACAATAATAACTTATCTCATCTCTAATATCTAAAGTTAATTTTACTTTTTTTGAATTACAATATTTGTAAATTGTCTTCAAATTTATTTTGCAAATTTCCTCCCACACAGTATGTGGTTATGTGTTAAAGTGCAAAGTACTATGTACCAAATAGAAAGTGTTGTGTGCCAAATGCACATTGCTATGTACTAAATTCAAATAGCCCAGATTTAGTTAGGTAGGTAGCATTGTGCCATCAAATGAAATACGTCCTTTTCCTTGAGCCACGTGTCACATTTTTCCCCCAATTCTTATGAATTCTACATTTTCACGAATGCATCTAGTATAGTTTGTGTTCAACTTTTTATAATCCGCATATTCTCTGAGTTTGCTATTTTCATTGGTACCATAAGAATGGAAAATGGCTATCACTTTTTTCCATAGTGTAGATGAATCCTACTTGAATGAGTTTATCCGTCTTGGCATTAGTCTGTTTAGTGTAATAAGAATACATTCTATATGTCTATTATCTAATAGACTTTGAAGTAGAATTCTTTGCTGGCAAATCTCTAAAGAAATCCCTTTTAAATAAGTATAAATTCAAGCAAAGACATCTCTATATTTCATGAACAAGTTTTCTACTACTTTAAGTTGATCATCAACCACTTGGCCACTAATTACTACTATATATGGTTTCTCTTTTATTCCCAAATTTAGTCCCGGTCTTGGCTCCAGTATTAATTTTTTGGAATTGAGCCAAATAATTGCCATATTTGGCTCAACTTATTCTCTTTTACCCACGTCATCTTGATGAAATTGCTTGGATAAAGGTTCTCCTACTCTATTATGTTTTTAGCTTTTATCTTCAGCTTAAGCTTGATGGCTACTTGGAGTAGGTTGGCTCTCCAACAGGTAGTATTTCAAGTTTGATTAGTTGAGTTTCAACATCTTTTGGAAATTGATCTCAAACTTTCAAATATTTTAGTCTATAACTACTTGGAACTTTGCTTGGATTGGTCAAAATTTAGACTTTTGCCTCTCCAATCATAATAGTCATCAACCTAGAACCCTAGTCATGCAATCATTACAAAAAATTTGGACTCAAAAAGGGGCGCTTTGGAGAATTACTAAAATATTAGAGGCTTGGATAAGGGAATATGGTATTCATGAAGCAGATTATGCCATGTGGACTTCTTTGTAACAGAGGATCCCCAAATCTAGGGGAAATTTCCATTTTTTTTCAAAATACGCCAAAAAATGCCATTGGTGGTTCACAATAAAAACTTATTTTTGGCAGGCCTGCCTTGACCATGTCAGGCCTCCTTGTTTTCCTCCCATGGCAAACTATCCCCTAGCTAGAACTATGCTCAAGTTTTCCATTTGGTTCAACCATTTGGCCCAAACTTTGACTTCCTAACCAGCTCTCCCCCTATTCTCTCTCTTACAAAATGTTTCAAGCATTCATTCCTGCCACTTTCTAGCAGCTAGTTTCAAAATATCTTCTTTCCACTCTTGCTTAGTCATTCTCTCTCCTCTTTGCTCACATTTTTTTTCCACATTTGAAAATCTCTCAAAGAAACTTCTGTCCACGCTCTGTTCATCCTTCTTCTCTTCCATTTATTCTCTACTAATTTCACTCTCTCTTAGAAACCAAAGTTGCGACCTAAATCTACTTGGAAGGAGAGAAAAATGGGTGTTCTCTTATTTTTGGTTCTTTCCTCACCTTTTTAGAGTATGGAGAGTCATCTCCTGAAGTTGTGACCTAAATCTACTTGGAAGGAGTGAGAAAAATGGGTGTTCTATCATTTTCGGCTCTTTCTCTACCTTTTTGGAGTATATAGAGTCAACTCTAGGAGAAGGAACACATACTTTCCTAGTAATGAAGTGATTTCACCTTGAAAGTTTTGTTTGTATTAAGTAGATACATTTTTGTATCACACTTTATCTGTATGTTTGTAACGAGAGAGAGAGAGAGAGAGAGAGAGAGAGAGGGAAGATTATTTTGAACTGCTATGTTGTTTTCTATTTGAGGGGATGCATGAGGGAGAGAGAGACATAAAATAGTCATTCTTTTCTTCATTAGTATAGGAGGGATAGATATAGGAAGGGAAAGAGAGAGAGAGAGAGAGAGAGAGGGAGAGAGAGAGATTATATTTGAAACTGCTATGTTTTTTTATCTGTTTGAGGGGATGAGTGAGGGAGAGAGATAGAAAATAGTCATTTTTTTCTTTGCTAGTATAGGAGGGGTAGATACAGGAAGGGAAAAGAGAGAGAGAAAGATTATATTTTGAATTGCTATGTTTTCTTCTGTTGAGGGGATGATTAAGGGAGAGAGACAGAGATTGTATTTCAAACTGCTAGGTTTTAGAAGTATTTGAGAAGGAAGAAAGAAAAAGAGATCCTAATCAAAGAGTTTTAAAAGGGAGAGAGAGAGAGAGTGATATGATATTGATAATGTTTTCTTTGTTTGTGGAGAAACAGAGTAGGAGGAGAGCATATCATAAACTAAGTATTTCAACAAAAATTGATGTTTGTTTGTGTGAGGGGTACCTTGGAAGACAGACTGAGAGAGAGTGAAGTATTCTATGTTTTTTGTAATAATATTTTGTTTGTTTTTGTGAGAGGTTTAGCTAAAGGAGAGAGAGAGAAGGGGAGAGAGAGAGAGAGAGAGAGAGAGAGAGAGAGAGAGAGAGAGAGAGAGACTTACAAAGAAAGAGAAGAGAGGGATAGAGAAAGAGAGAATAGAAGTTATAAATGTAGAGGGTCTTTGGAAGTAGAAAGAGCTAATTTTAATCATATGGTACAAGGGCAGAAACTGTAGAAGTAGAAAATGATAGATATAGAAGTAGTTTACAATCTATTGTATTCAACAATGTTAAGGATGATCATGGGGAATGGATTCCTCAGCTCTATAGGAAATATTCTTGGATCACAATGCAACCCACTGATCATGGGTGCTACAAAGTGGGTCAAAAGGATGCAATGGACATCTCCAAACATTGGAAGGGAAGGATCTTAGATTTTGAAGTTTCTCCTAGCAGTAACACAGTAACACAAGTATATATTCAGCATGTCTTTACCCATGCAAACATATATGTGCATTCGAATGTAGGACTTCCATATCATAGGCCCAATTGTAAGTTTTTCAAGGTGTACTAGTACTTCATTTTAGAGTATTTGCATTTATTTAGGGACTTTGACACAACTATCTTAAGCCTTGTATTTGTTTCATAGACTTATATCCATCTACTTACAAAGAGTGGGAGCCTACAGCATGCGTAATTGGGGTGTTGCATGTCCTCCATGTTGAGATCAGGAGTCTTCAGTATGAAGGTTGCACACCATCATAATTAAAAGGACGGGATCTTCTTCTATGACTCATTGTGCCAGATGAAGAAGGACAGTATGGTAGATTAGAATCTCTTCTCTTGCCCTCTTTTGATAGTCCAAAATGGCCGCACTTCCAAGCATGGAGATAAGTGAATCATATAGAAATAGAATGTTTAATGATGTGAGAAATGCTATGAAGCCAACTACTAGTGGAAGAAATGCTAGGTTGACCTGGTTTCTTCCATTTCCATGCTTTGTTGATTTCTTTGTAAGTTGCAGGCAATTAAGGAAAACAAAGATTTCTTACACTTGCAAGAGCTTAGAAATGGACTGGCTATCTGAGTTATTTGACAATTGATGGACAACAAGAACATGTCATGATGAAGATTTAGTACAATGTCGATTGAACACTTCAGATGTGACATTTCAGTGAGCAAATCTTACAATTCTTATTTGTATAAAAAATGATCAGGATACTATGTATTAACAGATCCCAAATTTTGTAGGTATTTCATTGGAAGGCAAAATCTCTACATGACTTTCACATATAAAAGGTTTAGATAGAAGAACCTTCAATGGGAAGAAATGAATGATGATCTGCGCGATGGGACTCATAGTCCTATTGTCGAGGTATCAATTTATCGGCAAGGACATCCTGATCTAATGTTGGAATTGGAAGAGGAGTGGACCATGCGATTTATCAAGGAAGAATTGCAGTTGGCAACAACAAGCCCTCCCCAAGACTATTATTTTAGACTTGATAATCCCAAAATTAGATATAGGGATGAGACAAGTATCCTTTGTAACAATTGTTGCCCCCCATACTCTAGAGATAGTAGAGACATGATGGCAGGTATTTCATAATATCCAGTTTCTTGGATCCTTAGTGCTTCAACAATGCACTTGGCAATGAGGCATTGTTACATGTATGAATAGAAATCATAAATAATATAAAGTGTTGTTTCATTTATTGTTAAGATTTTATTTATTAAGTCTGCACCTCTAGATTGATGGCTCTCTATGGTCTATGAATGATAAAGTAATAAATATTCATAATTTTAAATCTGTGTGGGTATTTGTATATCTGTATCATGCAAGAGAGAGAGTGTGTGAGAGAGGTAGATAGCAATTAGAGTGTGCAAGAGAGACTGAGAGAGAGAGAGAGAGAGAGAGAGAGAGAGAGAGAGAGAGAAGTTGAGAATGCAATAAGCGACACAAATAAGGCACCTGGCCATGAGACAGAGTTAGATGTATGAATAGAGAGAGAGAGAGAGCAGTCAGCGACACAATAATGCACCTGGCCATGAGACATTGTTAGATGTATGAATAGAGAGAGATATATACTATGAGAGAGAGAGAGAGAGAGCACTCAGGGACACAAAGGGAGGGAAAGGGATAGAGGGAGGGGGAAGGACGCAAAGGGAGATAGAGAGAGTTAAGATTGCATTTATTCATTTGCACCTCTAAGTTGAGAAAGAGAAAAATACAAAGTTAATTAAGGTCTTTGAGAGACTATGAGATTGAAAAAAAACCCAGATACAACTGATCCAAAGGGTGGAGCCGCTAACAAAATACAAAAAGTGTATATGTAAATCAATGTCCATGACAATGGAGATGGGGACAGAAAGAGGGAGATGGAGAGTGGGATAGAGAGAGAGAGAGAGGTAGAGAATGGGAAGAGAGAGAGAGTTAAGATTGCATATATTCATTTGCACCTCTAAGTTGAGAAAGAGAAAAATAAGAAAGTTAATTAAGGTCTTTGAGAGACTATGAGATTGAAAAAAAACCCAGATACAACTGATCCAAAGGGTGGAGCCGCTAACAAAATACAAAAAGTGTATATGTAAAATCAATGTCCATGACATAGATAGCTAAGGGCAACATGGAAACAAGATGATCATCGGGTGTCAGAGAGAGAGAGAGAGAGAGAGAGAGAGAGAGAGAGAGACACGCACGCACACAGAGCAAATAGGGACACAAAGGGAGGGAAAGAGATAGAGAGAGAGAGAGAGAGAGTAAGCTCAAGCCTCACCAATCTAGAGGCAATCCAACTAACACAGAAGGCAATTGAGGATGCCGCACTAGAGTACGACATGTTCGATGAGTAGTTCATGAATTTGTAGAGGCAATTGTTTGGGAAGAGAGATGAAGAAGCTGGCACCTCAATCCAACATGAAGTTCAAGACCAACCACAAAAGTGAGTCCAGTTGGACACTATAGTAGATGACGCACTCTGCGATGAGGCAAAAAAGGTATGTAACTTTGCCAGCTTCATCATGTGATTCAAAATCATCAGTATAATTCTAGGTTTCATTTTAGCAACAAAAATCATTGCTTTTTCATCAACTAGTAAGGAATAAAAAATAGGGTTTAGGGTTTAGAGTACAAAACCCAACCAAAGTTTATGATTTTAAACCTAGGACATCCTGCCACTGCCACTTGCCCTTGCCACTCCATTTTTGGAAACAATTAGGGTTATGGTTTTGTAATTTAGGAAAAAAATATTTTTAAAAAAATAAATTTGGGAGGCCACTGACACCCTAGCAACCATGTGCATCATTTTCAAGCAAAAAAAACCCCTAAAAACCTTGAATCTGACATCGTGATGACCAGAGCCTAGGATTTGCCCCCTGAAAACCCTGAATCCGACATCATGTGACCAGAGCAAAAAAACCCTTGAAAACCCTGAATCTGACATCATGTGACCAAAGCCCAGCATTTGCCCCTTGAAAACCCTGAATCTGACATCATGCGACCTACAAAAACTGGGCTTTGGTCACATGATATCAGATTCAGGGTTTTCAGGGGTTTTTTTGCTTGAAAATGATGCACCTGGTTGCTAGGGTGTCAATGGCCTCCCAAATTTGATTTAGGGAATAAAAAATAAGGTTAAGGGTTTAGGGTACAAAACCCAACCAAATGTTATGATTTTAAGCCCAAGACATCCTGCCACTGTCGCTTGCCCTTGCCACTTCATTTGTGGAAAAAATTAGGGCTATGGTTTTGAAACATAGGGAAAATAACAGGTTTGTGGTTTTTATTCAGGCCACATGGAATACAATTAGTTTTAGGGAATAAAAATTAGGGTTTAGGGTTTAGAGTACAAAACCCAACAAAATTCTATGATTTTAAACCCAGGACATCCTACCAATGCCACTTACCCCTGACACATGCCCCTGCCACTTGCCCCTCCCACTCCATTTGTGGAAACAATTAGGGTTATAGTTTTTTCACAGAGGAAAAATAATATCTTTTAAAAATCATATTTGGGAGGCCACTGAGACCCTAGCATTTATGTGCATCAATTTTATGCAAAAAAAACCCCCTGCAAGCCCAAAATCCGATATCGTGCAACCAAAGCCCAGTTTCTACAAATTGATGCACATGGTTGCTAGGGTCTCAATGGCCTCCCAAATATGATTTTTTAAAGATATTATTTTTCATATGTGAAATCCCTTATTCTTATTAATTCTTGAAAAATGATATTTTATTAATTTATATAATCTTTGGGTTTTGATGTAATATGTTGGTTGCAGGATATCTTATGGGTTGATGAATATACTGGACAAAAGGGTAGAACCAGAGGGTCTTATGGTGGGGGGATGGCTTTGATCAGCCACTACATCAATAGAGTGGCTCAACACATTTTGGTGTTCCATCGACAATTATTGTCGGATGGAAAGATGAACATTATGAAGTTTAGGGTCCTCAGTCGGATGGTGAAGATGAGGCCCATCCATCCTACTAGAGATCGTATTGTTCTGATTAGGCGTAGAGTAGCTTTATTTTTGTTCTCGAACACACGATCCAGTCCTCTCCATAGTATTATAGCTATTGCAGGTCTAGCTAGCATTACAGATCCCCAGGCTATAGAGAATGAAATTATGCAACCCTCTCTGCTTCAGCAAGCAAAAAAGGGATCTGAGCCAAGCAGGAAGAAGTGTAGACTAGAGTAGCTTATGCATTCAAGTGGGTGATCTTTATGATACTACTTTATGTCAATAAAGAATACCATTTTCAAATTATTTTCTCTTCCCACTACAGAACATTGTTTCCTTTTCCATGTTAAGTAAAATTGAGTATTATTTCCTTTTGCATGTTCTATTGAGATTTGATGTTCATTATTTCATTTTGTTGTTGTATATGTCATCAAAAAGTCCTTCCTAAGTAAATTGAGATCACATGTAAGTAAATTAATAGATTGCAAATACACTAAAAATAAATTTGAGATTGCACATACAAAGACAATTCAAAAAAAGACATTTTATTATATTGAAAAGAGGCTGATACAAGATAGATGCCCGTAGGCAGAGTACAAGATAGATGCCTGTAGGCAAAGTACAAGGCAGAGCATACAAAATCCCTAAGTGCCCTTGGGCTTCCTTAGACATACAATAAATTACATGTCTGCGGCAGTCACCGTGACCCTTTTCCTATGAATGGCAGCCAACTGGGTGTCATCCATGAGGTCTACTAGGTAGGCCTCAGTTGCATGCTACATGGCAAGCAAGGCATCTCTAGAAATATGCCAAGGAGCCTCCACAACTTTGCACCTATAAATCCAAGACATTGGGCTAAGATTGAGGTCCTGCATGACCTCGCATACCACCCTTGTGAAGCTCGCCATCGGGATGAGTAGATTGATGGACTTCTTAAACTTTCTGATCTCCTGAATCCCCGACTTGAATTTGTATTGCCTCACTGGAGGAGGGCCTCTTTACCCTTGATGTGGAGGGCCTCTTCCTGGATGTTGCCTCTTTGCCCTGTACTTGGAGCTTGGGCACCTTTCCCCCGTTGGCATGGACCCTGATTGTATGTTCTTGCCTTGGTCCTCTACTCTGTCCTTCATTGTTCCTCTTCCTCACACTCCTCCTCTGTGCTCTTTGAGTCATCTATCTCTACATAAGGATCTTCTTGTGCCTTCCTCTGTCTCTCCTCTTATGCCTTCCTCTGTCCCTCTTGCTCCTTGTCTGACTTCCGGATTGGCAGTTTCTCCCTTCGACGGGGATCATCGGGGGGAGAGGGGGGAGGCTATCACTCTCTATCTTTGAGTCTGGAGTGGGTCTGGTTGTGCCAATCTCCATGGTGCCTTGATCTTGGGCGTGGCCATGGGGGATGGAGAGAGTGTGCGAGAGAAAGGGTGAGGGTGCAAGAGATAGGGTGGAAATGTCAGGGGCAAGTGGACGATGGTGTGGGAGTGGAGAGCTCTTTAAATAATAAAATGAAAATGAGGGCCCAAAACCCTAATTTTTAAAAATACTTGTTTTAATAAAAACCCTTAAAAAAGTAAAATTAGGGCAACCTTAAGCTAAATACTTATAATTAACATCCAATAACACAAAATTTCTCATTTATACTGCAATTCATGTCCATTATACGTTGGCTTTACTGCAAATCACATAACTAAAATTAGAAAGAAATTATGAAACTTATGCATGGGCATCCACATTGGAAGAGTCTACACCATCATTTTCATCTATCTCCACCCATATCCACCCTTATCTATGATGGGTTGCATGACACCTTGCATGATCCTATCTTGCATTCGATGAGTTGTATATTCTTCTTCGATGTTTTGTGTTAAAACATCCTGCACTGCATGGGACACTAAGGACTCTTTGAATGCTAGAGTTGCAATTGCTCTTATTTCGATACACGTGTACCACCATTGAACCAATTGAGCCATTGGGCCCTCATTGGGCTTGACTTAGTTCTACCACCCTTATGTTGGGTCATTCTATTATATGCACAACATGCTTGCCAATGCGATCTTTCCATGCCCTGAGTGGACCACACTCCGATGCTTCCATAATTCCATGCCATGTATGGTGCATGAGCATATAAAATGTGTTGCCAAATAGAAAAACAAATCAGTAAATATAGGACTATTCAATATGCACATCTCAATGTCCAAGTTAGAGATTACCATGTACTGTGTGAAATGATTCTTTCCCCAAGCTATCTCCGTATTCTAGCTAAAGTCATTCACAGCATTGATGAAACACTGTGCATCATCATCTTCAAATAGTTTCTTTTGTAGTTAAAGGTACCAAGCTATCAAGTGCTAACCACACTCGTGCCTTTTCCAGTATTTTTTGTCCCTTCCCCCCTCATTCACAACAGGCATTGTATAACTTTCTCCATACATCAAACTCATTAGCACATTTAAGCTTGTCATTCTTCTTCTTTGCTGACACCACCAAAGCTTGGCTTACAAGGAACATTGCATGTTTTTCCATATCTTTTCTCATATTTTGTAATCTTTACTTGCCCAGAGTGTAGTCCCTTATCTGAAAGAACCTTTTCAATTCTTGCAATCATCCTCTCACTCTCTAGTTGTCGCTTCAAGTTATATGCATCAATGATGTACAGATGCACAACTTTTCAATTATTCTCACAATAGCATGAAGCACACAAATGTGTACTTACTCAAGAGGAATTTCAAGAATTGGGCTCCATGATGGATCTTTCCCTGGAGCATCCCTATCTGGTGCCTTAGTTTGATCTATCTCTACAAGTTCAAAGGCCCATTGCTATTGATTCTTTTTACCACCCTTTGTAGGTACTCTCGTTTGCATGCATAGTGGACAAGGATGGCTTGTATTTGCTCCATGTGCCACATACCAAATGTTGATTCCAAGCCTCCAACATTGCAATCCTTTTGTCTCTTTCATTAAGCAAAGACTATGAAGGCTACTTGCTCCATGACCAATCAACCTTCGACAATATCCTAACAAACCATTCTCACCCTTACTTAGGAACTTTATTAAGCTAGTCAATCCATGGAATTGAGGAGTCTGACAAGTTTGTGGATCTATGGGATATATTTTCCCTTCTAACCACAAATCCATATGTGCTTTTCCTTGATTTTGAAGAGCTACTAAATCACTTTCACTTGCTAAGGAGGAATCATTCCTCTTTAAAATGGTGCATTCTCTGCATCTATTTGAAAATGGATATCCAATTTTTTAAATTCTGAGCGGCTTGCATGATTTCATGCACTTTCCACCTAATAGAATATAGCATTGACATCAACAAATAATATACAAACATGACATGTTTTAGAAAAGTATCAGACCAAGCAAAACCCCAATTGCATGCAAAATCTTATTATTGAAATCTACAAATTCAAAAAAACATTTACTTATCATCAAACGTTGTTAAACTATGTGAATGAACAATACCTCACAGGGACCTTTGAAGGAAAAACGTGATCAAACTTGTCCTCCTCAATGGTGCCTCTTGTAATCTAGGATGCTGAAGTTGATGGATTTTTCTCCAATATTAATTATATGCTTCCAAACAACTCCAAATCTATTTCAAACCATATTTTGTAAAGAACCTCTTTAGTAAGAGTGTATCTTTTAAAACAAAAAAATATTTCTTCCTCTTCAAATAATGTATTAAAAGAAAACAACAAAATTACCAAAACAAACTACAAATTAACTGCTTCTTCAAAGTTGCATCATTAAATCTCATTATTTTCATTATCTTGCATTGTTCTAAAGGTTATCTCACCTAAATCTCCATGCAAGTTGCTCTAATAGACCCTGATTTGAGTTGAAAACTAAAAACATTCTAAAACTACATGAATGAACAGTACCTGATTCTTGGAGCAAGGTTCTTTGAAAGAAAAATGTGATCAAACTTGTCCCTCCTAGTGGTCCCAAATGTGTTCCGAGATTGATGAAGTTGATGGTTCTTGCTTCAAAACAAATTATATGCTCCCAAACATCTTAAAATCTATTTCAAGCAATATTCTATAGAAAACCATTGATAGTAAGAGTGAAAAAGACTCATTTCTCATGGAATTTCTTATAAAACAAATAAAATTTTCAACGTTTTCAAACCATGAAATAAAACAAAACAACACAACTACACAAAATGAACTACGAACTAACAATTTCTTCAAAGTTACATCATTATTAGCAAACAAATCTTGTCATAATCACTGCATTGCATTGTTCCAAAGATTATCTCACCTAATCCTCCATACAAGCTCGGGATGGACCCCAAAACTTCATAAATGGTTCAAAATCATGCACCCTTAGAGATTGTAGTAGGGAAAGTAACTAGTATTGATTGATGGGCAAAAGAAAGATTGATTCTCATGCATCAGCAACTGCAATGCCTGAAAGTCAATCTTCTTTTATCCTTTCTCAAAGAATCTCGTCTAGTAGCTCCTTCTAAGCTCCAAACACCTTGCATCATTCATGGCTCGCTCATAATATTGATTTCCTTATCTTCCTAAATGAAATGATTTCAGATCGTGGGAGAATCTCATATGAGAGAGGAAGTGGTGAGATTTGAAGGAGAAGTGCCCAAAATAGAGAAAGAAGAAGGTAGGCTGAATGTCATTAAAAACTTTTGAATGTTTTGAAAGAATGAGAGTGAAATGTGAGGGAAATGCAAGTAGAGAAGAGAAGTGATGAGATTTTGGCGTGAGAGTCCATCCCATGAGAGGGAGAAAGTAGCTTCCCACTCAGGAGCCAACAGGAATTTTGAAAAGAGGTCTAGAGCAAAGAAAAACTCGAAATGGTGCTCAGAAATGAGGGGGAAGCAAGAGGAATGAGAGAGAATGAAAGGAGTGTGATAGTTGGATGGGAGGATTTGGTTTTAGGTCAAATGGTACAAGTTTGGTTGAGAAACTAGGTTTCTCAGTTTGGTTACAATTAAAACACGTGATGGGAGAGTTGAGGTAGCAAGTGGGTGCTCCACCTCATTGTTTGGGCCATTGAATAAAGAAATAGAGAAGTTAGGCCACTTCCAATATTATATTGCCCTCCACTAGCCAATATTCTATTGGGTTTTATTCACCTTATTCTTCGATGTCACCAACCCAAGGGCTCCCTTACAGGGCGCTTTTTTAGTCCAAATTTTTTATAATGAACTTGGCATTTTTCAACATGGTCTCACAAATAGTATTGGATGTGGTCTCTTCCATTGGAATTATGAGCAAACAAATCGCATAATGGACCCCACTAATGGTAATAAAAATATCAAATAGCATATCTAATGATTTGACATGTTCTTGATGTTCCATGCAAACTCAGAATGGAGCTTTAAAATTTTGAGCTTTAGTTGCTTCACAACAGCTTCTGAGATTATAATTACTCTAGAACTGCAATCCACACTTACGCCCAAAACATTTTATTTTTCAATCTTCATTATGATTATTGGAACTTCTCCATCCATTATCAGGGTGTCAATGACCAAGACGATCACAAGAGATTCCACTTCTTTGATAGCCTTCTATGTGGTTTCATGCAAAAGAACTTCTACATTATGGAGAAATCTTCAATAATTCTACCATTGTGAGGCTGATCTTGGTATTACATAGTACCTCCCATGCTCTTACCACAACGGACACTCAACCTTGGTGTGGTTACCTCCACAAAAGTAACACAAAATTTGTGATGAGCCTTTATTCGTGTCCTTGCCATTCTTACCCATATTCTTGTCTCACTTAGGTTTTTATATGGGCATCCATCCTTTGGCTTGGGATCTATTTCCATGTGGTTCATGTTTGTTTGCAGTCCTCTTCTTTGCATACCAATAATCAAAGTTGTTGTGACAGAATTTAATGCAAGTTTCACAATAGTTCATTTTGGATTTGTTCTCTGTGTGTCCATTCCTAGAGCACTTGTTACACCATTTCTCATTCTGCCTCAATTTCTCTAAAAAACCCATCTCCTTTAAGGCCTTTTTCAATGTAGACTTCATCTTGTGTGGTTTTATGGAAGCATCCTCTTCATCACTTCCTTCAACCTTTTTCTTTGACTTCTTCTTGTAGGTCCATTTTTCTCCAATGCAATAGCTCGGATCAAAAAATCATCATAAGTCTTTGTTGGGTTGAAAATTTTTAGAGATCTTAGATCAATCTAAGTGCAACCTATAATCAACCATGCACACAGTGACTTGTCGTCTGGCAGCATGTTGAGTTGATTGATAAGAGCTTGCATTCTTATCACAAATTCATGAATGGATTCATTCTCCTTTTGTTTTAGATCACTTATATTTGTGCAAAAAATATTCTTCATTGATTTCTTATGTAAACCACTTGAGGAAAGCTTCAAGCATTTGCTACCAATCCTTGAAATAGCCAATTGGAAATTGGCTAAACCCCCATATGCTACCTTTGTCAATGTGCAAGGAAAATAATTCATGTATCTTCCTTGTTCATGGCCCCATTAGTGTGATAGACTCGTAAAAAACTTTGCAAATGACTATATGGGCCTTCGTCCTCAATTCCTTTGAAATCATGGAATTTAACTTTGATAGGTGTGGCTACCTTTACCTTAACCACTCACTAACTTGGGACCCTTGGGTCATTTCTCATCAGCCTCTCAATCTTCTTTATGGAAGAAGCCTCTATGATGATAGTCATCACTGTGGAAAATCACATGATGATGGATTCCAACATGTATTATAGGCCATACTAGAAGATCTCATCATTTTTCTCTGTTAGCTAATTAGCAACCCAATCTTCCACTGACTCCATGTTTGTATCCTCAACATAATTATACAATGAAGGAAAAAATTCAAGTAGTCACAGATTGTTTCTTGATAATTTCTTTATGAGGCCCTTATTGTTTCTTCAGCATCCACATCAAATCACCCATACTAAGTGTTGTGAATGAAGGTTACTTAAGAAGTCTAACAAATCTTGTCGTGCTTTTAGAATATTTTGTAAAATTCTTTCTCTCTGCTATCTTTAGAGTCTCCTCCCTCTCTATGCGCCTCTATGCATCAAATTCCTCTCTCTCCATCTGTGTCAATGGAGAACCTTGTCGAATTCTGGCCCCTCTCCTTGCTCCTTGCTTAGCAATCCATTCTTTGAGACTATTAATTCCTAACTCCACATCTCCAATGATGTTATATATATTCATGGGTGGGGAGATGATAAAGAAAGAGAGATGAAAGAAGGAAGTGCTTGCAGAAGGACTAGGATGGAAGAAAGAAGAGAGTGTTTTTTGTGGAAGGACTAGGATGGAAGAATACAAGTTCAATAATGCAATGTCGATGGTGAGGAGTGAAGAAAATAAATAGAGCAAGAATGAGAGAAAGGTGTGTTTGCTATGATAATGATGGGTGTGCACCATATGTGTTTGCACAGATGTGTATGGGTGAACGGTCCAACTGACACTTTAATTGATAGTGTGAAATGAAAGGATTGGAATAAAGTGAGTGGAGCATTGGGAATGCTCTACTTTAAGTAAGTGGAGCATTGGGAATCAATAATTGGAAGTGAAAGATTACGAACAATTATTATGTTCTTCTCATCAGACATTTAATATTGCAAGATTTGCTTAATATTGTAACTTTTGAAGGTGTTTGTTAACACCATTATAAATATTATGAGAGTTTACAACTGATGAATCTTATCTTTTGGTGTAACTTATCTGTGCCATGTTAAATTTAATCATTTTGATTTCATCTCCTTTAAAAATATCTAAAAAATTGCTTGTTTTTATGTTTTCATCTGTGCTTTGAAAGTGGGTTTTTTCTTAAAGTTTATCCAAAAACTAGTCCAAAAGTATCTGTAAAAATGAATTTGTATATTGACAAGTCCAAAATTAATGAAATAAGTGTTTAACTTAGAATTCAAAAAATTATTTGTCAATATACAAACTTCTACATTCTTGTTTCAATCATCTCTAAAGTTTTCTCTCTTATAATTTTTAAATATAGTATTTTCTTTAATGCCTGTGTACCTCTCCATTGACCAGCTCATTCAAATATGAATTCTCACATATAGGATGAAAATAGGCTTGGGTGCACCACCAAAAAGTAAGGGTGGGAACTTGATGGGAAAAATGTGATATCAATGTCAAATCTTCAATGTATAAGATTTTGGGAGAACATCACAAAATGTGAGGGTGCTAGGGGCAAGTGCAATCTCAATGCAAGGGTATTAGATCCTTTGAGGATCCTCTGAAAGGCTCAAGTATCAATCAAAGGAGGGATTATAATATTATTGTTTTTTAGAAAAAGAGGTGATTATATTATATATTTTTCAGAAGATATCTAATCATGTCCAAAAATACAATCATAACAGTAATACTACTTATCCAGGGTTTGACATCAAGGTAAGTGGCAACAAGAGAATAGATCAATCTGATTCTGACTTAGACTTGTAGTAGATGATGGCATTCTTCATCGAAATACTTGAGGTGCTACTGTTCATGATCATGAATGTCCGAGAAGAAACGTTCCAAGTCACTATCATAGATCCGGGAGGTCTGCTATCCATTCAGCAAAAAAATGTTCTGCATTAGTAACATTCAAGTTAGGCATGTGCCCAAAAAAGTTCCCAATGTGAGTGTTTGACTTTTGCTACATCCCTAAAAAGTATGGCTTTCCAATTCACTGGCTCTCCTAGCTACATCTGAACCATTTTCCAGACTTTTCTGGCAGACGGACATGCCACGAATAGATGAAAGACATCCTCTTGGGAGCCTGGACATCATCAACATTTGGCATCACCTTTTCCAATCCTCATCCCCCTTACATTGGTCCACACTACTTTATGCATGATAAGCCAGAGCAAGGTTGACATCTTCTCAGGTATAGATTTTGACCAAATGTACAGAAATCTTCGCTTCCAACACTGAGCAGAGTCAGAGGTGTTCCCATCTAGTATTCAGGATCGGGATCATGTCTCCTATATCCTCAAACGGAGTGGGTAGAGGAAGCACGTGAGGGGAAAGGTTCCAATTGAACTCTAAGGCGTAGTTAAGAATCAAACCCCCCTTCCACTGTGTGTCTCCTTCCCAAAGAGCTAACATAGTAGTTACAAACAGTGCATCTTGATTCGTAAGTCTAAACCCTTCTAAATTTGAGCATACTTTTCCATCTGAATTTATCACTACGCCACAATTGTCGTTTGTTAATTGTAGAGTTTGTATTTAGGTATTTGGGCCATTTGTCCTTCTTTGGGCAAGAGTAGTCCTAATAAGAGAACCTGATGCTATACAAAATGTCTCCAGCCACTCCATTAATACTCACATGTCTCGAGGGGAGTTCCTAGGCACCCAAAGCATCAGTAGCAGAGCAGCAACAATAGCATAGAGGAGGGGGCAATGGGGCAGCCTTGTCTAATATATCTTTTCAAAGGGAAGGGTGAAGACATCTCACCATTGATGCGCACCTTGGCTGAGGCATTTGAAAGTAAAAGTTTGATAGAAGAAATTAAATTTGGACCAAGTCCCATGTCTCTCATGGATTGGGTTAGGAATTCCCAATCAAGTCTATCATAAGCTTTGTCATAAGCTTTATCCAGGGTGAAAAGGAAAGAGGGATAGCCTCATTCAACTAAAGGGAGGGATGGGAGGGAGAATTGCATATTTCAAGAGGGAGAGAGGTGACAAGCTGGGGAGGTGGGGGGGATTCATTAATGAAGGGCAATACCATGCACAAGAAGGAAAGCACCCTCCAATGGTGCTATATATACTATTGTGTGTGTGTGTGTGTGTGTGTGTGTGTGTGTGCGTGTGTGTGTTGGCTCATTTTAAGGCCAATATTATGCTCCATAAGGTGATGGTAGGGCTCGTGTGGTTTTGAGTTCAAATCTCCTATGGGGGAGAAGTTTGCTCTTCCAATAATTGCCTTCTTTTGCCCATTGGGGGGGTTAAGAATTCTTGTGCTCTTGACACTTTTTAGCACTGCCTTCTAGGCAACGCTCTACTTACACTTCCATTAAAAAAGTGTCCCACACAACCTTTTGCTGCGTGGAGTAGCCCTATTTTTATGGGCGCTCTCTCTCCCCCCCTTCCCTTTCCCTCACTCTCGAATAGTAAAGTCACTCCTTCTCTGCCTCCCTCCCCCTCCCTCCCTCCTGTAGTAAAGGCAGTGCTCACGAGTACTTGTACTCGCTTATTACTTGGCCAACACTAGAGTGTTTAATGAAACTCAAAAAACTTACGAGCCATGTGGCACGAAGATCAACTGGCCTATTATTAGCTGCTTACAATATACTTAGCAGTTGGCCAAGCATTCTAGATTAATTACACATGCATGAACTCTTCTTCCCCACTACCGGCCTATTATTGTTGTCTACGTGGTAACCATTTTTGGTCTGCCCATCCGAAGGCCTTAAAGGACTTCCCTGTGTGAGCCAGTGGTGCGGGGGGAGCCTCACTAGCTGAATTTATTTGCAGCTCCATGGCTCTGCAAATGCTGAACGATGTAATTCTGGTGGCAGTGGACTGCTACATTCGCGGCCTCGATTTTACCAACTCCAGCCCAACAATTTGATGCTAGAATGGTTCAACCGGCCTCTTAATTATTTATTGCTGAAATGCAACACTTTTGGCTGGGGGAGCAAGGTATCTGCAATATGCTAGAGACCTGCAAAGTAGGTTCCAACCAGTGCAATCTGTCACTTTTGCACATCATCATCTAGCAACAGACAGGCAGGGATGCAAATAAAGCTAAAGCTTCCCCTGTAGAATCGGGGGCCTCCCGTGCTGAATCTGGGACGCAGGGAGGCCCTCTTAGTACTCATGCGTGAGCTCCATTCATTGCACGCCGCCAATTTGCCACGTGACGTTCCTATTTTATGGCATACAGAGCTATATTTAAGGTTTGGTTTCATCGGTGTTGGAGAACGTAGTCGTCGAAGGTTTTGTGAAAGAGTTTGAGAGGAATGAAAGCATTGTTTCTCCATGATGAGGCAAAGAAGAAATCGCTCGTTCGTTGTCCTTTGGAATTTCTAGCGGTAGACACCTGCAACGATATTCATCAAATAACTCCTCTGATTGTGTTCCTCTTACTGCATGCAAGGAAAATGCAGCGGAGGAGAACTCAATTATAAAAGGCGAGGTGGAGGTAGTGGAAAGAACGTCTTGTGGTCTTTGCTTGTCATCTTCATCTGTTCTTCTCCCATGGCTGAGTGTGAGCTATCTCCTAAATCTATGGGCGAAGGTCAGGGGTCTCTATTCTCAATGGACACGGACAATACCTTCCAGCATGGTGGTCTCATGTTCTCATCCTGAAGATTCCATTTTCGTATTACTCTTATTTTGTTCTGACTTCTATTTCGGTGATTTTGTTTCATTTTTATGATTGCAAATTCTTTATGGGACGCTTGTAGAGATGCTGAAGCGAGTCACTGGTAAGCGAGTGGAGGAGACTACCGACGACACCACTTCTATCATGCGTGAGAAACGAAGTATTGCATTGTATTTCTATTTTTGATGTATTGTATTTCTATTTCTATTTCTATTGCATTGTATTTCTATTTTTGATGGCAAATTCTAATAGCTAATCCTGACAAAATAATTTGTCATCTGTTTTTGACGAAATAGAAACGAAGTATTGCGTTTGTGTTAGAGTATTGTGTCATTAGTTCTACTCTGATTATCGGTTTGTGCATGCAGGTCCTTGTGCAGGGCAATTGGCTTGCTATTTGAGTCCCGAAAGTTGGAGCGGAAAAGCAATTCAGTGATGCGTTCCCTTGTATTGCTTACTTCTACTGTCAGTCCACCAAAACAGTCTACTCTCCTAAAAAACTCTGCCATCAACAAGAGTGCCAAGCGACATCTGCGCAAGGCCTTTCAAGCTGCTGCACAAGAGGCGTACGCTGAAGGTTTGTAATCTGCATTTTTCTCCAGTTCGGTCATGTGCAGTGGATAGTCTATTTGCGCTTGACTTTTTTGATTGGTGTGAATGAGTTTTTTATTCCCAGCAGACTTTCTACCTATTACTACAGGTCTTTGACGATTAGAGCCTTTCGATTTTCAGGACCTAGTTTGAGTTTCGAATTTTAAGTAGTGATATGTTGGTTTCTATCTGCCAAGGTTTCCTCTGACAGTTTCGGATTTTAGTAAGAGTCGCTACTTGGATGATGATACTCTTATCAATATTCAAGTTATTTGGAATTTTATGGTGAATGGCATGCTGTGGTTTTTTGTTGCGTTCGTAGCCAATTTTGTGGCAGCATGAGAAGGTTTACATGGTTTTTTTTTTTTTCAGGGCTTTGTTTTATGTTTGCACCTACGTGGAATTGTGTCTTGATTTTTAAAGGCCTAGATGGAATACATGGACACGTTTTTTGCATTCGTTTTATTAATTGTAATTATAAATGAAAACCTCTCTAAACAAAACTGCATTTGACTATGGAAGTGCAATAAGGCTTTAGGGGGAGGAAACTGCCTCACATGGTCTTTGCGCAACTCTCATTTGTCAGTGAACACAAGAACGTCCCCACATGCTTCATCCAAGAGTACAATGATGATGGTATTATTATGTACACAAAATTGCTTGTACATGACATCCAAGAATACCTTGAGCTTCTATGACTACTATTCTTGCGGAGCTGTTTGATGGAGAATGGCGCAACGAATTGCAAGAAGCATTCGTGAGCCAAGTGTCTAAGCTTGGATATGGACAAAAGGTAATTGGCTTGATTTCTTTTATATGGGCTAGCTCCATTCTTGAACATAACACGATCTTTTTGTTGCTTTGCGGTTTCAGGAGTCTTGTGCTTCACGAACCTGAATGCTCAACTTGTAGAGTACTTGTGCAACATTTGTCAAGCAGTTCGTGTTAGCTGTGATCCATTTGGACCTTTTTGTTATGTTTGCAAGGCACCTCATCGTGCCTCTCTTGAAAGGACGCATTCAATCGTGATGGTTTGGATGTGGCGCTCACAGGTTGACAACTTGCTTGGGTTCGAGTCACCTTTCTTGGACTTGTATAGCTAGGATGTGCTTCATGTGACGTCCTTGCTTTCAGGCATTAGACCTAGTGGTAGTTTCACAATCAATAGCT
The DNA here is from genome assembly GCF_047967505.1 of Dipteris shenzhenensis. Taxonomy (NCBI): domain Eukaryota; kingdom Viridiplantae; phylum Streptophyta; class Polypodiopsida; order Gleicheniales; family Dipteridaceae; genus Dipteris; species Dipteris shenzhenensis. The sequence goes on along the minus strand of NC_141618.1, from coordinate 7,826,070 downwards.
CTGGCCATCTGGTTGCCTTTGAGACAAATGCATGATTGTACTTCCATTAAATGCACTACTTTTATCAATGCAAGTCTGAGAGTATCTTTGCGGATTTGACTCAACTAAACAAATTTTATTTAAGAGAACACACCCGCACAACACTGATTTGTTACAATGTTTAGTTGAGTTTTTCCCTACACTCTTACATGAGATATTGTTTGAGTCTCTTTTCTTGGGTAGCAATGCACTTAAATCACCCTAGGCCGAGCTACTATCACAAGCTCATACTATTTCTCCTAATGCATCCATTGTGAAGCTAGCAACGAACATTGTGAGAACCACATCAAACTCACGCTCTTTAGTGCATGAGTGCCTGTCTCGACTCAATGTTGTCTTGCAATCTTCTTTCAAAGTCCTTTGTCATGACTCAATAGGAGAGTGAAAAATATTTAGCATTGCCAGTTCACCTTCTCCATACACGCATGCCGTATTAATGGACAAGCTTAAGGATTCTATTGAAATCATGCCCCTTTTCCCAAAATAGCTTAAATGATGGTACACAACATGGGTAGCCAAAGACGAGGCGTCACTTGCTGTGTTGTTGGCAAATGGACTAGATGCAATCGCTAAGGTACAAAATACATGTCCTTGCATCCTGGCTAAAGCTACTGCATGGAAACCACCTTGAAAATAGTGTACCAAACAAGGAAGGCCTTAGCAACAAGGGCACATGCTAATTTGCCCATGCTACCTCCTAGTAGCAAGGGACACAAACATGGTTGCAAATCAGTGACGTGAGTGTGCCATAAAATCGTAAATTGTGCAACATCACGGTACCTCAAAAGCATCAAAGATACACCATCCTTTCCGTGCATTTGATGTGGTTTGCTATGCTTTAGGTCTAAAATTAGAGGTATCTCTTTGCCAATATGACAGTTTTTGGAGAGGCATACTGTTGGTCATCGACACAAACTTGCTTGGCAAGGAAGAACTCGTGTGTTCTTTATGCCATGGTTAGATCCGCAAAGGCTTGGTCCTTATATTTTCTTTGAAAAATGACTTTGGCACCTACTCTCACTACACAAGCATGCTCAACACGATAGAGGCACATCTCATTGCAGTTCGAATACCCTTCGCACAAATTCGCAAGCTAAGATATGATGGCTAGTACCGCCTGCAGGGCGCGGTCGTGAACGTTTTCACAAATGTTGACAGGGAGCAACGTGTGCTTCCATGCATTTTGAGTGGCAGTGCGACTCATGGTTGCACTAAACCGTAAGCTAGCGTACACGCACAACTATATAAGCAGGCTCGTGCGTCACATGCTTACCTTGAAAGCCTTGTGCGAACTCCTTCAAACCCCGTCGTATCATGAATTCAATTTGCCCCTCAATCCTTTGTGGGCTGACCACATGCAAACTTTACATTTAATTGATGAACAACCCAATTCCACTAGCATCATCGATTGATGAAGAAGTAGATGACCTCGCAATGGACACACTGGTGCATATGATCTACATGGCACAACAGGTAGTTGATTTCAAGGACAAAACAGTAGACGTGGCTGTGCTGAAGGCCTGAACCCACACTAAGTATATTCAAAGAAAGAACATTGCAAAGAGCTTGCTTTTCCTAAAATTTATGGACACCCAAGACAATACATGTTGCCAGAATGCACATCTTACCAAGAAATAGCACAATGGGAGCTCACTAACAAGGATCGTCATCTTGTGCGCTCAATAGAGCCTATTTTTCAAAAAAATGAAAATCCTAATTCTGTTATCGACATGGGTACACATGAGGAAAGGGAAGTTGCAAGGCAAAACCATCCTTGCACAAGACGTAGCCCAAGATACTAACATCGAGCGATTGCTTCAATTACACATAGGCTTCCACGACTTCATGTCCATGCGGGCATCAATAGACTACAAGCACAAGCTCAAGAAGAATCTTTTTGCAATGTTGCACCAGCTAGGACATCCAACTTTCTTCATCACATTCTCAGCTGCTGTGCGAAGAAGACATCGGAGCCCCTTATTGTGTGCCTTCAGAAGTTGGCTATAGCCACAAACAATACACCGGCACCAAGCAACAATGTTGCCATTTGTGACCTTTTGCACATTGATGCTACTACAATTGCAAGGTACTACATCCACAAGTTCCAAGCTTTGAAGCGTCTTCTTAAATGAGATCCTACTATCCTCAGTAAAGTTGTAGATTTTTTCTTTGTCATGGAGTTCCAAATTTGAGGGAGTCAGCATGACCATGGCTTGCTATGAATTCAAGATGCACCAGTGTATGGCGAAGCAACAAAACAAAGAGATTGAGAATTTCATCGACGAGTACATAACCACTGACATCTCAAAATTTACATGTGAGCCCAAAGACATGCAATAGCACAAACGTAGGAGCACATGCAAAAAATGGAATAAAAGTTCTCGCTTCCACTTCCCTCAACCACCCAAGCGTGAGACAAAAATATCGACCCCCTTGGTGGACAAGGAAGCTACCAATATGTCAAGATCAACTACCAAAAAAATTCGTCCACATTAGCGAGCGACATCGTACACTACCAAGATTTAGAGTCATTCTTGGGCCATTGACGTTGTCGAAAGAAGACTACATTAACGCCTTGCGCAGCAATGTCATGCAACCCACACTCTTCATTAAAAGACATCCAAAAGACGTCTACAAGTGTTGTCACATTTGTACAAAGACCTAAAGATTATTGGGATCAATGAGATTTCTTTAGTGGTCTAAGCATGTTCATAGCATGTGACATGCGTAAGAGAGAAATCAAGCATAACTATGAACACTTCTTTGGTGGAGTTGACGTGACCTTTTGTGGTGGTGATTTGTGCCAAGGAAGTTCTACAAAGGATACTTGGGTTTTCTCTTCCAAGGCTAGAGCATTGGCAATCGCTCCTTTAGTATGGACCCAGGCAACGCTCTACTTACACTTTCATTAAAAAGTATCCCACACAACCTTTTGCCGCGTGGAGTAGCCCATTTCTTTCTATATTTGTGCGCTCTCTCTCTCTCTCCCCCCCCTTCCCTCTTTCCCTCTCTCCCGAGTAGTAAAGTCACTCTTCTCTGCCTCCCTCCCGTAGTAAAGGCACTCCTCACGAGTACTTGTAATGGCTTGTTTTTTAAAGTGTCCCTCTAATCATTCTTTCTATTCTAATTTTGTTGATCTCTCTCTCTCCCTCTCTCTCACACATATTTTGTTCGTGTGTGGTCGATCTCTCTCTCTCTCTCTCCCCCCCCCCCCCCCCCCGGTGCTCTCTTGTTTCTTTGTCACTTCATACGTAAAGATTCGCGCGGTAGGCTCGCGGTCGGCTCAGATTGAATCTCACGATCCACAGAAACCGGCGGTTTAATGCCAAGAGTCGATCAATTGGCCTGAGCAGGGTCCATGCACTTTCCTGCCGGGAGTGTCCGACTCTGGTTCACGTGGAGAGGCGTCGGAGGAGTGCAACTATACAGTCTTCCGGATGGCAGGCAGGCAGGAGCTTTTGAGCAATTACAGCCAATGTAGGCTTGCTTTGCCAAACCTTTACCATATTTGCTATATAGGCTACACTTCCATTGGCTTGTAACAGAACCATGCACGCTGCTGACCTACAATCAAGTAGGTTTGCTCCTCTACTATACTTGCTATACAGGCTACGCGCTACATGAACTATTGAAATACATGTTGAGGTCGTCAAGATGGAAAGAAAACACAAATAGAAGGCAGGTCTTGTTTGAACATACTAGCAAGGTGGACCTACACCTCCAGATATTGCATGTACAGCCACAGCTTTGCAACAATACAGAACTTATATACCGCTTACATTGGTTGTGCAAGTCCAGTTACCAGCCGTTGGCTTAAAAGAAAAAGAGGCTGTATGAACCCTCAAAAGGATGTCTACCATGACAATCAAGCAAATGATTTTAAATGGTTGACAATGTATTTGAATCTTTCTCACCCTCCCTTTCCTCGGATGTTGATTTTCTGGCAAAGAACATACTCTTTAAAACAAGAATTATGGTTTGTCTTGATTCTAGCAAGGGTAAGAAAGTGCATATGACTGTGGCTAACAGTGCCCAGATCATAGAGATCACCACCCAGAGTCCAAAGTACCTCTGAAATCACCAGATGAACATGTTAAAAAGGTCGCTAATTGTTGTTCTTCTGTAAGAAAAACTGTTGAAAAATGACCTTCTGTTTAACAAACCAAGGAAATCAAAAGTATGAAGCATGCTTAAAGGTCTGCAAATGCAGCATATAAACAAAATGCGTGATCACATGCAAGCATTATGCTCACCTCTGAAAAGACACCTGCAGGCACAGCTAATACTGGCCATACAACAACCAATAGAAAAGTTAAGATTAGAGCTATCGCTGAAGAAAGCCTGAAAGACTTATCCATCTTGAGACTTTCTTCAGTTAGCTCAATGATCTGTACATCATCCATCACCTGAATTTCTTGGAACCTGACAAAAGAATTCCATGATTGTGAAATAGAGATTATGGAGTCTCCAATACAAGAAGCCATCCTTTAAGTGGGAATCACAAACAACAAGCCTTTACTGTACCGAAATATGCATTACCAACCTTGCATAGCTGTCTGTTTCATCTGGGTAAAAAATTGTCCAAGCAATGCAAATTATGGCTGAAGCCATGACTGACACCACGCTTCCACTTAAAGTTGGTCCCAACCTTTGGAGTGTATCACTAACAGTCAGCTCATGATATGAAACCTGCCTCAAATACAATCAATGTTTTATTTAGCTACTGACACAGCGGCAGCCTAATTTTGATCTCAATGCTGACATCAATATGCTGACCAAAAACTTCAATTGCAGGCCATCCTCATAACACACTAGAATCAGCCTGTACTACAACCTTTGCATGGACAATCCAAGCAGTGATCGCACAAATTTGCCCACCGATTGCAGCACTCATTGCAGCCCCTTTAGGAACCGCTGGCCAGGTAAGCATAAATGTGAGTGGGGGAACTGTGGACGAAACCATTAACCCCATCACCAGAAACAGAAAGTTCACATCAATGTTCACCTAAAACGACACAAATTCTCAGGGTAAGTCGATTGTTTAAAATTGACTAAATTTGAACAAAGGAATTAACTACTCCGAAAACCCGTGCCATAGCTGAAAGCAGTTGTATTGAAAGTCCATCTAATACGTAGTGGAGGCAACTCAATGTTGTGCAGGACATTATCATGTAAGGATCTGGAAATTTTGACAGCATACAAAAGCACCTTTGATTGAATCTTCACATCTGTCGGCGGTGAATGTTCATTTCATTTTGTAGGTTGTGAGCATATTCAACCTTCCAGAAGAGAACTTCATTACAACTCCAAGCTACTAGTTTCCCTCAAGTCGTGGGCACAGGCACTCAGTTCAAACCATATCGTAGATAGTCTGGAGCAATGGTAGGTTGTTTTCAACTCCTGAGGTTCGAGGTCACAATTCGTGACAGTCTATAAGGCTCAGTTTTTGGTTGTGAGGAAGTTCCTGAACTCATGGCAGCATTGCTTACTCAATTCATAGTCGTGGGTCACAATTTCTGTTCGTGGTCGACGTGTCCTGAAGCATGGACACAGTTCGACGTTGTTGTTGCTTGCTACAATTCGTTGCACTGTTCATGGGCATATGTGTCCTCGTTCGTGGGCAATTCCTGCCCAACATACGTCCTGGAAGTTGAGCATTGACTTCGTGGGCATTACTCTTGGTGGCTGATTTCATGGCCAGGGGTTGAATCTCAGCAAGGTTTCACTTCTTAATTGATTTGTACTATCTCAGCTTAGTTCGCAATTCGTATTCAGATTTGCATCCCAAGACTATGCATTGCTACCATTTCAAAACTGTGCAATCAAGTGGAAGCAATGCAGTCTGACCCACGAAAAACATAAGAAAAGGAGAGACAGCCTAAGGGAGAAAATCATCGATATAGTGACATTGTTTTGGCACGATAACACGATATGTTGTCCAACAAGGAAGGACATTTATAGGCTTTGGAAGGGATGCAAGCAATATGATGAGTGCATCATACACATCCTTGGCACAATGCAAGTTAATATAGAGGCGGCCCTCCAATGCTGTCTACAGCTATCTTTTTTCCCCCCTAGAACATTATGCTAGTTTCTTTTCATTTGCATCACTGTGTTTGACCAGCCATCAAACCAACAGTTTGGTTTAGTCCAACCACTAGGCTGGTTACAACTAATGTGCTGGGAGTTTTTAAAACAGAGAGCTACTTGGCCAACCAGCCCAAGGGTTGTAAATGAGTAAGTCAGAACCAAGCGGTGAAAGCTAAGCAATTCAAGTAAAGATAGGAACAGTGCCTAACATTACCATGCCATTGAATCCCGAGACTATATTATATAAAGCACTCAATGCGATCACTTGTATGTGCCTTTTTTACATGATCACAAATAATCATTGAGCATACAAAAACATTCATATATTACACATCATACAAGATATCATGTAAAGAGAGATGTTTGTTTGGTAATCATAGCCTAGATACAAATATGCAATCTAGCATGTAAAATGTCCACATGGGACATGGTCGATGGAGGGCTACCCGGGGTGCGTGGCAGCGTGCTAAAGGGACCATCACCACAAGCAGCACAATGTGATGTGCGCCAGGAAAGGGTAACTAATGCTAGAGCTGAACACGAGGTCAACAGGAAAGGATGTGGACAGCCTTATAGGCGTCACTAGCGAAATTTGGAAGAGGTTTTCTCAAGTGTGGAGGACTTCCAAGGCCACTGATTGGCCTAAGCTTCGAGGTCAATGAGCGCTATGTTTTGTCAAGGACACAGGGGCTTAGAGCCTCCCAAGGCCAATGACTGGCCTCAGTGCTCCAAAGAACTATAAATTGCAACAAGCTGCACAAGAGGGACCTCCACATGAGGGCTCCCACAAACTAAAGAAAAAAGGCTCTCTCTTCAAATGGATCACAAAACTCTCAAATAATAGAAGTTCTAGAAATTGAGAAGCTAAATGCTCCGACCTTATATATCTTAAGCTAGAAAGCTCAAATCAAGGTGTTGTGAAACCAAAAGTGTAGCTCTCCTCTCAATCTACCACGTGGGCAAAACTAAAACTAATCATGTGTCAAAAATCTAAGATTTGAGAGAGCATCTTAATAGCAGTGATGAGACTGTAGAGGATAGAAGATTAGTTTACAGTTTCGCCCCTTCATATGGAGTATTTGTTATTTCATTGTTTCCCATGGGCAGATAAGCTGGTGGGTCTGTTGCTGGGAGGAGAAAGGGTCTCTCATTTTTTTCATGCCTGGAGTCATGGAGAGCAAGCACTTCCTACCCGTGGTAAGGAAAAATTTCATAGAAGCAACAATGCCAAAGCGACCAAGGGTCATGCAAAAGCTCCACTAAAAGATGGAAACATCTAGAAGGGCAGATGCTGATAGGCACTACGCTGTATGTCACCTCCCCATCTGTAAGCCCCCAAATGAGGAGAGCATGGGGGAGGGAGACCTAGGGTAGGATATGCCCAGATAAGAGAGAGAGAGCGGGGGCTGCCACATGGGCAGCACCTCACAGCAACTGTACAGGTCTGTGGAGCAGCATGTACTGAGCTATTGGAGCTCGAAAAATGGCACAGACATGGTAGGGGGCTTGGTCGGCCACTGGTTAGGGCTGGTAAGGCTGGTTGGAGCCAGCCAACCAGGCCAGCAAGAGCGCAGAGAAAGAGGCTGGGTCCCTGCATGGAATCAAGGGGCAGAGGCCTGGTTTATAGAGCCCCACAGGTCGGTGGGGAGGCAGAGAACAGGTCGGCCAGCAGACCCTCATTGGGTCAGGATTTGGGCCTGGCACAAGCCCTAGAAAAGGGTGTGGTGAAGCGGGCCAGCCACGTCACCTAGCATACACAACAAGGGGGCTGGGCCCCCACGTATATGCAGGCAGATAAGTTGGCCAGCAATGGGGTCGGTTCAACTCCCTGCTGGTTTGGTTGGTTTGAGGGCAGCCTTGCCCTATAAAAGGAGGGGCCATAGGCCCCATTTCTGCATCCAGCAGGTCAGCCATCAGAAAAGCAGAAAGGAGCAGCTTACCCTCATCCTTGGGCCTACAACCAGGAGGTAAAGGAGTGCTGGAGGTGGTGCTGCGGACTTAGCTTACAGGGCTGAACCCTAGGCTTTCTACTACGGAAGCAAGGTGCTGAGATCTGGACAGAGAGTCTACATATGCTCGAGGTGGAGCACGCGGGCTCAGACATCTAGAGGTATCCAGCAAATAGTAGAAGAATCTTTTGGTAAGATCAGAGGACCACATCCTGGTGGGACCTAGTTCTATCTTTTGTATTGTGTCCATAGCTTTGGACGGAAATATATTCTTGTGGTGGATTCTATCTCTGGCTTGGATCACTATCTATTTGCTAGTCTGCATAACACATCTATGTGAAGCACATTAAGTAAAGAAGTTTGTGATTCCTCCCACACCAGACACTGTGTGAGCTACTGTGTGAGCTCCTGGGTTATTCTATCAGCCTTTCGTTGTGCATACCCTCTGTTGGTCGATTTCTAACATAGTATCAGAGCCCAGATAGGAGGCTCACAAGTGTGGGAGCTTGAAGGCAGGGACCTTGCTGAAGGACGACCCTAATTGGAGGCTCTAGGGAATCGACCTCCATGATTGGAGGATTGTGATCTTGCGAGAAGGAGGGTGACTCAGGTTCAGTCAGGTGTGTACAGAGTTCTTGTCTATAGACGGTGGTATTTGCTTTTTTATTTTGTTGTGCTATGTAGTAGCAGAGATGTCAATTTCAGAAGCAGAAGCCTCTTCAGTGGAGACTCTGGGAAATTGGATGGGACCAACTATCCTACCTAGAAGGTAAAGATCCGGAGTCATTCAGTGGGTTGAAAACTGTGAAAGCTGACAACACAAGCAGAGGTGAAGCCGAAGGATGTGCTGGACAATAAGGGGAGGTTACTTATACTGGTAGATGGAGATGAACTCGAAGGAGGATAGAGATGCCTATACCCTGGCCATGATCATAGGGACTACGGCAGACTTGGTAATTCCTCATATCTAGAAAACTGATACGTCAGTAGAGATGTGGGTGTACGAGACAAAGAATACATCCCGAATCTTGGCTTTTCAACATCAACTCTACAATATGGATATGGATGAGGGAGATTCATTTCATGACCACTTGACAAAGGTTAAGGTGGTGAGGATCAACTAGCATGGTTGATCAAAAAGGTAGACTCAAGCCAGTTGGCCTTGATGGTACTTGGGATGCTACCACAGAGTTTCAAGAGCTTCGTTATGACTGTGACAACAGGACAGAGCACCAAACCTCTGACTTTTGAGGAGTTGGGTCCGTTACTGCTACAAGAGGAGGCTCGGGAGAAGCTCTATAATAAAGACAACAATGACAAGGCATTGCTGGTAAAGGTCAGGGCAAGCCTAGCGGTGGCAAGCCCAAGAAAGATGATTTTGGAGATGGCGAGGACACTTCCAATAAGAAGAGGAAGCAGAAGAAGTGCTTCTATTGTCGTGAGCCAGGCCATTTTGCGAAGGATTGCAGAAAGAAGGTGGATCAAAAGAACAAGAAGGAGTCTGACTCAGATTCAGATGGTGAAACAAAAGCTACGACTAATGTGGTAATGTAATCAAAGAATTGTTCTTGGTGGCATCTCCATGTGTTACTGATGTCACATATGCTGACCTAGAATTCACAGTGAAGATGTATGTGTCATTGGTGGACGTGCAAGAGTTTTCCTTGCAAACCCATTGCCTGATGCCCTCCCCGCTTGGTTCTTGCATGGCTAATGGGGAGTCAAGGACCCTTGTGATGGTGAAGGACAGCAAGGAGACTCTACTAGGTGCGTAGCTGTTGATACAAACGTGACGGTGGATTCCATGGAGGGCCCTAGGGTTTCAAGTTCATATGGATGTTGTAATTCAAAAGGGGGCATTATAGGATTACACAGTTTGTTGGTATGTGCCTCCATGAGGTACACGGTTTGCTTTCAAAGCAAGCACATAGGCAGTACGACGTTATGGTATGTACTTGATGTCATTAATTTGTACCTTTATAACATGCTGTGGAGAGAATCTGCTCTTCACGTGTCTCGGGAAATGCGAGATTGAAAGGAATGTGCCTTCTTCGAAGACAGAAAGGAAAGTGTGGATGCTTCTTCAAATCTTGGGCGTAGCTCAATTGTTCTTGTTTTGGAGCTCAAACAGCGCAACATCAGTTCTTTGAAGATGCATTTCAGGTGGCTATTGTCTTTGTGCAGCTGCTTTTGGAGGCACTTTTGTGGAGCAGCTTCCTTCAGGAGAACATTTTGAACTGTTTTGGCATTGGTTTTCTCAATTTGTGAGCTCTTGCCGCAATTTCGAAGTTCAGTTTGGCTCTTTTTTGCTAATTCAAACTGGTTGGAGAAGTTCAGCAGTACTTAATGCAGTTTTGAAGCTCTTAGGAAGGAGCAGTCACTTTTGCTTGCATTGGACTTAACTGCATTTGTGCACTTGCCGTGCAAGCTCTTCTGCAAAGAATTTGGGCCTGCCTTGCCCTTTCTCTTGCACATTTTCTTTCATACCTTGGGTTTTATTTGGAGATCATTCCAGCTACAAAAATTGTGTAGGCTATTGACCTTGTATGTTCAAAATAAAACATTGCACTTGCCTAGTGCTGTCATTTGATTCTGTTCTTTTCTTTGGGTTATTTACATTTGTGCCTTACCTGCAATGGCAGGTAATGATCTTTTTGATATGCTTGCTCCTGAAGACAAGCTTGATGGCACCATCTACCACATGTGGTCTGTATCATGTGCTGGTAGCCAAGAACTTGTAGAACATTTATAGATGTTGAGGCAAGACCTCCATCATAGTCATACATTGCCACTGCATCCGTCACGATGGATGGTAGTGCGATTGTTAGCTCTTCATCATCTACCACTGCTGCCGCAACACCTCCTACTCAAGATTAGATCAGATGGGATGGTAAGATGCTCAAGCTCATGAATTGATTGTGTTGTCGTTAAGAGGATGATAATCCCTCACATCACATCTTGCGCTACTGCAAAGGATGCTTGGGATAGGTTAGCCTCATTGTAATCGGATTTGCAATGAAGCACCGGTTGCATAGTTGCGGAAGCAATTGGATAATTTGAAGATGGCTGAAGGGGAAAGTATGGATGCTTACTTGACCAATGTAAAGGATTTCAAAGAGCAGCTAGCAAATATTGATGAGGTTGTGCTAGAGAGTAAGCTTGTGTCCATGATGCCGAGTGGAGTTCTTGACTCATATCAGGGGTTTGCTACTACATTGAGGTTGGTTGCCATGGGCAATCCCAACCATTATAGCTTTGACTAGCTGGTCACTCTCTTGTTGTAGGAGGAGCAAAGCCGTGCCAATTGGAATGCTTCTATCTCTAGTGATCAGGCTTTTGCCACCCAAAGCCTGGTGGTAAACTCAAGCACAATTGTGGTGGTACTTCGAATGCCAATAAAGTGCTGAAAAGATAAAGAAAAGATGCAATTATTGCAGGAAACCAGGTCACAATATATCTGAATCCCGAAAGCGCATAGAGTTAGAGAAGAGGAAGAAGCAGCAATCTAGCCTTGTAGTTACTGATGATTCCACTTCTCATGAGAAAGATGAATCAGCTAATGTGGATCATCATGATTGAAGCTTTTCTGATTACATATTCATATAATCCTTCTATTCATGATTCTTTGCATGGCAGTTTCGCATGCATTCAGCACATGGTACTTTGACAGTGGTACTTCTAAGCGCATTCACTCCTTGCAAGGTATTTTGTCCCATGTAGGGTGTACTATTCTCATGATGTACTTTCACCTTGAGCTTGCTCTTGCGGGTTGTATTCATACTTAATAGAGGTCTTTTTCACGGGGGGGGGGGGGGGGGGAAGCCAGGGCTGCCCTTTGCCCCACTATTGTATGCCCTCACGGCTGAACCATTGATAGCTATGGTGAAGGATTTTTGCAAGGAAAAGGGAAGATATAGGGGTTGTATTTAAATGCCTATAGTGGGGAACAGCTGGCATTTGCAGTTGTCTGCAAATGACACAAATGCCTTGCCATTGTTTGATGAGGGAAATTTTGATAATTTGATGCTGCCTATTGAGCTGATTTGTAGGATTTCAGAGTCAAGTGTAACCTGGAAAAGTCTTATGCCTTGTGGCTTCAAGGGTTGCGAGGCTGATGTGGCTTGATAAAAATGAGTTGTAGTGAGGTGTCTTAGTTTTCCGGTTGGGGTGGATCTAGATGAAGCAGAGGTTTCAGCGGATAATGGAGAGGATGAAGGCTAAATTGCAGTTTTGGAAAGGTAGGTTTGCGACATGGAACTCAAGGTTAATGGTGTTGCAGCATCTGCTGGCTGCTTCAATGGTTTATGTGTCAAGCTTGTGCTATTTTCAAAGACCTATTGGTCCTCAAGAGAGGGAGCTGAGAATGTTGCTGCGGGATGATGATGGTGGCAGAAAGTTACACTCAACCTCTTGAAAAGGGCTGATTACCCCAGGGTTCCAGATTAGCAGGCCAGGGCTATGCACTTATAAGTGGTGGAGGCACCTTGGGTGCGTACACTAATGTGGTTTATTGATAGGGCTGATGTCAGGAAAGAAGGTATATGGGATTTGGAGCGGCGCTAGAAGGGCATGTCTCAATTCCTGCTTAAGGTCAAGGGATCAAATATTGCTAAGGGTTTGGTTAAGGCATGGAAGGGGTTAGCTCCTCTACTGCAAATGGAGGGGGCAATCCAGGCGAGGAGATGAATGTCCTTTTGAGAGCATTTGGTGGTCCCAAAACAATAACA